>NC_143015.1:93443764-93769389 GCF_055824585.1 Amblyomma mixtum | reverse complement strand
CTTGGCACGCTGCCAGGAGTCCCCCCACACGTACACGCCGTGCCTCCGGACCAGCACAGCACAGGTGTCCGGATACTGCTCCATGGCCGCCCGCATGCTCGCCTGTGCACACCACGCAAGAACAGGGGAGCAGACCAACCTCAGCCCTCGGGAACGCTCAGAGGTCTGAGAACAGCTCGAGCAAGATCTCTTCGAGAAGACAACTTGCAGCAAATGTCGACAACAATGCTGAATCTGGGCTACTGTAGCAATTCCATACAAATATCATCAAATGTATACAGCGTTTGGCCCCAAAAGATGCATTTATTGATGAGATAACTAAATTTGTATCCGCCGCGGTGGCTTAGTGGTAAGGCGCTCGTCTACCAATCCGGAGTACCCGGGTTCAAACCCGACCACTGAGGTCGCTTTCATACGCAAGAGGCGCCCGTGTGCTGTGCGATGTCAGTGCACATTAAATACCCCCAGGTGGTCGAAATTATTGAGGAGACCTCCCCTACGGCACCTCTTTCTCTCTCTCTTCTTTCACTCCCACCTCCACCCCTTCCCTTACGACGGCACGGTTCAGGTGTCCACCGAGATATGAGAGACAGAGGATTCAAATCTGTGTAGTATGTAGATAAAGCATGCCAAGTGTTTTTGCACTAGCATTTAAAATAGCGACGTAATCGGCGATCGAGTTTCGCGCTTCTCCTCAATGCACCAGAGGAGTGCAGGAAAATTTAGCGTGACATCATGGAAGGTATGATTTCAAATTATCACTGTCATCAGCCGCACCCTGCCTTGACTTGTTAGATGCTGCCAAACAACTCTCGGCAGGGTTTGCCTTCTGTAACGTTGGTTTTTTCCTCCAAAGCAGGCGTTTGCGCGTTGGAAATGTACCGATAGCTTCGATGACGTCATTACGTGCCCCCCATTTGGCGTTGTGCGCTGTGGAGAAGCTTGAAGGACGTCCGGATTTTAATCGGCGATTACTTCGCTATTTCAAGTGCAAGCCCTAAAGGACTTCGCATGCTTTATCCGCAAGTTTCACACAATAGACCCTTTTAAGCTCGTTGATTTCTAAAACCTATGCAGTTTCCCTGTTGAAGAAATTATGTGCGAGTAACGCAAAAGCATCGCAATTCTATTCCAATGACATCATAATTCTGTTCAATTCCATTCTAATTCCAGTCTAATTGCATTCTATTCCTTTTTACTTGGTGCAGTTATAAGAACTAGTAATAACATATTGGTTAACATTTTGTAATTTTCTGCCTTTGATGACCTCTCATCATTTCGACCAATTGCGAGCTTGCAACGCCATCACTTTTTGGGCAATGCCAGGTTTTCATGTCGATGAGCCACCTAATAGTTTCGCATTAATAAATATGCACCAGACAGTTCCTTCCCAGTGTTTTTTTTTTCTCGCTTTCTCTTTTCAATATTCTTTTGCATTGCTATGTTTCATTTTTCTAAGGGCATAAGCGCTCTTCATTTTAGGACAACCTCGGGTCTTTGATTGCTGCCGTGCTCACAAAGAAACCTGTGCACGACCGCCATAACCACAAACACAGACATTAGTGCACATTAACTATTGTGCTCAATATGACTTATAACACCTCCGGAGTGAAGCAGCTGAGGTTTAGGCTTTAAAGTAAATCAACGCATCTCACAGTGCACTCAACTTGCATAAACATTTAGTGTGCTTTGTCCCTTGCATCGACAGCCAACTGCACATCAATTTCCAGCATGGCTGGGCTCATGCTGCTTCAAGAACTGAGCATCTACCAGACCTTTTGCGTTGCAGCTCATATTGAGTGCGACGGTACATTAGATATGCACAGATGCATCCTGTAAGGATGGCAGGACACAATGGTAGCAAGATTTATTTTAGAAAGGATAAGAAGAAAGAAGAATTGTGCATGAACAGGAGGGAAAAAAAAAAGACAAAATATTTACAAAGAATCCTCTTTCTTTCTTTTACACAGCTAGAGCTGTATAAAGCACGTTCAGTGAAATCATGGCACCGTCATTGTCGTCGTCATCCGTGCACCCCTACAACCCATAACAGCTTAGTGCATGCAGCAGCTACGTCACCATTCTAGGCATATACTGGAGTTTGCATGTGCCACTAATGCGAGTGTAGCAGCAGAAACACAACTTTTACGCTGCTACTTATAGTTCCTAAACACGTGTATTCCATCAGTGTATTCCATCAGCCCAGCTGTTGCTAGAATGTGCCTTACGAGAAGGGCAGATCACTGTTGGCACACTCATCACGCTCACCACTAATGGCACAGCAATGGTTCTCAAGAAACATGCCCATTATCCACATGAGGGTTTCTTAAACTGAGCTCCGCAGAAGCCTCACAACCACTGGATCGCCTTTTGGGTTTCATAATCACCTAAGTTCATGCATGCCTACAAACCTTCCATTTCCGGCATCCGTTTTATTTGGTAACTAACCATACTGTAACAGCTAAGCGCAGACTATTCCACCATAAAGCCAGTCATTACTGACTGACTTTGGCCATTCTTTTTTTAGCAGGCTATGCATCTTCTTTCCTGTATTCAGAGTCATGTGAGACAGGAATAGACACAAGTAACAACGTGCCATGTTCCTCAGGAGTCGGAACCTTTTGAAAGTCAACAGCATCCCAGAGGATGAGAAGACTGGGAACCCATGTACTAAAAGGGAGTTCAATAAAGGTAACTTCCATACTAACTTCCAGTATACAAAGAACGCTCCCAGGTGGGCACAGGCTGCAAGAAAGATACGAAACAGGGCTTAAGCAGTTTCGAACCGTTGCCTGTGTGCTCCAGTCAGACCCAGGAAGTGGGTGCTCTCATGGTTTGCTACCAGGTTATTCGAGTCCCCTCCTAGCATTGAGGGTCATCAACCTCATCAGCCTGACTGCGCCCACTGCAGGGCAAAGGCCTCTCCCATGTCTCTCCCACTAACCCTGTCCTTTGCCAGTTGCGGCCACTGTGTCCCCGCAAACTTCTTGATCTCATCCGCCCACCTAACTTTCTGCCGCCCCCTGCTACGTTCGCCTTCTCTTGGAATCCACTCCGTTACCCTTGAGGACCAGCGGTTACCTTGCCTTCGCATTACATGCCCTGCCCAAGCCCATTTATTCTTCTTGATTTCAACTAGGATGTCATCAACCCGTGTTTGTTCCCTCACCCACTCCGCCCTCTTCCGATCTCTTAACGTTACACCTATCATTTTTCTTTCCATAGCTCGCTGCGTTGTCTTTAACTTAAGCTGAACCCTCTTTGTTAGCCTCCACATTTCTGCCCCAGAGGTGAGTACCGGTAGGATACAGCACCGAGGGTGGGAAGCAAGAAAATTCAGGGAGAAGCCACGCACCTTGAGGTCCCGCTCGAAGGGCGTGTTCTCGATGATGGGCACCACCAGCTCTTCGTCGTACCGGTAGCTCACACCAGACTGGCCCTTCTTGATGCCCTGCAAAGGGAGAGAGAGAAAAAAAAGCATGAAATAAAAAAATGATGTTCTCACATCTCCTCTTAATCTTGGCTTAGCCTTTGGCTTGGCAGCAATCCAATACGGTGCCGTGAAAAGGCAAGGCAAGACAACTATAGTCGGCTTCAGTTACCAAGATGTACGGTGCGCTAGCACTGCAGTAACAGCTCGTTAATTTGAGCCAAGGGACCGGAGAAAATGTCGCCGCCACGGTGGGTCAGTGGTTATGGTACTCGGCTGCTGACCCGAAAGATGCGGGTCCGATCCCGGCGATTGAATTTCGATGGAGGCGACATTCTAGAGGCCCGTGTGCTGTGCGATGTCAGTGCACGTTAAAGAACCCCAGGTGGTCGAAATTTCCGGAGCCCTCCACTACAGCGTCTCTCACAGCCTGAGTTGCTTTGGAACGTTAAACCCCAATAAACCATAAGCATAAATTATCCAAAAGTTCGAATTATCGAATCAGCCCAAAGAAACTGGCAAGTGCTTCTTGCGTTCCGGTAAATTTGTTGGGTGAAAGGCTGGGCAACTGGCTGCCTGTTTCTGAGATGAGAACAGTGCGACAATGACTATCTTCCTCATTTCCATCAATACTTCATTGTGAGTAGATTGTATGGAGCATCAAAGCAGAAATGCTCCACAATCATAAGAGGCTTCTTAGTGGTGCGATATGGTAGCAATGGAGCTTCATCGTTACTGCTTCACACCCCTCACAACGGAAATGGCAGCTTCACCTGTGAGGAGACTTCGCCACACAAATGGTGAACAGCACGTGATGAGGGTGCAGTTTCGGTGCACTGCTGAACAGCACCGAAGTGGCGAGAGTAAAAAAGGGAAAGCATAGAAGATCGATGCGCAAATTAGCAACCAAACACAGTGCCTAGCTGTGGTCGGTTGGCTGACTGATCCTGGTCAGTTGAGCTGCTGTCGCTGCGATCTAGCAAGGAGCTCAGAAAAGCCAAACCGAAACTATGCATTCCGGCTGTTTTTGGAGATGAGGCCAACCGTTTGTCCTTAGGTCTGCTGTCATGGGCACAGAAGAGTGCCAGCGGCTCTGTGCAGGGTGGAATTCAGGCTTGTGTCAGCATTCGGATGATTGCTTGCTGGGCCGGTCATACCTGGACACTGTCCCCCTTTGGGAGTCCGTTTGAATTGACTAGTGCAAGACCTGCAGTGTTTGAATTACTAGGTGCACGATGCCATAGGCTTACGTGGGTGTTGGCGAGGCCCACACAGGCAGTTCAGTATATCTGCATTTCCAAATTAACGGGGGTCGAATTCCTGACCTTTCACTGTAACGCCTCTTGCCATACAAAGCAAAAATGGAAGTTGGCAACAACAGCGCATGACCTGCACAGTGCTGCATTACTCCGCTAAACAATCACAGTAGTACAGCCAAGCCCACTTATAACAATATTCAAGTGCCATGGAAATACCATTGTTATAACCAATAATTGTTATAACAGGGCTGTGCCGAAAAAAAGAAAAGATGACAAACTTCAGAGCATTTACTGACAGTAAATACCCGGAGGGGTTTGATTGTTCTAATGCCTGTAAAAACTCGTTAATTCAAACTTCACGGAACAGGAACAATGTTTACCGTTCACCAATGACCAAAGCACCGCCATCACTGCTCCACTGGGAGCTTCGCGCACCTCCATGTCACAGGAATCAAGCCGGCTTTCCGGAAGTGATTCTTATGGGAAATTCAAGAAGCATGCAAGGCCAAGGGTGCGGTGACAGCTGACAAGAGAAAAACAGCGCTGCCTGCATGCACGCGCACTGCACCGCCTGACTGGGGGTACGCATGGCATGTATAGCCAATACAGCAATGCAGCAGCTCACCTGACGCGATGACACCTGCCTCTTTTGCTTTCGTGGCGTTGCTGCGCCAGCTTAGTCCATTGGTCAGCCCCACACGTGCGCACTTTTGTGTGGTAAGCATGGTTTTGATGGTGTGGTTGCAGCATTTCCTTCTTTTCTTTCTATAATGGTTGACACTCAATTACCAGATTTAATTGTTATAACCAATAACGTGCCTTGACAACATTGCTGTAAGCAGTTTATTTTACCACAGAACATATGGCAACGCTGATGGTGCCATGACTGACCGTTGTTATATCTGATATACTGTTATAACCAGTATTGTTATAAGTGGGCTTGACTGTAAATGAAATCAGTGCATTATAGAAATGAAACGCATAAAATTAATCGCACTTGCAACTGAAACTCGCGATTAGCCCTTGTTTAGGTAACAATAGGTGTTTCAAAGGCAGACTATTCCTTTGTCGTAAAGGAACAGTATGTGGCAGGAACAGTATGTGGGCGGAGCTTCACTGCAAACTTAAACTGCCTCTGAGTGTGGAAATAGAGGGGGCAAACCTTGATCATCTCCTGGTGGGTGATGCGGAACTCGGATCCCGGGTAGAGTAAGGTGGCCAGCACAGCTGCCTTGGAGTGCGTGTGGATCACCGCTCCCGCACCTGCACAAGTCAGCGGAAGAATGTCGACATCAAAACGTTGAATACGGACTGCCAAGCAGGAATTGCAGGTTAAAGGGACACTGAAGACGACTATGTTTAATTCTTGTCCTCAACAAAAATTAACTACACTGTTAGGCTGGTGTTTGTTCAAGAGCTAAAGTCACATTTATTGGTCATTGCACTCTGCAAACAAGGCTGGTGGAGGCAATAGCCACAGTTCATTTTCTGGCCTCTTCTAGTTTATAAATGCTCTGTCTTTGGCGAAATTAGCATGTTTTCATTTGAACGCAGAAATCAAACTCAGTAAGCCTACTTTAATTTGTCCTCAAAAACCCTTTCAACAGTTTCCACTGCGTACAGAGCGCAATCAAGGTATGAGCCATGATATGCAGGTATCTGAAGTAGCCTTGAACAACCTAGGGTTTACACAACATTTGCTGAACTCAAAGCACGGAAGATTTCTTCAGTTATGGCTCATTTAAAATGTGTCTGTTCGCTGTGGTTTGGGGCTGCAGCTGTGATGTTGGGGTCTTCTGAGCAAACTTGCACACAGCACAAATGTTAAACCAAAACCAGCAGAGTAATAGATTGCCTTATGCATGCGGGAGATCACGCAAAATAAATGAGCACAGTAGGCTTGATCCCTTTCTAGGTATGGTTTGCTGAGCAAAGTGTTCAGCAAACACTATTTCACTGCCCAATCCTGTCAACTCTGTCAAAATAAACCCTGTCAACCCTGTATACACCTTTTCGTGGGCAAATTTTCCGTTCTTCCACACGTGGATTTTGTTAGTTTTTGGCGATATACAGTCAAAACCCGTTACAACGAACACCACATTAACGAGCATTTCAGATTAACGAACTTTTAAGAAATCCCACGCCGACTGCTTATAGTTTCAAATGTAAAAATATTTCACTACTACGAAGTTCAGAATAACGAACATTTCAGAATAACGATCGTTATTTAATTTCCATGTCGTCTTAACAACACCTCAGTACTACGAACTCATATCCAAAAATGCGAGGATTCTTAGATTTCAGTGTATCCGTCACGGCAGCTGGAGCTCCAAGCTAGCAGACGACGCAGCGCGAAGAGCAGGCGCCTTGCAACTTGCTTCCCGCAAAAACCTGAGATGGCGCGGGAGGAGAAACATGCGGGCGGAGACTTTTTTTTTTCCTTCTCCGTAGCGGTACGCATCACGTTTTTCTTGCTTGTTTTTTCAGTTGTTCGCGTGCTGTCACCCGTGTCAGGCCTGTCCATCTTGTTTTTCTTCTGGTTTTTATTGTGTTCGAAGTGCGTGCCGGCGATCGCGTTGCCATGAGCTCAACAACTCCAACCACGCGGAAGAAGCGAAAGCAGTTTTCTTTGAGTGAGAAAGTAGGCATTCTTCGCGAGATAGAAGACGGGAAGAAGCAATCCGTCGTGGCTAAAGAACGTGGAGTGGCGCGGTCGACGATCGCCACGATTCTCAAAGATAAAGAGAAAATCTTTAGGCACCAGCAAGAATCTCAGCTTACCCCATCAAGGAAGCGACTGCGGCTTGGCGATTTCCAGAATATTGACGCAGCAGTGCTGACTTGGTTTAAAGACGTGAGAGCACAGAATGTGCCCGTGTCAGGCCTACTGCTGCAGGAGAAGGCGCGGCAGTTCGCTGCAATTCTTGAGGTTACTACCGGCTTCGAAGAGTCTTCTGGCTGGCTCCACCGTTTTCGCCAACGAAACGGCGTAACCTGGCAGTCTGTGTCTGGCGAGGAGAAGGCAGCAGATGAAGCAGCAGCAGCCACGTGAAGGGAGGAAAGCTTCCACGAAATGGTCAAGTCTTACGCAGCAGCTAATGTTTTTAATGCAGACGAGACTGCCTGCTTTTATCAGCTGCTCCCGGACAAGGCAATGCATTTTAAAGGAGAACAGTGCAGAGGCGGCAAAAAGTCGAAGCTTCGCGTCACCGTGCTGTATTGCTGCAATGCAGATGGCACTGAAAAGTTGAAGCCTCTGGTGATCGGGAGGTTTTCGAAGCCGCGCTGCATGAAAAATGTAGTGTCGCTGCCGTGCCATTATAGGGCGAATCAGCGTGCCTGGATGACCCGCGAGCTCTTTTCCGAGTGGCTGCTGACGGTAAACGAGAAGATGAGGAAGGAGGGGAGGCACATTTTGATGATTGTCGACAATTGCTCGGCGCACATTGTCAACATACGGCTCACGAATGTGCGTCTCGAGTATCTGCCGCCGAACTGCACGCCAGTACTTCAGCCACTGGACCAAGGAATAATAAGGAGCGTGAAGTCGCACTTCTGGAAGCACCTTGTTTAGCGGCTGCTCATCAACCTGCGCCTGCAACGCTCGACAGCCATCAACGTCCTACAGGCTGCGGAAATGCTGACAGGCGCATGGTGGAGCGTCACGTCCACCACCATCCAAAACTGCTGGAAGAAGGCCGGCCTGACGATCACAGATGGCCAACCACAAACCGATGAACCGGCAGCGGAGGACAGTTCGAGCGAGCTTTGGAGCAAGGTGGCCGAGCAGCTAGCCGTCGATCCTTCAGTCACATTTGACGACTATGTCCAGTGTGACGAGGCGACGTGGACCTCAGCGGAGCTTACCACTGGTGACATACTGCAGAGCGTCCAGGGCACGGCGATTCAAGATGAGGAATGCAGCGACGACAAGACCGCGACGAGTCCGTGTCGGCCACAAATGCGTTGGACTGCTTGCGAAAACTCCGCACATTTATAGCCAAAAGCGGCACAGCGACCGAAGGCGTGCATAAGAATGCGGACGGTCTGGAATCGTTCGTTCTGCAGAGTCTCTGCTGCACCCGTCAGAAGACGATCACGGACTATTTCAAATAAATGTGCCTTGTCCGACGATCACGTGTGCATTGTGTGAGAAACGAGTTCAAGGAGGTACTGTTTCAAAGGTAGGACGTTTGCATTACTGTAATGCTATTGTTATGGCTAAGTTTTGGGCTTCCACTATAACGACCTTTCAGAATAACGAACGTTTTCCCGCGGTCCCCTGAAGTTCGTTGTAACGGGGTTTGACTGTATCAACTTCAGGCAGTAGAAATATTGTTTCCAGTCCCGTGAGATTCATATCAGTGAGAATCCACTCTAAACTTTGATCGAGACCATGATGTGCCCCCCCCCCCCCCCCTCACCGCGCAGTGCATAGGCGTTCATGAAGAGCGGGGTACACTCGCTCTTGCGCAGCTTCTTGTGGGGGGGAGGCCCCGAGAGGAAGCGCTCCTCCAGGTCCTGCACAAACAGGTCCTCCGGGGCTATCCGCTCCTTCTGCACCCCCGACGGGGCTATGTAGATCTCCGACCTGCATCGGGTGCAAACAAGAGTGAAGACCAAACTAACGCGGAGGAAAGCCAACGTCGAAGTCCCAAATGCACCCCCGCTGAACCCCCCCCCCCCCCCCCCCCCCCCACATAAGATACCATACAGAAAGATACAGGCACGCCCAAATCGAGTCACTTATTGGTCAAATGTTTAGGCGAAACCCCAAGGTGGAGTAGATTTTGTAACAAGGGAGTAATTACTCATTGACGTCCACCCGAGCACAGCCTTACGGCTACAAACATTTGACCAAAACAGTTCCCACTTCGAGTTATTGATCAATTCACTCTCGCCCTACCATAAGCTTGCCGTCCCGGTTAGCCCAGTTGGTAGAGCGACTGCTCCGGTGAAGCGGTGGTCCCGGGTTCGAACCCCGGACCAGGACAAATTTTTCCTTAACTGCGAGGTTTCTGAGAAAGCTGTACAGCTTTCCCTTGTAGCCGTATGGCTGCGCTTGGGTGGATGTCAATGAGTAATTACTCCCTTATCACGAGTCACTTATTCTTTCACAGCTGGCAAGTCTTCACTTGCAAGCATCAACTGTATTAACCCTGTATTAAAGGATCATCTTTCTGCTCGCCTGTCACACATATCGTCCTGTTCTGACCTTATGTTTAAAGTTGCTGTTCCATTTTCCACAACAAAAGTGTGTCATAATTCATTTACTCCCAAAACCAGCGCAGACTGGAACGACCTTCCTCCCTCCATCGCTGCCATTTCTGACAGCTACAATGTCAAGACTACCGTATTTTCTGCCGTTTTGTAAAATAATATTGTATAACATGCAGTTTATTTTATGTACCTTACCACTCCTTTCTGTAATGCCTTCTGGCCTGGAAAGTATCCAAAATAAATAAATAAATAAAATGGCATCTACCCTATTATGGTAGATGCTGTTTGGGTGCAAAAGCATCTGCCCTATGACAGATGCTTTGGCACCTGCCCTATATCATCTGCCCTATTAACAAATGCAAAAGCATGAGCGTTATTCCATACATTGTGCATTTGCAACTTTATTTTCAAGTGTGGAACACCAAACAGTGATTCCGTTGTTTCAGGCAAATTTCGGTCTCGTCCTAACAATATTCGCTAGCAAATGCAATAAACAGTAGTCCTCAAATTAGTAAGCTTGGCTGCACATCCTCTGTCATTTTCATGCAAGTAGATTTTATCACCAATCATGATATTTTTTCTTTCACATGTCTAGTGACATGTGAATCTTCAAAAGAAAGTATATAACACCGCAGTCCCTTGAGTACACTCACCCGACAAATCCAGGCATTTTAGTGTTACAGTTCACAGCCATTGTGACATTTTGTTTAAAATTTTCTACCTGTCTGGGAAAAAACAATCATCTGTGTTCTTTGTCGTAAAACTGACTAATTGGCTTTCTCAATGCCTGTATAGAGTATTCAGGGTGAAAAAAATTTAAAGAATTGCCTAGAAATAACAAGTGGCACCCGAAATGGTTAAACGAATAGTGAACAAAAAATCTGCCTCCAAAACTTTCAGGCCCAAATGATATGTATGGTACTTCCGAGTGACCAAAACAACAGTGTTTTGAAACAGAACTGAGCCAAAAGTAATTATATTAATGGATGTTACATTGGGGACAGGTCAGCCCTGTCGTGTTCGTCGACCAAGCGACGCAAGGCCGCTCCAGCAGGCCTTGCCTCGTCCGCGCATACTCGCCGCCCGCTTCCAAGAAACAAGCGCGGGCCGGCCGCTGCCACAAAAGCTAGCAGGCGTCTCTCCCGACGACATCTGATCCCTACAGCCCCGTCGACTAACGCATTCCCCCATTCCCCCTGACTGGCACCATGCCGTGACCATCCGCGCTCCCACAGCAGCGGAAGTGCTTTATTTTGCATACACACTCTCTCTCTACTGCAATAAACCTATTAGTCTCCACCCAGCAACTGTGTTGAGAGGTTTCTCGCATGCGGGGCTCCCACGCCCCAAACTAACGCGACCATTAACAAGCCCAATAACGAGTTTCTTTCAGAAGCCTTTCACTGTCTTCCCAACTGCTGGACTGCTGTCTCCACCACAACACACTGCAAAGATTTTGGCTCTCCACAAATCTTTAATTTAAAACGGAAACTGAATTGAAGCAAGCACTTAACTACAATTAAAGCCCAGATGAAAATGTTTCTGTTTCAAGCTGGAGAAGGTTGGTTTTAAAATATCGAATGCTGTCTTTTTCCTAATACTCACTTAAAAGTCATGACGTCAGGGCCGATCGGGACTTCGTGATCGCTGTTTTGAAATGAATGGCAGCACAGCTTAGCCTCAGTGAGAATGAGAAAAAAAAAAAACTCTTTAAATGTCGCAGTTTTCTTGGAAAATTGGCCAATGGTAGTGACCACTGCATTCCATTTTTTTCACCTTTCTACATCATAAAGTCTCATCAGTGAAATCAGCACCACTGCCCCAAGAATGCAGTAAACCATATACACAGGCCAACTTTAATATCGGCTCAGTGTCCCATTAATGAGGGTTCAATATTCTTACTCCGCGAGAATGATTGGCTACCAATAAACCCAGTCTTGTAATACTGCGTGCGCACTACCGTCTTTTATCATAGTGTTGGTCAAATGTTTAGGGGAATGTTTTTATCGCACAGTGAGGTTTTTTAAATATTTCAACGGACCAAGCATGCTTTGGCACTATTTCATGAGCATTAACTGTCACCATGACAAATGCGGTTGCTTGACTAGTAGATCCACCATGCAATCACTCACCCATGCCGGATGCTGACCCCTCCACCCGTGCCTGTTACCCACCCTAGATGGTAGAATTGGCGACACAGCTCGGGAATCAGGTTTCGAGGGTGTTCCTGGGCAAAGCCAAAGGAAGGGGGGATGAACCCACACTTGTGATGGCCAGCTGTACTTAATGATGCCAAACTAATTCATAGCAAACAAACTACAAATAAAAACAATAAATTGTGAGGACACTTTGGCAACTAAAGTGTTGAGAGGCGAAAGCCAAGGACACTATGCCGTCCGTGACGACTTCCGGTGGATGTGACGTCACACCATTCTCGTGACTATATCGACATCCATGCAGCTTCAGCATTTTTGCCTATAATTAATTAACTGATTAACCTACAGTCATCAAACTTGCCTTCTAGGTTCATTTTCTCCTCCTCTCTCTGAAGCAACCATTGGTTCTCTTCTATCTTTTTTAGTTTTGGAGTTACACGTGTGTGACACCCTTTGTTAACTGACTACAGCATGAGCCAGTAAAGGCTTTCGCCTTAATAAAAGCCCGCTTCTAAGCAAGAGCCTGCCTGTTGCTGAGGCCTTTATGCTGGTGGCAGAGACCTGCAGATTAGTTAGCTGTCAACACATTCACTCTGGCAGCAATTTTTGGAGCCCTAATCTCTGTGCATCATGGCCCAAAAGTGAACCAACCTTCAATTTTCTAGGCTGCGGAGTGGTCTACCCTACCAGAGAGCCACTGTTGAAGCCAGCTTCTTGAAGCACCATGAGACGGCAATAGTGACCTGACATGCGTGCTTTTCACTATCTCTGAAAATCAGACCTGCCTTACGGCTTCATCACATGACTCAGTATTAGCAACCCAGCAAGAATATGCAACATGAGCCACTGGTGACCCAGAATGCAGTGAGCATGTTAAGCTGCCTTGCACAAAAATCTGACCATGCGAAATTTGAGGGATACTGAAATCGGTCAGTGCATGACGGTAAGTTATCCGTAATCAGGTAACATGGCTGCATGCACTGATGGCCTGTTATGGTTGCATGCAAAACAGTGCCAATGAACCAGAATTAGGACTGGTATGCCTCCAGTCCTCTACATCAACTAATTGTGACCCAATGTATGGGATGTAGCCAGCATCTATGAACACAGCCTCATTTCTGCACTGTTCTGAGATGCCACTAATGGGTATGGGAGACAGTTTGACGACTCACAGCCAAATGATGGGCAGATCTGGCTAGAAGCGATACAACAAGTTAGGTTTTGTTTGGCTTGGTTTATTCGGGTTTAACGTCCCAAAGCAACTAAGGCTATGAGGGACGCCGTCGTGGAGGGCTCCGAAAATTTCGACCACCTGGGGTTCTTCAACATGCACTGACATCGCACAGTACACGGGCCTCTAGAATTTCGCCTCCATCGAAATTCAACCGCCGCGGCCGGGATCGAACCCGCGTCTTTCGGGCCAGCAGGCGAGCGCCGTAACCACTGAGCCACCGTGGCAGGTGCGCAACAAGTTAGGTGAAGGGCAGGTAGCCCATGCCCGCAAAAGTTAAACTTGAAAACCAATGCCAGGAATGAAGTCTGGCAGCTTTGAAATCCGCAAGGGTGAAGACTTTAAAGCTGTTCTCACAGCTCCAGAAGTGAAGCTAAACACCACAAGATTCCAAAGACAATGAGTGTTTCTAGAGCAGTGCTCCGTGGATGCAAGCCTGACTACACTGCATGATTAGCAGTGGTATCGTAAAAGTAAAACTTGGGTTATTCCTTCTGGACATCATCAATTTTGTTGCCAACAAGTATTCGACTAGCTTACAGCAAGTAGGAAAAAAATGAAAACACCGAAAACGGGGTACAGACCACTTAAGTAAGCAAATGCAACCAAAAGAAAACTTGGGGGATACCTACTAATGCACCTTAAAAGTGGAATGCAACAGCATTAGAGATCACCATTGTTACTACTGAGGTCTGGCCAAAGCGAAGAACTTGTTCGAACAGAATTTTTCTGCCATTATTTCTTCTTGGTTCCCTTTACTCTCTTTCTGCCATATGCAGGTTGTGATGACATCACCAGGTCACGCAACCTCTCTAGCAGTCATTAAAGGACTAAAGGCACCTAATTTTCTTTTTCAATATAATGCGTTAGACATTAGTATACATGAATCACCATGTGGTATTCACCTACAGCCGCTAAATAATTTATAATGCTCCATGTATACCAATGTCTAACGCATTGACGGTTTGAAAGAAGAAAACATGCAAGCTAAAATTTGGTGTCTATATTCCTTTGATTTAATTCTCACTTGCCCCAGCACTCACAACTCGAGGGGGGGGGGGGGGGCAACCGGCCCCAGTGGACAGGCTGCAATGACGTCACAGGGTCACGAGACCTCTCTCGACCAATCAGCGAATTTCATGGCAAACACCGCCTTTCTTTTTGTGGAATGTGGGCTCGAATGCTGACGCATTAAAGACCCTTTTCATACAGAACCAATGCTGACCACATTACATGAGTTGACCACTTTGTGATCGCCTAGCGCGCGAAGATCAACCAGATTTCCTATGAAATATTTTTTCTGCATTGCTCAGTGATAGTTCTAGATAAACTACTATCGAAGTGGCATTACGAATGCAGAATTCTCGATATGACAAGCATTTTCTTGACCAAAAGAGCACTATTTTGTTTTGCAAATCATCTGATTTGCAAAACAAAATAGCGCGGGGAAGGATACCTTCACCCAAAAGGAAAACCTGCAGAACTAGCATCTGCACTGCACATCGGAAGCATGGACAGGCCCCAAAACGCTTACACAGGCTTATCCACTGTATAGACACCACGGCATGTGTACCCAGCAAGCCAAAAACCTTTCAGAGGCGTCTAGCTAGACGTCTCTGAGGGGTTTTTGGTTTGCTGGGTACAGCAACTTGCACCGCGACTCGTATAATCAGGATAAATTGACATCTCTTTAATTCAAGCATGTAAAGGGCCCGATCAACGCGGCATCGCCGTCACTCGCAACGCCGGATCGCAAGTGTAAGCTCTCCTTCGATCGCCCTCCAGACTCCGCAACACGTGATGCGTTATCGCACACGCGGTCTCATCCGATCTGAAGCCGGCAATACGCTATCATTTATGGATCAGCAAACCGTCCTGGCAGCAGCATTACGACTGTGCGATCTGCAGCAGTGAAGACCGAATATGCGCATCGCTGGCCACCGCAGATCTGTGCGCGCTCCGTCGCGATCGCGGGCGATCGCGAGTATCAAACGACGCGGTCTGCGAAGAATCAACTTGATCGTACCTCGTCAGGCACGACGTCGGGAGTGTCGGCCGTCATTGTTGGCTGTCGGTGGATGGACGGGGACACCGGACACAAAATATCGCGGCAACACAACCGGCGAACACTGCACACCTAGGGCGAGACAGCAAGCGCGCCGCTCTACTCGGCTCGTCAGCTGATGTCTAGCTGCGCGCGCCGATTATCGAGAGCCACCAAGCCGTACCTAGCCGCACGCTTTCCTCCTTTCCAAAAGTACGTAGATTTGAAAACGGCACGGATAAGCAAGGGGGACAAAGATAAGAACTAACGTAACAGGAATAACTTTGCGCGGGAGTGTACGCCTAAAAAATTACAGCGCTGCGCCTTTAAAACCCGAAGTGCTTGCCTAATGGTTACCCCGGTCGCTTCAATGCAAATGCCTCGTCCACCGACACAGCTAATTTCTCGTCAGAAGGCCGACTTTTTCCGCGTCACTCAAAGCTGCGAAAGAAAAAAGGTGACTGAAGTTTCCGATATGGGCTTAAAGTACGGCTTCACAACTTCACGCACGCCGCGTCGTCTGCTATCACCAGAAATCCTTGCAGGCCGTACGAACTTCCGGAGGAGACGCGGGAAATTTAAAAGTTGTGAAGCGGTTACGAAACAAAAACTCAGCACGGACAAGACAAGGAGAGAAGCAAACAGGACGTGCTCAGGACCTGAGCTCGTCCTGCTTGCTTCTCTCCATGTCTTGTCCCCTGCTCATGTTTTGTTTTGTTTTGTTTTGTAATCATGTCGTACCAACCTAGCGGTCCGCTTCCTCCTGTCTCTTCATCCATCCGAAAATGGCAACAAAGAAATAAACGCGTTACGCGACCATGTCTAGAACTATTACAGCAACGACCCAAAAATGAGCAATAGAACGATAACACCATATCTTTTTTTTTCTTTTTCAATTCACACAAGGGCGAGCCAACCTGCCAGGACGTGACGGGTGGTGACGGCTGCAGGACGGCCGCGGCTCGAGCCGCAGCAGCGGCGTCCCGCAACTTCTGCTCGTGGCTCTTGGGCTTGGCCTTTCGTTTGGGCATGGGCTTGATGAGCAGCACGGGCAGCTCGGCCGCCGGTGCCGCAGCGGTGGTGACACCTGCTGCAGCGCCTGCCACATCGTCATCAACAACAGCCGAACTCAGTTTCTGCGCATAAATCGTGACCAAAGTCGCTAATTCCCCTCAGAGGATGTCCTCCAACCTGTGGCATCGACCTATCATCATCATAATGTTAAGGTCAACAGCGTTGCATCTGACACTGTCGCTCAAAGGTGCATGCCAGCAGGTGCAAGGTAGTTGACTGAGACGCCATGACGATAGGTTGATACCACAGGTTGCAGGACTTCCTTTGAATGGTATTCACCACTGCATTGTTGACTTACATCTGACTATAGAACACCTTCCTGAAGATCACAGCATGAATAGATTATAAGGATAACAAGACAGAGTGCTGTGCTTATCACGTCTTTCCTTCGCCTTTGTCCTTGTTCTTCTTTTGGATATGTTGTTTGGGCTGTGACATTGAATACGGGCCCCAACCATATTCTGCAACAACTCTTTCTCGCAAATGAGTGGAAGCGATGGAGCCGAAACATGCCCTACCTTCTAAACAATGGAACATAGTCCCCACTTGCAGTTAATAGTTTGCTCTTGAAACACAGTGCATTCTCAATACTCATTATCTAAGGCATATTCCTTACGCAACTGCCAACTTTCAAAGTTAGAATGCCAGGGAGAAAACAGTTTTCATGAGTACAACAAATCTGCTAGGCATTTCTTGTAACAAGAAGCTTCCATAGATGGCGCCAGCTAAATCAGAGACAGAGTGGAGTTACCACGGAGACCGCAACGCGCAATGCGGCCAGGCGCATCATTGTGAGGCTGAACTATTCGGCACAATGACATATTTACAGAAGCTATGACCCTGTAGTCTTCCCTTCATTGCCAAGATAAGCTGTTCATAAGTGTAGCTGAACGCCGTCCATCTTAATCGGAGTTCATTCAGTTTAGTCTACCACAAGACAGAGTCCGCTCCTAGTAGTCTCTTAAACTACCGCAATCTTTTACATCCTTCGCTGTCACTCAATCTTTGTGAATTTTCCAGCCCTATCACATCACCCGATTCCTTTCTGCCAGCCCTGACTCTGTCTCCATTTCTCTGGTGTACACTGGGTCAGAGCAGCCATTTCTTGTTCTGCATGGTACAAGTCCTGTCCAAGCCTACTGCTTCCAGTGCCTTGCCATAATGACGAGCCAATTGTGACTGCAGCCAAGATATGGCCGCAAAGTTAGCAATGAGACAGCTGAAGTGAAGTGGATATACATGGTTGAAGTTTTGTTCCCGCTGAAGTAATCCACACTACCATTAAAAAGTTGTTTCACTAACTGTAGAAATGCAATAGACTAGAAGACAAAAAGACTAGCTTAGGCTATGTTTCATACAATTATTATTGAGGACAAGCTAGAACATCTACATATAATGTGCACCCAATTTTAAAAAAATGCAAAAATCGAAATAACGTCTTCTGAGTGGGTTATAGTCACAGCAACTTCTCACATGTTTACGTTTAAGTAGGTGCAAATGCAAAGGCAACATGTCTTATAAATACTTTGGTAGTTATCTAACATTATGTACTCTAAGTTGTTTAAAAATCATGACATAACAGTGAATTAACACGTCACACCAGAGTGAATTGAAACGCTTAACAACAAAATACTGCCTGATCTGCTCTTGTTATTCTTGGCATGTCTACTCCATGTAATGCATTTAGGCAATGATGCAGCGTAACTGGGCTCTGGTTTTATTGCAAACATCCGATTCGTTGAAGCACACAGTTTCCAGGTCGATCAACTGTTGGCATTGCTTTGCAGGATGAAAATCGTCTGTTGCTAACAACCTCTAATGTTAAGTGAATTCAGCTTCAACGGACAATTACACACAGGAAGGATTGCCACAGGACAAGTGCTGCCTCAAAAATTAAAGCTGGAAGAAGGTCCTTGACCTGTAGAGATCCCTGCTGCCTGTACATGTCATATTTACACTAAATTCACACGAAAAGGCAATATATGCTCGTCAGACCCAAGCAAAAGTTCAACCTGTAAGCGTTCATCCAAATACTAGGGGTGTGCGAATATCAAATTCTTAGAATACGAATCGAATACGAATACTTGGCTCCGAATATCGAATCGAATATCAAATAATCAAGGACAGACGCATTTAACCACTACAAAACATTTATTTGAGCACCGAAGAACATCACAGTTCAACTATCGATGATTAAATGAACACAAAAGGTGTGTGTGGCTGCACAAAAAGTATCAGTCTCGAACATTATTCTTAGAAGAGTGGAAATATCAGAGAAGATGGCTGGTACACAGCATTGATTAAGGCTAGCTTGCCATCAGCACGAACGCGCGTTGCTGGGATGAACATGAAAGGTTGTCGTGAAGGAAAACCCGCTGCTCCACATGGTCAGGCAGAAGTAGTTCCCTTCTGGCTGAAACGACTCCTCCAGCCACAGAAAATGCCCTCTCACTTGGCACTGAACTGGCACATATTGCGAGGTACTTCGTGCACAGCTCTGACTATACCAGCTTCGCAGGTATAGCCGCAAAGAAGCTCACCAGCGCAGTCAGCTACGCCATGGCGCTTGGAGGAAGGAATGCGCATTGCTTTGGGCGCCGCCTTGTTGTTGTCTCTGTCAATAGGGCTTGCGGACCGAAATGAACGCCGGTGCTCACATTGTATATTCGAGACAACACGAATACTTGGATTTCGAATCGAATTCGAATACTAAAAATATAATATTCGAATTATATTCGAAAATTTCGAATATTCACACACCCCTACCAAATACATATTTTAAGCCTCGGTTGTCCTGTGAATATACGCACAAAATCTGGACTCCGTAGGTCCAACAGTTATGCCCTTATCAATTTTCTAACCATGCTCTCTGCTAAAGGTCTTCGGGGCTACATGAACCTACAAGAACGTTTTATAGCATATATATGGTTAAATGCATGCAGAACAGAAGGTGTATTGAAATCAAGACTACAAGAAATGTCACGGAAAAGCGCCAGCAACTTGGGCACTGTTCGGCAGCTCGGGTTAGAAATCTGGTCTAGACAAATCCCCAAATTTCGGAGGCTGCTTAGAGCATCCCTATCATTCTACACTTTTTGAAAAGCTGACTACATACGAGCACAATCGGTGCCCTATGACTTCCAATGGCACTTAGGCTGCAGGAGTGATGCGTTTTTTAAGAATTCTGTAAAAGACAAATGTATACTCCGTTTCATACATAGTAAGCAACGCTGCCAAAGCTAGTGCACCAGTTCGCGGGCTAAGTCAGCACTCAAAAAGTAGTTCGCCATACAACCAAAGCGAACACAAACATATTTCGTAGCGACAAATCTTCAGTGCTGTGACTGGCACCTCCTGGACTTCGTTTTACCTCTTGCCACATTTTCGTACTGTGGCTCGTTGAGATTCCGAGACGCAAAAAGTACACGTGGCGGTATGATACATGGTTGGTAGGGCAAATCGCTTCTACTAAATCTGCACCCAAAAAGTAATTCACACTCCGCGAAAATTACGGCCAGACAGTCCGAACACTGAGCGCCTCACAGCTTCAAGCGTGATTTTCAAAGCTACTACACCGTTTTATACCGCTCTTTGTATTTGTCCAAACAATGACCGGAGTTTTGAGAAGAATGAATGATATGTGGCGGAGTAATATAGTTTTGCGGACGCACTACTTCAACAACGTCCGCAGCATTGCCTGCTATGTATGAAACGGAGTATATATTACAGTGTATGTGTGGTCTGACGAGGATATAGTTCCAACGAGCTGAGCTATCCGCAATTCTGACAACAACCTCCCTCTTCCTTACCTGCGCCCACTGACACAGCCACGGCTGCGGAGCCGTTGTTCACCTCCGCGCCGGCCGCGGCAGCCTCGGCCAGTGCCTGCTGCCGTAGCTCGCTCATGCGCTCCTCAAACTTGAGCCGCATGTATCGGCGGTCCTTGGCCAGCCGCACGTTGGCCGACCGCTGCACGTGCGCCTGGATCAGGGGCAGCGGAAGCTCGAAGAGCGACTGCATGTCCCGCTGCACGCTCTGCGGACCACGCTCTGCCACATAGCGCACCACCACCTCCTCGGCCAGTGACTCGGAGAGCAGGGCGCGGCCATTTTTGAGCAGGATGCCCTTGGATGGACGGCCGAGCTGCTCCTGGAGGTCCACCAGGTCTGCAGCGTGCATGCCGTTCTTATTTGCAGGATTGGTCGCTACATTTCTAGTTGAGGGCCTGCTCATAAGCCCCCCTCCAAAAAGCTCATGCCAGCCCTGGACCTGGATTCCTGGGAATGCCTACTCCAGGGCAAAGAAGCACAGCAAGACCTGGTGGAATGGGCCATAGACCAAGGTAGCACCGAAATATTGCGATAATGTTACATTCTTGTTATGCTCAAGTGTTATTTCAATGTACTTAATGGCCTTCTTTTCTCACGTTTTTGTAATGTTACATATAAATGTTAGAACAACCTTCCCCAAACATTCATGAAACATGTAAACAACACAAATGGAACATCCCCAAAAAATGGTGAAGCAGCCCCGCACATGCATGCAGGCCCGCCAGTTGTGATGGCACACAACCTACAACACTTTGCAAGAACCAGCAGTGATGGCGACACTTCAGCTCCACTACACTACAGCACAACATGCAACTCGTATTCACTCACCTCCAAATGGACATCACGAAGTCGAGTTTATATACTCACTACTGCGGGATGTCCCAAGAGTGATAGCGGTGAATGGGTAATAACCAAAATTTTGTGACTAAATGATGGGGCTGTTCATGCAATCTATGGCGAGCACTATCTAAGAGATGTGGTTACAAAGTACTGTTAGTTGAAAAACATCTTTACTCTACGAACAGAGAGAAATGGTCTGGAAATCAGTGCTCGAAATGTATGTGCAATGTTGTAGTTACAACTCTAGCATTATAACAAAATTTAGAAGATTATATTAAACCAATGTTTGTTTAGAACATGAAAGTAACGTTTCCTATATAATGTATAACGTTATATGTTAATTATTAATGTTAATGTAAACTTACAATGCAACATGTAATATTACTGCAACTTACATAACATTTTTATAACACTATTCTAATGTTGGGTGCTATACCTGGGGAGGTCATCTCAGAAGTGGGACTACTTAGTGGCCAGACAACCTCTTTTTGTTATATAAAAGTTGCACTGTATATCTAGACTTTCAGCGTAAGCCTCATTAGAATTTAAGCTCAGGCTTTTATCGATACTTTTCACCTCATTAGCAAAGATGAGATTCATCATGAAATTTTCATGGCTCAGCATTTTTTATATCTGTCACAAGTCAAAACACTTGAAAGTTTCCTGAAGGCTAGCGTCCACCAATTCGTTCACAATTCCGCGTCCATTCCTTCACCTTTGCAGGACTCAGAACCAGTACAGATGACTTTATGGCCGCACACACGAAAGGGCATTCTTGACAAAGATAAAACAGAGATGAAGACGAAGTTCTTGCAGTATTTATTTATTTATTTATTTATTCGCGCAAAAACCTATAAGGGGGCACTGAGAATGAATTGACATTGGCCTCTACTGAAATATTGATAGATTACTGTGTTTCGATGTCAGATACTGCTTACTCTGAAAAATTTTTTTTATGAGCTAGAAAGAGTAAAAAAAAAAGACATCACAGGGCGGTTACAAGTGCGTAATGCAAATGTTTGAGCTTTAGTTATGATGTGACAGCAAATAATATTTTAATAGACACGTTCTGTCTTTTTTCTCACGAAGTAATTGCCAGAGGCGAATCCGGGCTGCATTGATACTCTGCAGTGGGTTTCGGTAGGTTTCAAGCCAACCACCTCGTGCAGATAAGGCGGATTCATGAAAAAGTGTTGTATCAAATCCTTTTGAGAGGACTGCCGCCGCCCATTCTAGAATTAACAAAAATTATCTTGACTGCTTCATACATGGATAATCCTGCAGACACTGGTATGTATATTATTACCTATGCAAGTAGTCATTATTACCAACTATGCCTGTATATCTTGTTGCAACTGTCTATCTTACACTGCTCCAATGGGTGCTGTTTACTTGCCTACTTTGTACAAAAACAATATAATCATCAAAAACGCGGAAAATCCTCTCAATAGCAATATGTCTACTTCTCTTCAGGTACGGCGCTTACAGAAAAAGTGCAAAGCTAAACGAAGTGCAATTACGGGCAAAAATATTGACGACTTAGCCATGACAAGGCCTTTTATTTGTGTAAAAACAACTAAGAATTCTTAGCTGTTTTTAAGGCAAAGAAAGAATTCTTGTCTCCAAGCATGCAGTTTTGCATGCAAACGAGGGACGGACAACCAAGGCGTACGCATACACGCCTTAAATAAAATTCATTAGTGACTAATTAAATAAGTTTCACCTGCTGCGTTTATGCATGATGACTGCATGTGTCAGAACGCTTAGACGTCTTGCAAGGTCCAGGCGAGCTAGGATAATGTTTTTATTCAGGGGAATGCAGGTGTGGATTCAAATCTTCCCTGTTTACATGTATTTTTTTCTCTCGCCGCTTAGTTCGCGAGGCGCGCGTAAAATTATATCTCTGCGTTATCTGTCAAATCGGCGCGAATGCAATAGTTGGTCGCAATCGTTATTAGATTCAGCAGGTGTGCACTAACGTGAAATCCGCATATTAACAGCCACTGTCATCTTCCGAAATCGCCAGTTCTGTGTTTTCAAATTCTGAAGATTAAAACATCGGAAGAAAAATTTACAAAAAGTTTGCAGACGAGCAAGCGTTCAGCTAGCAGACGCTTCATTCCACGACACCACAGCATCGATACAGGTATTGGGCACTTGCCGGTCGCGCGTGACGACGGAAGTAAAATGAACTGCTTCGCGTTGATATCAGACAGCGAAATCGCCGTTAACTACCACAGTGCATAAAGTGGGAATATGTATTATCGGAAAAATTTCATAAAAGCAATCGCAAAGCAGCTGGAGTGACTGCTTGCGACTTCAAGTAGCAGACAACATAGGGGACAGCCCCCATTATGCAGGTATTAGGTTTAGTGACGCCGCCGCACTAAAGCGCACCCACCTACAAATTCGCGGCCGTGCGTTCTCCAGTACTTGCGAGCCTTCTCGCTGACTGTCAGCAGGCTGGCGACTTTTCCGCTCTCGAGTTTCTCTTCCATGAGCAGGAGAATTTCGTCGTAAATGTCCTCGGCGATCGGAGGCTTGCACCGATCGCGGAAGCGCGCCACTTTCGGCGTCACCACAGCGTCCATGATTTGCGCCATTTCGCGGAAGTTTCTTTGCTGGTTGCTGGGCCGGAGGCTGTAGCTAGACATTTGCGACGCTTCACGTGGGTCTCGAGAAGCCGTGAGCTTTCGCCGAGAACATGCTGCGGAACACGCCGCACAACGATACCAGCGATAGGTTTAAGGACACACAACAACAACAGACACCATCCGGACACGACGAAGATTTGCTTCTGTTTTCTCCCGCTACAAAAGTGCGGCGCTACACACCACACTTATTCAGGGCAGTTATATGCCAGCGTGCTGCAACGTTTAGCGTGCTGTGTGTCATACTCCTGAACGCGCTCATGGGGACGCGGCAGTTTCGAAACTGAAGTATGTTGTCACGTAGTGGTGGCTGCAGTCCGGTGAACAAAAATACAGCGAAAGTGGCTTCTAACCAAATCTCTTTATTCGGGCTGACTTGCGCCCACAGAGGACCGTCGAACAGAATGCCCGCCGCTCTCGGCCGTGCTCTTTTTAAAGCCGATAGCGAACTTTCGAGATAAAGCTTGGAAAGTTAGTAGAACATTCTGGAATAACGTATAATTGGCTCCGCCTGGATGCGATCAGTCGAGATAATTCTAGGCGCATCTTGCATCGCAAACAAAGTGATAACGCGACGTGTCGGCAGCTTTGAAGAATGAACAAACAAACACTACAAAGATTCGCGGCAATATCTATAAACGTTGGTGCGTTGTCAGCACGATGTCAGTATGCAACCCGGCCGCGGCGGCCGCGTTTTGCAGGCAGAACGCAGAAGGCGCTCGTGCGTTATGCGATGTCAGTACACGGTAAAGATCTCCAGGTGGTTGAAATTATTCCAGAGACCTCCATATGGCGCACGTCTATTCTAAACTGCGGTGTTTTTTCTACCTGTTGTGATTTTATGGAAATTTCACGGTATGTTTCCGTAGGTTTCAGGTCATTCGGGCTGAGTCTCGCAGCGGAATGGTGTTTTGTAGCAGCGCAAATGAATTTTAAGATTTCCAATTGGCCGGGTGGCCTCGATCGGGGATTTTTACAGACAGCTTTGTGTGTGTGACGTCACTGCACGCACGGCCGTCGATATTCACTCAGTGTTTGCTGAAAGACAAAATTTGAGCTGGATTTTGGTTACTTCAGAGAAGTTACGGTTTATACTCTCACTTTGAGTTGCCAGTTTAGCCAATCAACGCGCACGCGATAGGCCAAAAACGGTGTGTCGTGACATCATTGTTTAGACGAAACCCATGTTCAGCTTCCTGTTTTTTTTTTTTAATGCGAAATCATTATATTTCTCTGACTTGTCAGCAAGAAGTGTCCGCGAATTTTGTCCGCACGATTACGTCGTTCTCTCAAGATAAATGTGTGAAAGTACGATTGTGAGATATGTGTGATAAAATGTCGCCGTGGGAAAAATTTGGTTGATGAGGTATATTTAGTTCATTAACTAAACGCTAAAAATACAACTAGATGTCAAAATAGCCGTGGACATCGATATAGTGCATGGACGTCAGAACAGCCACCGACGTCGACATAGTATGTGGACGTTTTGCTTTCGCATTGCTCCAATGCTGGTCGCCGCCGTGGTCACAAAAAGTTTAAAAAATACGTCTACCTGATATTTTAAAAACATTTTCTTTTTTGTATCGGAGCCAGAGGACTCTTAAGAAATAAGGTATGATTATCACCTCAAAATGTTCAAAAAATCCCGGGGTTGGCCTTTAACTCCCTCCTTCCTCCATTCTGTGATGGTGCTGTTGAGGTGTCCACCGAGAGTTGAAACGGTGAAACAGCTACTGCGCCTTTCCATTTTTCAAAACTATACTCCGTTTCATACATCAGGTGCAACGCTGTCAAAGCTAGCGCTCTTTTTTGCGCAGCCTGCATCCGTGACAGAAAATAGTGCGTTGCTTGTGGTGAGCGAAAAATAACAAATGCATTGCCGACAGGCTTCGTGGGTAATACATTTGTCATCAGCGTGACAAAAAACGATGATATTGCGAATGAATCGGTCGAGATCTGTGATTTTGTATTTTGCGTGTGTCGTCTTTTTCCATTTCACGTTTTCGCTGTCCCCGCTGGCCGCCGTGTTTACTCTTTCTGAACGCCTCCCTTTTACTTTTGAGAAAATGGCGTCCAGCTCAGCGGCGTGACGACAATTTGGACCAATCTGAAACGCGGACAAATACGCCTTGCTCGTCGGTAAATTGGTTTTTGAGGAAAGGAAATGTATCTGTCATATCTCGGTGGACACCTAAACCTCGCCGTAACGGGAAGGGAGGAAGATGGAGCGACGCGTTAGACCGCACGGCCACAAAACTGCGCGGAGGGATACACCTCTCTTTATTTTTTCTGCGGACTACTTCCGTAGCCTTCACCGCGTTGCACATGATGTATGAAACGGAGTATAATTCTTTTTTTTTTCAAATTGGACATTAGTTTTGAGGAACCAAACGTATGACATTAATAACAATAATAATAAGCCGCCGCGGTGGCTCAGTGGTTATGGCGCTCGGCTGCTGACCCGAAAGACGTGGGTTCGATCCCGGCCGCGGCGGTGGAATTTCGACAGAGGTGAAATTCTAGAGACTCGTTTACTGTACTGTGTGATGTCAGTGAACGTTAAAGAATCCCAGGTGGTCGAAATTTCCGGAGCCCCCCACTACGGCGTCCCCCATAGCCTCAGTTGCTTTGGGACGTTAAACGCGCCATAAACCAATAATCATAGTAATAATAATTCATAGTAATAATTTATTTTAATTCATGAGGGCCGGAATCAGGCGCCATCATCATCAGCCTGACTACGCCAACTGCAGGGCAAGGCCTTTCCTAGGTCTCTCCGATTTAACCCTGTCCTTCGCCAGCTGTGGCCACCGTATCCCCGCAAATTTCCTAATCTCATCCACCCACCTAACTTTCTGCCGCCTCCTGCTACGCTTCCCTTCAGCAAAAGGCACTGCTGACCACGCCGGAGAGGCTCGCGTCCCAACCTGGGCAAACGTTGCCTGAGGCGCTGTAATTGTTGCTCTAGAATGTGCATACAGCCTAAAAGGGAAAGGAGAAAGAGGCGTAAGAGGCATTCTGGCGGAAATCTCCCTTTGAGTTGGTGCAGGCGCCGGCGAGCCACAGAGAAACAGCACGCGACAACCCAGGACGAACCGTGTGTTTTGCTGCTCGTGTAAGGAGGATTTGAAGGCGGCGTGCGCGTTGGTTCAACGGGGAGAATTCACACACTTCTGGTGTCCAGGAGGGCAGATGCAGTCGGCAGAGGAGGCAAATGACGGTGACTTGCGCCCTGTATATAAGAGACTGCCATGATGCGAGCTGCAGCAGGTTCTGTTGCAATCTAGCTCCGTGTATGGAAAGAAAAATAGGTGTAGCGTTAAGAGACCGCAAGCAGCCGAGTGGGTGAGGGAACAAACGCGGGTTAGTGACATCCTATAGTCGAAATCAAGTGGAAGAAGTGGGCTTGGGCAGGACATGTAATGCGAAGGCAAGATAACCGCTGGTCCTTAAGAGTGACGGAATGGATTCCAAGGGAAGGCAAGCGTAGCAGGGGACGGCAGAAAGTTAGGTGGGCGGATGAGATTAAGAAGTTTGCGGGCATGGCCGCAACTGGCAAAGGAAAGGGTTAATTGGAGAGACATGGGAGAGGCCTTTGCCCTGCAGTGGGCGTAGTCAGGTTGATGATGGTGGCGATGACAACCTTTGTAACAGCCGAGTTTCCGCTCTGCTGCGACGGGGTGGGTTTCGCCTTCCTATATATCCTTCTAGTATTGCCTTCTTAGGGGCAAGCGAAGATTCTCAACCAACGCCGTCAGTAGAGAGCTTCTGTTTTCAAATGTCGCGCTATTTTATCACGTGTTAGTGCGTCCCCTGTAAAAAAGAAATGATCTAGCTGTGTCATTACTATACGCGAACTTCGCTGCAAGGAAGCAGTAATCACAGAACGCGAAGTACAGGAAGGCATTACTATATTTAATCTGAAACTCATAACGACAACCTGCGTTACGTTGTTTGTTTCCTTTGCGTCGTTATGAGTTGTCTAGAAATGACTGGGCTTTGCTATGAAGATACGTTTTTACGTCATCATGTGTGCGTGCGTGTTTGTATGGGTGTCTGCGCGTGCAGTCATGCATGCGTATGTTTGTGTGTGTGTGTGTGTTTGAGTGTAGTTCTTTCATCTTTCTCTACGGCGGCCTTCTTTTGAACAGTGCAAATGAACCTTTCCTTTGTCTTTTTTGCTAAGTTGGAAGCTTGGCCATATCATATCTTGCTGGGCGGCGGTGATGCTGATTGAATGTGCACGTGCACATTGCTGACACACTTCAATGACTGTAACTTATTCCGTGTATAAATGCGCGATGTGTCTCAAAAGTAAAACCTGTTGGAAGTTTACGCTCTGTGATGTAGACACGTCTCTTCTCTTCTCTATTTTTCGCGCAAGTATAGTCGATTTAATGCCCAATGAACCAACTCACCGCAATGGAAGTACTTATTTAACAGCGTAACTATTTTATCGCTGAAAGATATTTGCTTAGAAAGCAGAAGGAAAACAACCACGTGCATTCTGTGGGATTTGAACTCCCGACCACTTGAGTCCGGTGCTCTGCCAACAAAGCTACGACGGTGCCAGTCCAGACAACTGCTTTCGGGGGTATTTATCTTTGCGTGTGGCCTAACCTTGAGAGTGTTCAGCAGCGCCACCCTTGTCCAACACCACAAATTAAATATAAAAAAGAGACGCATTCTCTTGCACTCCTAGCTTTCGGTGGCTGTTGGCTTCGTTCAGTACATGCAAGACGAGACGCTCAGTTCGTCGTAGCATCTGAGTGCCAGAATAGCCTGTGTTCAATCAACACTAACATGGCACAGCCCTGTGCAAGTGCCCAATTTCGGCAATCTCCTACTCTTAATGCTAATTTTCGCCGCGTTGGACCCTTAACAGAGCTGAGATAGTAAAGTTGATATATATTTTTATTTTTTACTCATTTGAAAAGAAAATCAATTCACAAGGGTACACAGTCTGAAGTGCTTCCTGGGGCTGTGAATGTTGTATGAGCCGCATACCTATATCTACGTGCAATGACGTACTGTATTTGATTCACGTTCGAATTTTGTGTGCACTCGCCTGTTTGTGTATTTTCTCCGCATTCTAAACTTTTATTGTACCCCCCCCCCCCCCTCCCTATGTAATGCCCACACGGGCATTTAGGGTAACTGAATAAAAAATAAAATAG
Organism: Amblyomma mixtum; assembly: GCF_055824585.1. NCBI lineage: Eukaryota > Metazoa > Arthropoda > Arachnida > Ixodida > Ixodidae > Amblyomma > Amblyomma mixtum. The sequence goes on along the minus strand of NC_143015.1, from coordinate 93,740,477 downwards.
AATACGCACAACGCTATCGGACCCATAGCCAAACGCTAGTTTCGGGTCGTGCATAATAAATGCGGCACGCGAAGACGACGCATTGCGTTCATAAAGTCAAAGTCACATTCACAACAATTTAGGGATAAACAAAAGTAAGCGTAAAAAATACACACGTCCTCATAAACACAAAAAGAAAAAAAAAACAATACACCATAACTTCACATCTTCAATGAAAGATTTCACAAAATTTGTTTTCGGTTCACTATCATCACGTACACTATTGTGAATCAAAACTCCACTGAACTCTATTAGTCTTTGCCCTTAACTATTGCGACACACTGGTAAGTTGAAATGTTTGGCACTAGCCGCCCAAGTTTCCCATTTAGGTCTTATAGATATGCTTTGGGGAAGTGGATCATTTTGGTGAATTGTCGGCGCTACCTTTAAAGAGAATATTGAGTGAAAAGGCGGAATAAGGGTTGATTAAAGAGCGGTTTCCTAGAGTCAGATAATATTGAAAAAGTAATAATTTCTACCGCTCTCTTCTGTAATCGGATTACAGGTTCGAGATATGTAGGATACGTGCTACCCCATGACTCTATGCAATAGATTGGTTGGCTTTGTATAAAAGCAATGTAGAGTATCGAAGGACTGAAAAATCCTCGCGCTTCCAATAAAATATGGCATGCATAAGCTAAATTTGTGCAAACCTGTTTTACTTGATTTTTCCAGTGCATGTCAGAGCAAAAATGTACACCAAGATGTTTAAAATTATTTTCTCTTTGTAGTGGCCCGATATTTAAATACAACACAACATCCTTGTAGGTTAACGTTTTTCCCCTTGAACTAAATACGGTGTATTTAGTTTTCTGAATGCTGACGAAGAGATTGTTAGGGAACCAGTTAATGATAATTTCTAATTCTTCATTCATTTTAATGTTTAGTTATTTTATTGTGTCCCCTATAAATATTAAATCTGTGTCATCGGCGTACGTTAATGATTGGGAACATTTTGATATGGTTGGAAAATCATTCACGGATTGTCACAGAAAATCATTCGAGGAATTCACGGAAAATCATTGACGTAATAATTCACGTATAGCAGGCTACTAAAGCTGCTGGCTCACAACTACGCAAATACAACCTTCACGACACGGTACTCCTTATTTATCACAGTAGCGTTATAAAGATACAACACGCTTACCTCAGTGCACAATATCTGATATAATTAAACCAGCTTGTCCGCCATGAAGCTGATGCCACAACGAGAGCGAAAGCAAGATCTTACGCTCAATTTGTGGAGTAGCAGGCCAGGGCCATGTTGCCACCGGCCGACCTCTCCACCTTTCCCTCATTAAAATTCCTTTCTCTCTCTCTTTACGCTCAATTCTCACTTTACAATTGATAGCCGCCCAAACAAATGCTTAATAGGTAGTTTTAGTCAACAGTCAGTAGGTTTTAGTTAATAGATAGTTTAATGCCAATCATCTTGCTTTGATTAATAGGCTAAGCCGGTAAGCTTATATCTAATTAATTACGGAGGGCACTTAAGACTGCTTACGTGCTTTTAATGCGAAAGCATTGTCCCATAGTGACCTCTATTGCGAGGTTAATTGAAGATTACTTAATTCCTAATGACACATCTGCTCATTAAAATATAGTGGTGAGGAAACGCATACACTAACTTCACCCGTATTCGCCGAATACTTCTTGAGGTCTTGCAATGGCACTTGAAAAAGCGAATTTATTTGACTTCTCGTGCCAAAAGGTATGTGACCGGAGTGCAGTATGTTGATAAAATTCTTGTTGTCTTTCGTAGGATCTTTTTGCGGGCTGGTTGTTTGCGGGCGATTTGGACCACTGTGCTCGTGGCGTCTTATTCGTTTCTTTACCTCCTGTCGTCGTCCATTCACGCTGTTTTCAACCGTCCTCTTGATAGGTTTTTCCTGGTGGGGCTATACACAGCTTATGGCCAAACTAGAAAGATGGACCGGCACTGTGAATCATTTGTTTCGACGTAATCTCATTTCTGCCATATCATTGCTCACCTGAGGGAAGTGTACGAACAGACCGACTTTACACCGGAGTGCCACTTCCTCTTAGTGATGTGCTCAGCCTATACTTCCTGCCCAGTGCTTTGTTGTTCGGGCTTTTTTGAGATGTCTATGGCACCGTTTCCTAAAATCTTTGTAAAGAGTTCATGTAATTAGAACATTATTTCAGTGTAATAAATACCATGTATAAAAAGAGCAGTTGTGTGGCCTATAGTCTTGCTATTTTCTGCATTGACAAGCACAGAATTAACAAAGCTGTACCCTCAATGCTTTCAATTAACGTGCACTGTGCGATGCCAGTGCACGTTAAAGAACACCAGGTGGTCGAAATTTCCGGAACCCTTCATTACGGCGTCCCTCACAGCCTGAGTTGCTTTGGGACGTTAAACGCCAATAATCAATAACCATTCAATTTGGCATCGTCTCTGGCGCTCAGACAAATCGTTTCAAGAGTTCCGGCCTGAGCTTTGGTTAATGGGACGTAACACTGCTCCGTTCTACCGGAATAGAATGCTCTTTTGTACCCCTTAAATATCACTTCGTTCCACTTCGTGCATTTAAATCAAGTAGACATTACTTGAAAGACCGGGGTCCCGCCGTTGAGCTTGATGCTTATAACTTTGTCCCACATCGGCTTTCGATTTTCGGTCGTGCTCAGGCCTGCAGCAAAATTCTGGCAGCAAAAATTTATTATGCACTAGATGTCTTGCGCTCCGCTAGGCGTTACATGCAGCGTTTTAATCGCCATATTTGCGACTTTTATTTGGGCATCCAATTTCGAGCCGTTTTGACGTGAAAATCTTTTCAGGCCACGTTTGGACGGAGGCGAAACGCGAAAGGCACCCATCTGCTGTGCGATGTGAGTGCACGTTGAAGATCCCCAGGTGGTCGGAATTATTCCGGAGACCTCCACTACGGCACCTCTTTCTCTCTGTCTTCTTTCACTCCCACCTTTCTCCCTTCCCTTACGGCGCGGTTCAGGCATCCGCCGATATATGTGCGACAGATACTTGTAAATTGTTTCTAGGAAAGGAAATGGCGCAGTATCTGTCTCACATATCTCGCACAAAATCACACATACTCAGGCTCATTAGGAAGGGAATGCGGATCAAACCACTGGTAAAGAATATGCATCCTTCACGCCACGCAGAAAGACGGAAAGCTTGAGCAACAGCTATACGGAAAATATACGGAACGGACGAAGAAGCTGGCTATGTAGACGCGGCAGAGTACACATCAAATGGAGAGTTGGCACTGGCGGTGGTGGATGGGCGCGGATGGCTGCGGGCCGCGGGGTCGGTAGTGACAAAATCTTCAGAAACAGCAGAAGAGCCAGCTGTGGCACTTAAAGCTAGCAGCGAAACGGATACAATCTTCTCGGATTCCAAATTGGTCGTCCGTAGCTTTGCGGGGGGCAGAATCTCAACTGCGGCACAACAGATGCTGAGACTGACCGGGCAACCTTACAAAGAAATTGAATTGATATGGGTGCCGGCTCACTCGGGGAATCCAGGGAACGATCCGGCCCACAACATGGCTCGAAGTATCGTCAGCCGAGTCGGCGGGTTGTCCGTATCCATGAATTACTCCAAGGAGAGGATGACATCTTTCTACGGAATTCACGATCCCAGCCGCGGCGGCCGAATTTCGATGGAGGCGAAATTCTAGAGGCCCGTGTGTTGTTCGATGTCAGTGTCGGTTAAAGAACATCAGACGGTCGAAATTTCTGGAACCCTTCACTGCGGCGTCCCTCAAAGTCTGAGTTGCTTTAAGACGTTAAACCCCAATAAACCAATAAACAAGGCATTAGAAATTGGAAAGGCACAAATTTCCACCAGCTGACCAATGAGGCATAAGAGACCGCCTGGAGGTGATTACAAACGAGGTCCTTTCTTAGCCCCCACCTTTTGGAAAAAATGTGCCCAGATGACTTTAACCTCGAGAGCAGGTTGTGTGGCCAAACAGCCACGTATGACCACATACTATGCCAATGTAAAGAAGAACCCCCACCGGAGGATCTAGTACGAATCCCTTCTGTTGAGCGATGGGAGGCCGTGCTGGACAGCTCGGACCCGGGCATTCAAGCCTTGGCCACCGAGTGGGCCGCTCAGGTCGCCGCCAGCCATGGTTTGGTGGCCATCCAGCGCGGACCGTCTGCATTTTGAAGAAATAAGCGTTTCAAGAAAGAAAAGGTGCATTAACTGCCCCACTGATGGAGGAGATCCGAGCCACTCCACGATGGAAATGATGAACGGGGCAGTGTGGGAAGAAAGGACTTTCAGAGGAGGGTGTGACAGTGATGGCTCTGGTTTTCAAATGAATGAGGTATACGTCGTTGCCTCAGCTTGGACAGCCGTCACATTGGTTACGCGGGCTTAGAACGGCGGCTTTGAAACGAACAGTGCACGCAAACAGCCCTATACTCATTTGACACGGGCACGGCTGAACTCCTTTCAAATCCCTTCATCCAAAGCAGTCTTCATCTTGAGGGAAACGCGGGCTATGTCCCATGCCTTTCCTTATTAAGCAAAGGAAGTTTAAAAAAGTACATAGCGAAAAGAGACTGATTATCTCCCTCTAATGATGACTGGAGTACTATCGCTTCCAATGTACTTTACTTCCGAGTAAGTAAAAAACCTAAACACCCGTTTTCTTATAATATTGTATCTTTTCAAGAAATGCTATTAGTTTTTATAGAATAAAACAAGTATTCCAGTTCGGTTAGTTGCGTTTAATTTCCATATTTTGCCGGACTAAGTACGGTCGACTAATGCTGCGCGATCAGTTACCACCTTTGCTAAATGACTATATAAATCAGGGTATCGACATTACTAAACTGACGCTTTCTGATTTCATTGCCATGTTCACCTGTTGAAACTACTGAATCTTACTCTATTTTGTGTACCATGTGATATGCGCTAAATTGGTGTATGTAGTTTGTTTTAAGAAGTTGTATGTTTGTAACACTTGGTAGGGTTCCATTTTTATTGTTGCGTATTTTGCTTTGTTTTCGCGCTGTTCTCACTGCTGCCAGTGCTTGTTGTGGGGCAAAGGACAACTTAAGCCGTGCCTGAACGGCTTTTCCCATTTTTTCACTGTATAGTGAGAAAATAAAACTAAAATAACTGTCAACTGTAAATTCTAACGACGGCGCTACACTCTTAAACTACGCGCTTGACGTCTTGTCCTGACTTAGTTTTTTAGTGAGATGCCTAGATATTGCACTTTGTGAGAAAAAAGTATCAAAATCATTTCACTCGATTTTATCGTCATTATTTTTTACGTATGTACTAAATGAATAATGCCTAATGGGCCTCTGGTGAGTCCTCTGAGAAGCTCATTAGAGGCTGTGCGCTGTGGGATCGCCATCACCCGAGAGACGGTGTGCTAATGAGGTAGCACTTCGCCCACATATCGCGGGTTCGGGCCAGAGCAAGCTGAGGGCACTGCCAGTGTTTGGTGCGCGCCTGCGCTCTCGCTCCGAAGGAAGGAAGGCGCAGTTATTTGAGAGCACAAGTGTTTATTACACAGAAAGCCGCATTACATAACACTGCACTAATCCCCAGACCTTGGTGCAACCCGTAGCCCCGCCGCAGCACCCGAAAGCGGGCCCGCGGAGCCTCGCGCGCAAAGCAAAGACTACATGAGGAACCTCGAGCATGACGGGCTCCCCTCCCTGCCGCAGCTTTTTCACTGCAGAAAACTATATGCCCCGCTCCAAATAATCTTAATCCCTGCGACGAGTTATTATGCATTCTTGAAAAAAGGAGAAGCGGCAATTTCTCGCACGGATACATGGGATCGCTACATACACGCGGGACAGCACAGCTAAGGGCGATCGCATGCCGCGCGGCCAACCAAAGGGTTAAATCGCGCGCAGCGCAACACGAGGGAGGATGGGGTATACGCGGAGCACATCTTGACGACGCAGGTCGCACATCGATGGCTCATCGCGCTTCGTCACCGGCAATGGCCGGCGATGACGGAGAACCAGCCAAATCAGGCCCTTCCGAATCCGGAGCGCGTCGGCGCCGCACAGGCGGGCTACATGGCTCCGGAGGTTCGGGCCTGGACTCAAGCATACATACTAGATGCGCACGTTAAAGCACCCGCGCTCTTGGGCCCCCCCGGCAAAGGCCGGGGCACCCGGGAGCCAAACTCTACGCACCTTTCTGCTGCCCGAGTCGGTGGCGATCTCCCCGTCCATTTCCCGCTCGGGACCTCTCGCCGAAACAACGCCCCCAACTGTCACTCGGAGTGACCCAATGGGGACGCGAGGTCGAAGCGGGAAGAACGGAAGGGAGGGTGATTTACTGCGGTTCTCGGAAGAGCTTCCCTTGCAAGGGAGGACAAGCAGTGCGGCTGCCCCCATTCCGCTCGCGGACACCCCACGGGGGGTCTCTCTAACGAACGAAACGGCAGAAGCGGGCGCACACTCCGGTAGCCCAAGAAGCTCAATCCCCACAGCGCCAAGGCGACAACTCTTGGTAGGTGATACACCCTTACAGTCTTTTAAGTGAAGGACGTTCAAGGGAGGTCCGCCAGAATAGTATAGTACGATGTGGCCCTCGCAAGTGTGTCAGAACCTACTGCTGTGGCGTTTTCTCGTTGCCTTTTGCCATTTGTTTTGTCTCCTTTAGTGGCTGCTAACAAAACACTCTCTTGACCTACTCACTAGCGTACTTACGCGCATCCCACGTCTGCACTCCGAGCGGAAAAATTGTTGTGCGGATTCCGGATATTTACAGCGATCCCTCCTGATATCGCTTTCAGGAGTAAACACCGGATGGCACGGAAGCGCGTCATTTCGGGGTCGTATTCCAACTCAGCGACAACCCGTGCAGCAGCTGAGTTGTTTGCTTTTCGTCCTTAGTTTGAGTTTTGCGATTCCCTTGCTGCGCGCAAACTGTTGTGGCTCATAAATACAGAATGAAAGTGGTTGAAACAGATCTTTTCAGCATCGGATGTTTGCTCTGTTAGCCACTGTGCTGCGATACCGTACTGTTTTTTTCTCCGTTATCATCACACTGTCATAGACTCTGCTCCCGAGGTATGTAAGATATATTTTTGGATTTTTTCTTTCCGATTTGTCCCTAAGCATTCAAAAACAATGAGCTGGTGAGAGAACCCGATGCCACACGCGAGCCCAGAACATAGCCAACAATTCTGAACAAAAGAATTTTTGAACGAGAAAATGTTGATGAGCGCAGTCTTTTCACATATTGTGAGCTTTATAAAAAAATAATATATCCGCAGAACTCCGGTCGGCACGCTTTCAATTTTTTTTGCTATCGTTTTTTTTTCATTGTCAAAAGAGTTCTCCATTTGTTTTCATTGGCATCTTCACTGCTCGATGCTAGCGATGGCAACACTATAAAATAAAGATTTTTCTGCACATAGAAAGAATGGACCATTAGATTCGACATTTATATTCTAGTACCTTACAGTTTTCCAATTTTCAGACTTTTTCTCCACGAATGTTGGACATGATCTGGACAAACGCTCCTGGCCATGTGGCTGCCATTATACTCTGCAAGGCACTAAGCACCAAGTATCATTTTGAATGTTTTGTACACCCCATTGATATCCTATGGCAGTCGAAAGCAGCCAGTGCGAACTCTGGAAGCCTTTTATAAGTCATATTTTGCTGCGCCTAGGAAGCGTACGCCATCCGTATCAACACCTTACCGTACTATCCCACTGCACTCTTTAGTTTTGTCCAAATCAAAAAGGAAACTACCCCTATTGAGTTGCGCGGTGTTCATTAATGGCAGCCCACAAGTGGCGCTGGTGTGCAATATGGGCCAGTGTGAGAGTGAGGACGTATTTCCGAGTGTTTATTGGTAATAAATTTTGGAGACCGGGAGTTTTTCCGTTTTTTGATACAGAGGGAGGAAATCAGGAGCGACTTCGCAACAATCGATGACTTCTTTCTTTTTCCTTTTTTAGTTCGATATAGGGTTGGCAGCCAAAATAAAGATGGTCTATTGTCTTCGCGTCCAAGTTACTCAAGCCGCGGAGACGTCAGCGCGGACATAGCAGCTTCCGTAGAGCAAAGAGGCAATAGATGAAGCGTATAAGGTTAACGAGGCTATGGTAATGACCGCTGTTGATTGAACAGGCGCATATGCAAAGCAGCTATCTCTGCCAGGGTACAGCAGGACAGGAGAGTGCAGATGGCACGTTTCGTTTCACAGGCGCACGACAGAGTACTTGATGGAGAAGGCGGGAAAGGAGCTGCTATAAATGAAGGACAGGAACCTAATGATATTAGGTGAAGTACTTAAGGATATACTGAGAGGGAAAGCCAAAGGTATTGCAGAATAGACCACGAAGGGAGTGAACGACCTCAGGACAACCTCCCAAGGTGTGCAGATGGCGATCTGCACAGTACCAGAGGCGGTAGGCCAAGGACAAGGCGTGGAAAGCGCTGTGAATGCAGAGAACAGGGATATCCGAAGACTAGCAGCGGAAGCTAGCTTTGTAGTAGCACGCGCAGACCTCGATACACGCTACGTTGGGCCTTACGAGGGTTTCGCACGTGGTGTAATCCATTTTCATCGTGAGCTTGGGCAGCCGGTGGGACTCGCGGGACTTCTTCAACGCCCCCAGGAGTTGAAGAAGAGGAAGTGAGTAGTGAATTTAGAGATGCAACCATAGGACAGGAGGGCGAAGTGGGACCAGCAAAGACCGTACACGAGCACTACCGTACGCACAGGCATCGACAGAGCAGGGAGGGGCCGGAAGAGCCGGGCTGGGACAGCAAGAGGTGAACAGAAAATGGGACACTCACCGCTCGTTACTCATCCAAAAGCTCGAATATGTCAAAAATGAAGCGGAAAGCTCCCTTTGGATGAGAGAGGATAGAGAAATTAATTGTGGCAGTCCTAGGAAATTTTAGAATCATGTGATTAGAGAAAGACCGAAATGGTATACAATTTTGTACAGGACGAGAAAGGCTACAATCGAAAAGGGAGAGTGGATTTGGACTAGATCGATGGGGTCGTTAAGTCGGAAATTCATACTGAACGGAGGTACGGTCTCTAGGCCAACAGTTGCTTCAACGCTGGATATGGCAGAAGAAATGTTAAGCTTGGAGAACCTGGACTGGAAGAGAGTCCAGGAACGAATTCCTAAGAATGCGGTAACTAGAGGTTGATTACTGAGCTAGTGCCGCAAAGTTAGCAGGCATTGTTCAGAGCTTTAGAGCAAGTCTTTGAAAGTAAGCAGGTACCAGAAAATCAGCTGCCTAGCAAACTAAATTTAATACGCGGACGTTAAAGGAGAAAAAGCCAGGATTGATCATATAGATCAATCACAATAACACCTGTCATATACCTATATTGATGCATGAAAATTGCAGACGAAAAAGTAGCGCATGCATTAGTAGAGGCAGAAAATGGTTGCCTCCCGCTCTCACGCTGGGACCAATTTGGGGCCGCTGCTGTTTTTCAAGCGAAAGCTTCACTAAAGACCTCGGGCTTCAATCGCGGACCGTGAAAATTTGACCTTCAGCTGAATTAGAGGTCAAACCATAGTAGAGCCATGGTGCATAGCCGGGTGCTAAGCCAAGGTGGTCCATAGGCTTAGAGGTCAGACCAAGGTGGAGGTTGGCCAACTCCCATCTCAAGGTCAAGTCAAGGTCAAAGTCGAAGTTGGATATATGGATGGTCGTCTAGAACCCTGTATGCTCTGGAAGGCGCAAGTCCCGTTCGCCTTCGCCTTTCCGCTATCACGCTTCGAGCTCCGGTCGTCAGAGCAGCTCTGCTGGCCGTCGTTCGCCGAGTCCGCGTCGAGAAAACTAACAACAGCGACCTCTGGAGGCAAGGCCACTGAGGTCGGGATTAATCAAGATCCTCCATCGCGAAATCCTCGAGCCTACGATACCTGTGCAGAGAGAGGCAGTGGTACTCTGAGACCACGTCCCTCGTCAAAGGCACTGCTGCTGAAGTGGCGCATTTATTCGTCCAGAACATTGTCTTGCATCATGTAGCCCCTGCCGTTGTTGTTACTGACCGGGGCCTGCTTTCACGGTCCGCTTAACCCAGTCCACGATGACTCTGACGCACACCAGCCATCGACGTGCTGCGGCATATCACCCGAAGACAGTTTGGCAGAGCGACTCAACTGCACACTAACCGACATGCTTTCTTTGTATGTTGACGTAGAGCATCGGACTTGGGATACCATTCTGCCATACGTAACGTTTGCGTACAACAACGTCCTGGAGGAGACAATCCGACTGACCCCTTCGGTCTTCGGTCGGCAAGTGACCACTCCGTTGGATGCTATGCTGCCCGTTGACCCCTATTGCAACTATGGCGCTGACCTCAACGTAGACCTTGACCTTCCTTCAGCGTGCTGTGGAATCGCGGTAACTGCCACACCTGCGGATTAACCGTCAACGTGAGTCTGACGCCGCTGGTGTAATCCCAGACGCCGCTTCATCAGTTACGTGCCCGGCGACTTGGTTTGGGTTTATAACACTCTTCGTCGTCATGACCTTTCTGAACAGTTGCTGCGCAGATGCTTCGGCCCTTACGAAGTGGGCGTCGCATCAGTGATGTGACGTTTGCAGTTGCTGCCGCCCCCGCGGATCGCTTATCGCGACGGTCGCACCTACTGAAGTCATGCACAATGTTCGCATGAAGTCGTATCATGACAGGCCACCTGACTGAACTGCGGTTAACTGCAGCTGTGTTCCACCCTTTATATGACTTTTCCCTCTTAGCTGCTTCGTGTCGACGCTGCCCACATGTCCACAGAAAGGGAACGCAAAACATGTCCGCAGCCCTTGCGCCGTTCGAGGAAGAGTTAAGAGTAAAAGAATGACTGTGCGGCTGCCACGTCGATGTAATCTGTGTGGCAGCCGTAAACTGGATGTATAATGCCGATATTTTAGTACAAACGCTATTTATTACTCATTCATCACCACCACTTGTAGCGCACCTTTCATGTCTCAGTATATTTGCACTAGTCAGTGATACCCCTTGGAAGGTTAGTGTGTCAGTTGGATGTAATGTTTGCGCTGCCGTGTAATGCACTAGTGTCGCCCTCGTTGCCCTTCCTCCTAGCAGAGTGTTGACTATAGCTCTGTACTCTCACATTTAGCGGGTCAGGTCCTGCAGAGTTCCTTCACCGCTTCAGTGGAAGGGTGATGCATGATGTTTGAATGTTTATTTATGGTTAAAGGGAAGATTACTCGAATGTTTGCGCGTGCCGTTTCATAAACAGTAGAAGAAAAATGGCATTAAAACAACGTAGTGGGCACGGCGGACCGAGAGCGACCATGTGGCCTCACAGACCATTCTTCTGCCTTGTGTAGGTCCTTGCTTTTGGTCTCGTCGGAACAACAGAGCAAATCAACCAAGCTGACGGGCAGATCGACCTTCCAAACCTGCCAGATGCAGTTGCTGATCCCCGATCTGCGGCTGCGTCAAGATTATCAAGGAACCGAAGCTCTCTTCTTCCTTTGGCGATATATTTACTGTTCCGTGATGCACCGACAGCGCCACCATCACGACACGTGACCTCGTCGCTTTGGGATATAAAAGAGCAGCTTCAAGCCTTCGACTTCAGTGGGCACGGCGGACCGAGAGCGACCATGTGGCCTAACAGACCATTCTTCTGCCTTGTGCAGGTTAGTGCTTACTACAGCTCTGTTAAAAGCGACAACCGTTGTCTTTTGGTCTTGCCGTGCCCACAGCAAGCTGTATTAATGGTGTATGACGTGTACTGCGTATGCTTGCTCCTCTTGAGCGGAGATATCGAGTTGAATCCCGGACCTGACACGGAAGGTTCCAGCACAAATGAACTACTTGAAAAACTGCTTTTGGGACAGAATAAATTAATTGAGGATGTTGCAGCACTTCGTATACAACAAACTAGCATGGAAACACGTCTGGCGGACTGGGAGACTCGATTTGCAGAAATGGAGAAACAAGCCGCGCGCGTAGAAGCACTTGAAAGCACGGTTAAAGCCTTAGAAGCGAAAATTACGGATTTGGAGGATAAAAGTAGACGCTCGAATTTACTGGTTTTTGGGGTACCAGAGGAACCAGAAGAGACAGAGGCTGTACTGCGTCGTAAAGTTCTAACTGATATATTTTCTACCAAGTTACAAATCACGTGCAAGTCTGTAGCCCGAATACATCGGATCGACAAGAGCGATAAAACGCGGCCAGTAATTTTATATTTTCAAGATTACGAAGAAAAGAAAAGTATCATGCAAAATGCTTTCAAACTCAAAGGTTCTAATACTTCTGTTCAAAACGATTACTCACGAAACACGCTCAGGAAGCGTAAGCTTTTGTGGGACAGTACTTCAGAGGAAAGGGAGCACAAAAGAAAAGTTCAACTAATCAACGAGAAACTTCGAGTCGACAACGACCTTTACATTTGGGATGACGCTAAAAACTGTAGGAAAAAAATTGGTAAATATAACAGTGCTAAATAAGACTGACTTCTCCGGCATGATACGAAAGATATGCGCATATTAAATATAAATGCACGCAGCATTGTTAACAAAAGTGATCAGTTCGAGGCTATTATCTTAGGTTACAACCCGCACATCGTTGTTTTGACCGAAACTTGGCTACACAGTGGCATAGATGATGAAGACGTCTTTCCACCATCTTACAGTGTTTTCAGTCGTGACAGATCAACGAGGGGAGGCGGGGTGGCTGTGCTGGTAAAGCAAAACTTGTCAGCAACTCTCTTGTGTCAGGCTGATGGCATTGAAACTATTAGCCTAAAGATTTCTTACTATGGACATTCATTCTTGCTATTTGCCGTTTATCGAGCGCCTGGCTCACCACCCCAATTCCTGTGTGATTTGCGTGAGCATGTCAGTTCATTCGTACATAAAAAAAATTTTTTTAGTGGGGGACTTTAATCTTCCAGGAGTTAACTGGGAACATTGTTCTTCTAGTGGTGAATTTAGCACTCATGTTAATTATATGCGTGAAATAATCTTATGCCACAATTTGCACCAAGTTGTCAACTTACCAACGCGAGTGCATGGTTCTTCATCATCAATGCTTGATCTTGTCTTCGTGAGCAAAACAATCGAGCATTTTTCAGTATCAATTGAACATGGAATGTCTGATCATGAGATGGTGTACTATTCGTGTCATTTAAAAAAAATGTACCGCTAAGAAGGCAAAAACCGTACAAGTGAAGGACTTCACACGTGCCAGAGACGAAAGCGTGTTAGATTACCTCGATTTACACCTAAGCAACTTTCAAGGAAGCAATGTAGTAGAACTTTGGGACAAGTTCAAAAAAATCTGCACTTATTGCATCGAAAATTTCGTTCCAACGAAAACAAAGAAAACAGGAAATGAAAACCCTTGGATAACGCGTGAAGTCATTCACTTGAAAAGAAAAATAAAACGCTTAAGAAGACGGAATGCCTCACGAACTACAGTACAGAACTTGCAAGCTACGCTGAGCTCGTCAATTGGGCATGCCAAACGCCATTATTTTAATAACACATTGCCGCACTTTATTCGTACGGCTCCAGAAAAATTCTGGAAATTTCTGAGCAAAAAGAACAAGGCAGTGGATCAAATAATTAAAGATGGCATTCCCGTTGTCGAAAAGCAAAGTATCGCCGAACACTTTAATGCATTCTTCCACAGTGTGTTTATTAACTCAGAAGAGCTTGCACTTCCCTTTTCACCTTTATCAAATGTATCTCCTGAATTTGTATTCGCTCAAGGTGTGCTTTCTATGATCCTTAATCTAAAAACAAAATCTACCCCAGGACCGGATAACATACCGAATGTTTTTCTGCGCCGATACGCAGAAATGCTGTCACACTTTCTGGTAATTATTTTCGGTGCGTCACTGTCCACTGCAGCCCTTCCCCCTGACTGGCGAACGGCACGTGTAGTACCAGTGCCTAAGAAGGGAGACCCCACAATGATTACTAACTACCGACCAATTTCGTTAACATCATCTTGTTGTAAGATGCTTGAACACGTCATAGCCAACTTCATCAGAGATTTTCTGGAGGATAACAATATACTTTCACCTGCGCAGCATGGTTTTCGTAAAGGATTTTCTACGGTGACAATTAACAACGGTAATCCATTCCCTTGCTAGAATTTTAGACAAATACGGCCAGGTGGACGTTATTTTTTTAGACTTCAGGAAAGCCTTTGACCTTGTTTCACACTGTAAGCTTATTGAAAAACTTAAAATGATTAACCTTCCTCCTTTCATTATTAACTGGGTTGCTACGTATGTCACTGATCGTAGACAGTTTGTTAATATTGATACGTACTACTCCCATGAACTTCCAGTTCCTTCCGGCGTCCCTCAGGGCAGTGTGCTAGGACCATTGTTGTTTTTAATATATATTAATGACATTGTGAGCGTTATTACCGAACCCGTCCAAATACGATTGTTTGCAGACGACTGCGTGCTGTTCAGGGAAGTGTCAAGCGAGGATGACCAGATAACTCTTAATAATAATCTACAAAATATTGTTTCCTGGTGTCATTGTTGGGATATGCAATTGAACGCTGACAAAACAGTGTATATGAAAATAACCAAGAAACTTAATAACCTTTCTTTTCCCTACGCCCTCGGGACAGAACCACTAACCGAAGTCAGCGAGTATAAATATCTTGGCGTCACACTAACAAACAGCCTAAACTGGAACACTCACATAACTAACGTATGTGACACAGCTTTTCAGAAACTTTGCCTTCTCCGTCATAAATTGAAGCATGCCCCCGCCGAAACTAAACTTTTAGCTTATACATCATTAATAAGACCAAAACTTGAATATGCAAGCGTAGTATGGAACCCTTATACCAAAACTAACATTGACGCTGTCGAAAGAATCCAGCGTAAGGCAGTCAGGTTTATTTTTTCGAAGTACCGTACAACTGATTCCCCGACAGCACTAATGAAACAACATGGTATACGGACACTGGAACTGAGAAGAAAAATTCAGCGCTTAAAATTTATGTTCCTTCTTAAAAATAACCTTCTTGCTCTAACTCCTGATCCGTACATAACACCACTTACTGCACGCCGAACACGACATCGACACGATGACTCTCTAACGCCATACAGCACCAGAACTAATGTTTTTAAATATTCTTTTTTTCCTCGCACGATAACAGATTGGAACAACTTACCTCTGCCTCTTCTAACTAGCGTTGATTCAATTGAAACCTTGAATTGCTCTTGAATATTTTTCTTGTCTGCTTTTTGGTTGCCCAAACTGATCGTGTTTTTGCCTTACTGCAAGTTTGACATTTCATTTCATTCATTGGCTTACTTCTGTTTGTTTATGTTTCACTTCCCCAAATGAAGAGCTCGGTTTGCATTTCGTTTAGTCCTTGTTTTGCTCATGTTCTATTGCCCATAGAACAAGTGTTTTGAAATTATTATTTGTTATCTTCGTTCTATACGCTGATGTCATTTGTATGCCCCTCCTGCTTGGGCCGTAAAGGCCTGCAGTATTGAATAAATAAATAAATAAACGTCTTACCAAAACAAGAACGTTGTCCTAAAGTTACGGTGCTATCTGGGATCGCAGCACTCGAGCACAGCACATGAAATAAGTTAAATTTGACTCCGCTGCAGGAATAATGTCTACGAATTTCCGCACTGCTAGTAGATATTAGTGGACGCTCTCTCTTCACGCGATTGTAAAAATAAAAAAAAAGTGAACCGACAGCCGAAAGCAGCGCCATTAGTATTCGCTTGATGTCATTAAACGGTTGGCGCACGTGTTCGCTGCATTCCAGCTCGCGTTCCTGCCTGTCTGCTCTCTAACCTTCATTATACGTCCCAGATGCATAAACTAGAACACAGCTGGTGCGACGCAGCAGATGCAAGGTAACGCGTAACACTAGCTGGCAAGAGGTTTATTTTCAGACTCGGCATCAAGGTTAACCATTTAATTCCTGCGTAAGTGCTATGGTTGCGAGGGCGTTTTATGCTTAGACACCGGACGACGTATAAAATACGACTGGAATGAAAAATTGAGAGTGTACGCAAAGTACTTTATTGCACGTTTATCAACCCAGCCTTCTTATTTGATTCTCGTAAATTCGGAGCTACTCTCAGACGAGATCACCGTTTAGAAAGCCGAGCGTGCGAACCTGCCTCATCTCTTTCTTTTGACCGAGCCAATTTCTTGAAGCGTTATGGCCACCTGAGTGCCTCTGCCGGCCACAGTTCGCTTATCGCGCTGCGGCGGGAACTGACCCGGTCCGGAGCTTCTCGCCAAACCTGACAGGCCGGGCTTTGCTCAGGATAATTTAGCGGGCCCGAGCTGGGCTCAGGCTCTGAGCCTCAAACTGAGCCGGGCTCGGGTCTCACAACGAGGCCCGAGGCGGTTTTAAAGCAGGGTTCCAAGGAGGGTTCCGCAGTCGTGGCCCAGTGGTTTGAGCACCCGTCTCGGCTGCGGGAGGTGGTTGGTTCGAAACCCACCGCCGGACAGCCACCGGTAAAAATGGGTAGAAGTGTCCCCCGGCCTGGCGCTCGGCTTTCCTCAGGGGTGTACCTTTGGGAGAAGTCTGACGACGAATTTTCCGCAGAATGCCTGTTCAAGGCTCACAGTGTTGGGATTTGAAGGCGCGGGCTCCTTTCCCAAGCCATGCACCCTGAGTAGCCGAGCACCAGGCCGAGGCATAGCTCGTGCCCATTTTGAGAGAACCGGTGGGTACCCGGCCGGCGGCGGGAGTCGAACCCACCACCTCCCGAAGCCGAAGCGGGTGCTCTACCACGAGGCCACGAGTGAAGCCCAATTATAACGGCTTCATTTACAACGAACGCTCGGTCATTACGAACTAGGGTGATGCTACCGTCAAAACATGCATTATGGCTGTCGCACTGCGTCTCGGATAAAACGAACAACCACGGACACGCCACTCAGTTATGACAAGAGGAGGAGCAATAAAGTTTCCCCCGTATTCGAAGAACGGACGCTAGCCGCCAGCGCACAGACGCAAGGGTGTTTCTCAGCTCCCGTGAGCTCCCCAGAAGAAAGTGCCCAGGCCCCCCCCAAAAATAAAAAAGGCGGCCCTGAAATTGAAGTGAACCGCCGGCCAAGCGCGTAGGCAGGCTACATGGTCAGTTAGTGATTGTGTGTGCCGGTCGGGCAAATCATGTAAAGGGGATGCACAAATGGCTAAGAGCGACAGAGGGGCCTCATTAAAAGCGTTCCACTACACACAGCCGGTGCTCAACCAATGAGAGCAATATGAGAAGTTAGAAAGCCTATCACGAGATGTTTCTGCTGTCGCATTCAGTTACGTGGCGTGCGTCACCAACCCAAACCGATCTCCGCCTCCTGCGCCGCTGCCGCGAGTAGGAAATCCGCAGACAGACACCAGCCTGCCTCACTCTTGTGTATAGTGGTAAACGAGTGCGCACCAATCAACAAAAACTGCAATCACACAGCACGCAATAGTATTCGGGCAAAGCATACCTTCCCATCTGGTTTTAAGGGCTATGCAGCTTCCACGCAAAGGTTGCTTCAAGGATCTAGTAACTGCGGTGAGATGTCGCTTTGTTTGCGCTCCAATGTTTTGCTTTACACTAATGTGGCGCATACTGTACGTTCTGTGCGCATTCGCGCTGTGGTCGTTTCTTCGTTGCATCCTTACAACTTTGTCGATGATCGAAGACAAAGATGGCGACCTACCATGAGTTGCCGTGAACGCCTGAATCGCAATCGGTATTATCGCTTCCCTAAAGCGCCTCCTCCGCAGTAAGGGTCTCGGCCAGGAGCACTTGAGCGCCGGAGAGCTTATAAAGCGGCTTGACAGCGTTTACTTTGAAAAAAGAGACGTGCATAACAGAAATTTAAAGAAGTAAACGAAGGTCTTGTCTAACTGTATATTTTGGCCGTAATAAGGCAGGTGCGCTTACTACGAACTTTGGTTTCAGCGAACGCAATCTGTGTGATAGTCAGGATTGATGTAAGTGGGCTCGAATGTATTCACTATACACTTTTCCAACCGAGGCATCGCCATTTTGCCACCTAGACTGCTACACCCCGGAGCTGTTACCCACCGTCCTTAACCGACCTGCACGAAGCTGGCCAACCTGTACATGGCTAACGACGAATAGAGAAAGTCGATGGCAGATCGCCTACCCGCAACCCGGCGTCCACTGCGCTGAAAGCCTCTTCCTTCGTTCACTGCTCTTTTGCTGCTGCGGTCGGTACGAGAAGATTCAGCGCCACCTACCTCTACCAAATATCTACACGGAATGTTTACTTCACTCGAATGAGTGCGAAAGCACTGATTTGCGCTCCGTAAAAAATGACGATGAGTGGGTAGGGCCGCGGGACAGAGCACTCGCGCCAGGCCAGCCTGCTGCACAAACGTACACAAGACGGTTTTACTCGGCTCCGAACCTCCGAATGAGTGTTTTAGTAACTAAAAATATATCGGCACCGGTCTGAGATGAATTGGGAGGGTGCAGCCCGCGGATGAGAATACGAGGGGGTACCCAAAAGAAACCGGACTAAATTTTTTGGTCGGCAAAGCTTCTGTGGTACTGCGTTTTGCCACTAGGAGCGCATAGAACGAACATTCTAGAGTCAGTAAGCCGAGTGCCGTCATTGAAGGAGGTCAGACTAGTTTAGGCAGAGTTTTAGAGTGACGACTGTTTTGTGTGAATGTCGTTTTTGCAATGGCTGATTTTCGTGAACAGCGTGCGCCGGTGAAATTCTGATTTTTGCTCGGAAAAAGTTGAATGGGAACTCTTGAAATATTAAGAAAGACATACAAGGACGATGCTATGGGGACAACTCAAGTGTTCCTGAATCGAATCCTGAATCAAAGCAACAATCATGCCAATGGAAAACTTCAAATTCACCTCGCCTCGTCAGGTGAAACCAAACCTCAAAACAATGCTGATTTGTTTTGCGACGTGAGAGGAGTCGTTCATTGAGAATTTGTTGCGCAGGGTCAGACAGTTAGCCAGGCTTTCTACTTGGATGTTTTGAAAAGATTGGGCAACAGTGTGCGGTGGAAGCGGCCAGATTTGTGGCGGTCGGGTGACTGGTTTTTCTATCATGGCAATGCTCCTACTCACACAGCCCTGTCTCTACGACAATTTTGGAACAAAAATGGCATGACCCCTATTCCTCAACCCTCATACTCTCCCGATCTTGCTCCGTGCTACTTTCTTTGTTTCCTAGAATGAAAAAATAGGTGAATGGAAAGCGTTTCGCTGATGTTGCTGAGGTGAATAAAAAAACGACGGAGGCACTGTCAAGCATCACAAAAGATGAATTTAAACAATGTTTTGAAAAATGGAATGAAAGATTCGACAAGCGTATCATTGCAAGTTGGGAATACTTTGAAGGAGATTGGAGGTCTGTGCTTAAAATGTGAACAAATAAGTTCAAACAAAAATAAGTCCAGTTTCTTTTGGGTACCCCCTCGTATTGCCACGTTATGAGGTATCATCAGCTTATTGGGACGAGGAACGCATTAAGTAACCAGAGCAAGCGGCACCGACGGAGTCGGCAAGCGAAAGTCACCGGACTCATCTCATCTTCGCCTGCATGCATAGCCTTGGCCATGTCTTCTTTATGCTTTTGATACGTGTAGTGGAGGACTTACAGCGCCAATTTGAGAGCAATAGCTCTTGAACGATGGCGGTTCTTCTTACAATACATACAGCCCCGTCGCGGTGGCTCAGTGGTTACGGCACTCCACTCGGCTGCTGGCCCGAACGGCGCGGGTCCGATCCCGGCCGCGGCGGCTGAATTTCGATGGAGGCGAAATTCCAGAGGCCCGTGTACTGTGCGATGTCAGTGCACGTGAAAGAACCCCAGGTGGTCGAAATTTCCGGAGCCCTTCACTACGGCGACCCTCATAGTCTGAGTCGCTTTGAGACGTTAAACCCCCATAAACCATAAACCTTACAATACATACAATCATAGATATCGAGCTGCCAGTAAGTTGACCTTGGCGCGACTGAAAAAAAGTGTAGACGATCAATGCGACTGTCGCTCCAGGGTGTGCGTTAGCTGGACGAGCACACACTGCCGCTGACGTGTCCTCACCGTGCGAGCGGGTGGCGTGATACAGCCCGTTCCGTCTATCACCGTGTGACACGTCGTACCCTCCTCTCCTCTCTCCCGCGCCTGCCACCCGCTGTTCCCTCCTACCCTCTCTCTGTTTCCCTCTCCCAATTTTCTTTCTCTCCGCTTCGTTTAAAGTTGAGAGGAACATTTCCCTCTCTCCATTTTAGCACTTGCCTACCGAGGCTTCACAAGAACAGATTTTTCCAACATGTCGGTTCTAATGCTAACGCATCGAAACAAACATGCCTTCTCAAGACTTTTGGCTAAGACAGTACAGGAAACGGACCCACGTCTCTGGAAAACTGGGATCCTTCGACCACACCGTAGATAAGGTGCGCAACACAAGTACAGTACTGCCAAGCGGGACGTTTGACCTTCTCCTTTTATGTACATATGAGACTGTGATGCTTGAAGTCGCCTCAATTCCTGTTTTTATCCTCTCTTGAGCTCCCCTTTATTTTTGGGCACCAGTATCTACGAGCGTTTGTGCACCACAAGTGACATGAAGTAAGATGTTTTTCGTGCAGAAAATGCAAAGAGTGCTGAAAGATTCTGCCTTATCATTCGTTCACTGGCATCTCTAAAACAACGACTCTGTTTTTATGCCCATTTTTACAGCTTGATATGCTGCCGCCAGCGCTGGCTTCGTCAGTCTTAAAACTGTGCGCCACGGCGTGCGTACTAATGACCTTCGGTGAAATAGCCGACAGGACGAGGCCGCGAAGGCGAAAAGAGCCTTATTTCACACTTCTGGACCTTGCCTACGCGGTGGGTTGAATTCTTGGACCGCTTGCGCCCTCCTCTGCTCTGGGCCGTTAAACTTTGTTTGCAGAGGAGAACGTGAAGAAAGTTGGGGAGGAAGTGACGTAAGAAACGAAAGCAAATTTTGATTAGTCCTTGACAACGTGCGTAATTTAGAAGCGCGCATACATACGTCCTGTCATGTGTGTTTCCTCTTGTCTTCATTGTTTTCCAGCTCTGGTTTCCATCAATTAGCTATGCACCGACTAGCCAAGATAAAACTCCTTATTCAATTGAATATGACGGTAGCGATGATTAATTTAAAAGGCTCAAGGTCAGCTTCGTACAAGAACGCCGTGGCGCCAGGCGTTATCGGTCTACTCGAGGTGGCATCAAGTAACCTTCCCCTAAGCATTTATCTGAGAGGAGCCGAGCACCAGACCAGGGGAAAGCTCAGTGAAAAATCGGTGGGAAAAAAATGGCTGAGGCTTAACTTGGTTAAGCCTGGAGAATGCGAAGCATCATCGTGTCGCGTAATTTGGAGGCGCACAACCACAGCGACGGCGCGAGGTGGGCCCCCGTTTCTCCACTGTCGTGACGTCATCAAGTCACGTGGTGTGACGTCATATATCACGTGATTTGGAGGCGCACAACCACAACGACGGCGCGAGGTGGGCCCCCGTTTTTCTACTGTCGTGACGTCATCGTGTCACGTGGTGTGACGTCATATATCACGTGATTTGGAGGCGCACAACCACAGCGACGGCGCGAGGTGGGCCCCCGTTTCTCCACTGGCGTGACGTCATCGTGTCACGTGGTGTGGCATCATCGTGTCACGTGATTTGGAGGCGCACAACCACAGCGACGGCGCGAGGTGGGCCCCCGTTTCTCCACTGTCGTGACGTCATCGTGTCACGTGGTGTGACGTCTTGTATCACGTGATTTGGAGGCGCACAACCACAGCGACGGCGCGAGGTGGGCCCCCGTTTCTCCACTGTCGTGACGTCATCGTGTCACGTGGTGTGACGTCATGTATCACGTGATTTGGAGGCGCATAACCACGGTGAAGGGCTGAAGTGGTAGCTAAAGTAGTATGCTTCACATAAAAAATCGAACCTGGCGACACGACAACATGTGAGTATAGAGAGAGAGAAAGAGATGAACGGAGAAGCAGGAAGGTTAACTAGGCTTTCATATGATCCCGAGCACGTGAACAGCAAACTCTGTGCTGCGTACCATGCGCGCCTGTAGCCGCTATCGGAATCACATGTACTGTTCACTGTATTGTACACTGTCAACGTGAACTACATTTGAAGGTAGCTCAAAGGGAGTAACCGGCTTAGTATACCCTCCCTTGTAAGGCAGGGAATGCTGCCTAAGCACTGGAGTAGGCTTCCATTACTAAAAATAATAAAAACTCATGATTAGGAAAGGCAGAACATTTCTTCATCAAGCATGCAAAGTTCTTGCGGGAAGATTCCTCCATTGTAAACAGTACCACATTCCGTATATTCAATGATCTTAATCTGCCCCTGTGCTTAGACACCATACCCTGCCCCTAATAGTAGGGAGTGCGCTAAAGGACGGGTAACTTCATTCTTACTCCCTTATAGGGTAATTATCGGTGATGTCTCAACATTGTCTCACTCCTCTTAAGCATTAAAAATTTCTCTGCCTCGCTGCATAGAGAAGGCCCAAATATAACAAAGTTGCATTTATTCGAAGAGCTCGCAAAAAAGCGAGTAACCATGAGAATAAGTTCTTTTGCATTTGTTGATAAAAAGCTGCCGTTGTCTTTCAGATTTGCAACGTGGTGACGTGCTTGCTTTGCGCCTGGCAAGTACACACCTCTGCGCGAGATTTGTGGATGGAAGCTTCGTTGTCTACTTTGAATTTCATTGTTGTCTCGGCGCAATGCACGCATACTGCTGCGTTGGTGAGTGGTGACCGAAGCTTCGTTTACCTGAATTACACCCAGTCTTGGTACACAGGCTATCTCGAACCCGGGTTTCGTTTGGTAGCGTGTTAAGTCTTCAGGCGGAGGAAAGGCTGAAGCTTCGAAGTTTGGGAAAACGAAAAGAAGCGGGTTTAATGGCACTTTTACGAAGCTTATTTACATACTGAAGACAGAAGAGCAAAGAATCAAGAATTTAAAGTTGATAGCGTCGAGCGACTGAATGAGCCTCTTCGACAGGGCCCAGAGCGTCCTGTCGCACTCAGCACCGTCCTTAAAAGGTTCCGCTCCTCCATCAGGCGGGGGCCAATCTCAGACGTGGCACATTTCCCCAAGATGAGCACCAATCAAATTTGCCCAGCACTGTAGCAGGCGGAGTCACTCGTTGCAGGGTCAACCCGTGGCAACGGGAGAGAAGAAATTGCAAGTCCCATGCTAATTTCTGTAATGCAGCAACAGTGGTGCAAGCGGCTCCGTGTTTACTGTGGGGGTCCGGATGGAAACGGGTAATTACTTGGCGGTTACGTCCCTTTGTTCCCCCGAACGGGCGCCCTTGGTTCCGTGCGTCGTCAGTCGCCGTCCCCAGGCGTCCTTCCCCGGAAAGGTCATCCCCACCCCGCGAAGCGTGAGAAAATCCTGAAGGCGCTTTCTCAGCGCGGCAAAATGGCGGGTCGCAAGCTCAGTCATAACAGCCCCAATATAAAGTTGTAGGCGTCACGTACAACTTCTCTGCAATCGACTCGTTGGCTCTAAGTATTGTTCTGCATTCATACGTAACGGGGAAAAGTCGTCCTTGTCGTCACATTTTAATTAATTCTTCGACAAGATGCCGATCAGTCTTAGCTTTAACACAAGGGGAGGAGGTGGCGTTTCGGAGAATCATGTATGGGTGCTGCACTTACGCCTGCCATCAAGCCCTCCTGGACATCAGCTGTGAGTTGCGCATACGGAGGCTCGAAGTAGACCCTATTGTTGTCGTGCCAAGTAAACTGTGATAAAAACAGAAAAACATCACAGCCTCAACTAATTAACTTAAATTGCCCCTTTTCCGGCGCACATCCAGCCATCTACTATTCCCATGGGAATGCCCCAATCCTCTCTCACTGCCCCCGTAACCCCCCCCCCCCCCCCCACTCTCCCTGTCCCAGTGGGAAGCCCGTTGTGCTGTAAACGGTGCGGGCAGGGCACTATTATTTTTATTTCTTTTAATGGCCCACACTAAAGCTTGTCCCAATGGGAAGCCGTCCTGTCTAGCACCGCCCTGGACGATCACAGTGACCCGATCCTCCGGGCCACCCAAATAGCCGCCGCAATTGGGGCCCTGGACTAAGGGCTGCACCTTCTGAGGACCTCCCCCCAACCTTTGCTCATAATAAAAGTTTTTTCTCTCTGTCGCTGTTCGACTTTCGTCTTGTCTTTTTTTTTTGGGGGGGGGGGATAAAGACGCATTAATGGTTGCAAAAGCACACCTGCCCCAGTAATGGGACCCGCAACGTTTATCCACCGTGTTCATCTTCAAAGATTCGAGCAAAATCGGTGAGGATGTCATGGCACTGTACTTGGTAAACTCGCCTGTGCTGGTGACGGCTGTAGTTCATTTTTTTCTGGCTTATAGCAGCTTTGTTTTCAGAAAAAAAAAGTGGTTGTTTTGGTGATTAGGAAGCGACAGTCTATCGTCATAGGGCAACATCAGTTTTCCCTGGGTGTCTCTCTAAAGATTCGGCAAGAAAAGTATTAAG
Source organism: Amblyomma mixtum (assembly GCF_055824585.1). Lineage (NCBI taxonomy): Eukaryota > Metazoa > Arthropoda > Arachnida > Ixodida > Ixodidae > Amblyomma > Amblyomma mixtum. Next base: position 93,715,934 of record NC_143015.1, on the reverse strand, counting down.
GGGGCGCACATTTACGGAAAATGAACGTTGTTTCCGGCTAATTTGTTTTCTTTCATTTCAGATAATCGCAGCGGTGGCATCGGTGTGGTTAAGGTGCAGTTCTGCCGGCACATCGTTCCTAATATGGGGATCTCACTGCCTTCACTTGGCAGCATTGGTCACAGAGCTTGTCGCCGACGACCAAGTGGTAAGCGCTAACACCACTTTGTATGGAACGAAAGACATGAAACAGAGATGGCAGAAAACTGGCGGTTGGCGCCAGAGAAAGAAGAAATACGTGTCTGTATGATCTGCAAGGTATGAGCGTTTGAAGGACATACATTTTTTAAGGACATACTGTTCCAGCAAGGCTGGTTCTGCTGTTCCAGCTGCTTGGAATTCTGGGTACATTTGGTGGACAAGAAATGTTAGGCTAAATGCGCAGATCTTTATGTATTTCCTTCTTAGGCTGAAGTTTAAAGTTTGGGTGCCCTTCTTTTATTACGTGCGTCAGAGAGAGACGGATAAAACTTCATAGGTTTTCTAAATTTTGGACGAGGCAGGTGGGCGGGCTCTTTGGTTCAGGACTCCGGCGGCTTGTGCTGACGTCTGATGGTCTGACTTACTTTGGTCCTCAATACCGTTGCTGCTCAGGGCTGCTTCCCATTGCCCATATGACGTCTGCGATGTTTGCAAATGTCTAGATGGTAAGCTTGTTGATGAATTCGGATAATTACCTTTTAAATTATGAGAGCTACGCAGCTAGTTGCAATAAGATATTTGTTGCCGACAGAAAGTAATAGCCATATAATTTTTTAGAATTTTGGAAACGCGATTATCCTCGGCACTGTGGCTCGGCAGAATTTCGCTACATCGTGCCAAAATACATTTGTTTTTGAAAAGCATGCAGCCAAAGTAATCTTTCTAGTGTACGTAATTAGTCAAAGAAGGCAAACTTTGTCTAGCCGCAGGGTGAAGGGTAATCGGGTTTTCTGAATTATAAAAATGGTATGGCTATTACTAACGACCGGCTACCAGTCTCTAATTGCAACTAGGCGCCTAACTCTACCAATTAAAAAGCTAATTTTTAAAAATTAGGTAACTAGCTTACTACTTAAGACGATTGACCGGTTTTGTGGCGTCCGCCAGGACTGCTGATACTATGCTGAAAAAGCCATACTTTTACCGCCCCCCCCCCCAAAAAAAAAAAAAAAATGTTGAGAATTGCTTAAAGTTTTTCCTGAAACGCCTGGTATACCAGGTGTCCCAGCTAAATGTAACCCAGCTTTTAAAAAACACGGGATGTCTTAGCTGTCTGAAACCAAATGAGGGATGTTTAGAGTCGCGTGACCTAGTCTGCAGTATTTTTTCGTTCTTCAAGGTTGACTAATTAGTTAAGCTTAATTAACCAACTTTTTAATTATTAACTTGAGGAACAAAGTGCCAATGGAAAAGCTGTAGATCGCTTTGAGAAACACCTTGCTGAGACATTTGCAGCAAAGTAATATTTACGTAAAGTAGTTTTTTTACCAGCCTTTAACCATAACCCGTGCAATAAGAAAAAGCTTCCAGATGAAAACTGTGCCACATCAACATCCCACGACGCGCCTTAAAGAATAAAATCCTATTTTTTCTGAAGTCCTCTCCTCGATGAGACTTTGGGCGCACACTGGGGCAGAGAAATGAGCGAACAGCTGGTCAAGTGATAACTTTCAAGGCCAATAAATGAAGCTACGTAGATTGTAACTTGACGGAAACAGCACTACTAGCGGTTTTTCGAGGTAATCTAAAACTTCTTCATTGACACTTTCTTCCTGAAGTCAATAAATAAAAAGTTAGCTAATTAAACTTAGCTAATTAATTAACTTCGAAGAGCGAAAAAAACACCCAAGACTAGGCCACGCGACTATGAACAACCCTCAGTTGGTTTCACTGGACTAGGACACTTCGCCTTTTTCAAAAGTTTGGCTACACCCGGCTGGGACACCCGGTATATTGCATGCCTTCCCTCTGCGCAGGGACGTTCACTGACTTTCAGCATTGGCTCCTCTCTGCAGACCACTGTATAGCCGTAAGACATGGCTAGTGAGCTACGGAAGAAAAAAAAACGAGGTCTTACGATTGCTAGGTGTGAAACAGTTTCCACTCTTTAATGCTGTTCAAGATTTGAGGCCGAACTTAGTTGCTACCTCTCATTAACAGCACCGAAATGAATTCTAAACATTAGCCGTTCTATAGCCTGTAGGAGGCACAGCTGATCGAGAAGTTGTAAGATGACCATTTGTTTAGAGAGTTTGTTTATTTTATTTTACACTCGCTACTTCTTGCAGCCCAGAATGCATTGCGGAATACAAATGTGTCGCACTCACATCATAGTGTCCACAAAGTTATAAAAACATGGAAGAGCTGAGAGTTGATCTCGGCAGCATATCTCAATATGCTCGGACATGCGCACGGAAACTTTGCATGAACCACCGTCATGACTCCAAGACATCAGGCGGAACTCGTATCGAGCGAGGGTGAAAATTCCGCGACCACGATGCAAAACAGCTCGCGCCTTCTTTCAAGAAGAGGGCTTAGTCGGGCTGGTGTATCTGTTCTCTTCCGTCCCGCCTGTTAGCGCTGCTCAGTCGTTTCCATCAATCAATAATTTTTCATGTTTTAATCAAGCAATAGTCAAAAAACAAGCGTCCAGCTGCCAACCGGAAGTCCTGTCGCTGTATTCCGGCTATGGAAATACAATATCCCAAGCAGCACAGGTAATGGGCCCAATATTGCAAATGCATCGGTAAAAACCGGTCCTACAAACGATTAGAGTGAAACCATCCATTTCTAATACCTGCCCGATTATCTCTGCTGCATGGCTATAATTTCTTTCTCAGTACGTCTCTTCCGAGGCTCCACGGCCATCCATTTTAAAACTACTAAAGAAGGCACTGCAAAGAATGTCAGTGCTGCGCAAGAACATCTGTATATAACCACTAACGCCTCCGTACATTTTGTTGACACCAGCTGGCCTAAGTAGCGGCGTCCTATATATATCCCCTGGTACGCTCAGCGCTATTACGTCAACACGTTTTGGCGGGCTAGTTGGTTAAGCATCTTGAATAAACAGCGCGAACGAAGACGAGCACAAAAGACAAGAAAACGGACGACACGGCGCTGCTATATAATGAAACCAAGGTCAATGCCAAAAATCGGGAAAAAACTGCGAGGGAAATTATCGAGGCCTACAACATATTCAAGCAGGGAAATGCATGTATAAGCACTCCTTCGCTAACACTACTGCAAAAAGAGCTGTCACTCCTGGGGGCTGGTAATCTCCGCTGATTTCTAGCGCGCTTCTGTTGCTGTTGTCACATTTATGTTTTTTTTTTTTGCACTTTGTATACCTTTCCCTCTCCGCCTACATCTATGTATTTATACTTGTATGATCAGCAATAAACCCTCAGTTGTTAGCCAGCGCCGTGTCGTCCGTTTTCTTGTCTTTTGTGCTCGTATTCGTTCGCGCTGTTTATTCAAGATGCTATTAAGTCAATGGAACCTAACGAAGTTTTTTCGATGAGTGCGAGCGTTCGCCGGACAAAGTACCCGGCTTTGCCGGGAAATGTGACACCTGGTTTCATCGCAGTTTTCGGCGCAGAATATATTATGAATCGGTTGAGGCAGTGCGCGACGCAGCTCGGTGAATTGCAAAACCAGTGCGGCTACTGACCTTCTTGCGATGGGAAATGGCTCTTGCAGATGTGGCACGTCGGAAGGAAAACGCCCGAGGCAGGATGTGTACACAAAATGTTTGGTTCGTGTCGGGATTCATGGGCGGAGGCTGAGTCATAATTGCTGCAACAGATCGTCTATTGTCTATCGAATAAGGAGTCAGAGAATTATACGCAAACAGGTGCACACTGTCAGGCAAAAGCATCCAGCCCAAGGGTTAACGCTCGGTGGAAGAAAGAGGTGATTTTCGGATGGGGCCAGGGACAAATTACCGCTAAAGGGAAGGTTTATATTTTATGGGCGTTTAACGTCCCAAAGTGACTGAGGCTATGAGAGATGCTGTAATTGAGGGCTTCCGATAATTTCGACCACCTGGGGCTCTTCAAAGAGCACTGACATCGCACAGTGCACGGGCCTCTAGCACTTCGCCTCCATCGAAACGCGACCGCCACGGCCGCGGGATCGAACCCCCGTCTTTCGGGTCTGCAGTTGAGCACCATAATCACTAAGCCACTGCGGTGGCTGCTAAGACCGAAGAGAGCGAGATTGCTCCTGAAAAAAAAAGATACCGACGGCAAAAACGAGTAAAACGGCTCTCTTTTAGGGGGCAGAGTAAGCTAGCTCTCAGAGGACATTCTCCCGCCCCCCCGATGGAAAAAGTTGTATGAGAAATAAACTTATACAGGTCCTCATACAAATGCATTCAAATCATAGAAAGTTATTGTACAAATTTCGCTGATTTTAGCAAAATCATACTTTTGTCAGAGATATATCATACGTCATAATCATCATCATCACCACCACCACTACCACCAACCCCACCACCACCACCATCATCATCATCAGCCTGACTACGCCCACTGCAGGGCAAAGGCCTCTCCCACGTCTTTCCAATTAACCCTGTCCTTCGCCAATTGCGGCCACAGTATTCCCGCAAATATCGTCATGTCATCCGCCCACCTTTCTGCTGCCCCCAGCTACGCTTGCCTTCTCTTGGAATCCCCTCCATTACCCCTAAAGACCATCGGTTATTTTGCCTTCGCATTACATGACCTGCCCAAGCCCACTTATTCCTCTTGATTTCAACTAAGATGTCATTAGCCCGTTTTTGTTCTCTCACCCACTCCGCCCGCTTCCGATTTCCTAACGTTACACCTATCATTTTTCTTTCCTTAGCTCGCTGCGTTGTCCTTAACTTAAGCTGAACCCTCTTTGTCAGCCTCCATGTTTCTGCCCCATAGGTGAGTATCGGTAAGATACAGCTGTTTTATACTTTTATCTTGAGGGATATTTGTAAACTGCCATTCATGATCTGAGAGAACCTGCCATATGCGCTCCACCCCATTCTTATTCTTCTAGTTATTTCTCTCTCATGATCCGGATCAGCGGTCTCTACATGCCCTAAGAAGACACATTCCTTTACTACTTGCAGCACCTCGCTACCAATTGCGAACTGCTGTTCCCTTGTTAGAAACTTCCTTACCGCGCTATGAGGGTAAATCCAACAGCGATCTAGACGCCCCTATTCACGAATTCGAGGTTCGAGCAGAAATACTAAAACTGAAAACCAAATCAGCCCCCGGACCCGATGGTGTAACCAACAAAATGCTTAGAAACCTAGATGATAAATCTATAAAAGCGCTGACCAATTTCATGCAAGAATGCTGGAAAAAGGGTGAGATTCCTAATCAGTGGAAAACCGCTAAGGTAATTTTCATACCTAAGCCAGGGAAACCGCTCAATCTAGAAAATCTAAGGCCATATCACTCACATCTTGCGTTGGAAAACTGATGGAACATGTCATACAAACGCGACTAAACAATTTCATGGAAGACAACGACTTATACCCCCATTCGATGATAGCTTTTAGATCGCATTTGTCCACGCAAGATGTCATGATACAGCTCAAACATGACATATTAGACACTAAGTCGCTCGATGCGAAAGTAATAGTGGGACTTGACCTTACTAAAGCTTTCGATAATGTAAAACACAAGGCGATACTAGAAAACCTGGCTCTTTTAAACGTCGGGGAGCGAACATACAACTACATTGCCAATTTCCTTTCGGGCACGATAGCGCGCATCCACTTCGGTGAAAGTCAGTCTCAAGACATAAACTTGGGCAGCATAGGCACCCCTCAGGGTTCGGTACTTTCCCGTCTTCTCTTCAACGTGGCCATGATACAGCTCCCGAAGAGGCTGGAGGGGATAGATGGCTTGAATTTCTGCATGTATGCGGACGACATCACCATGTGGATGACCCGTGGACATGTCGCGCACATCGAAAGTACGCTACAGAAGGCCATAAATGAGGTAGAACACTATGTCAGCCGTAGGGGCTTGCAATGTTCGCCGCAGAAGTCTGAACTTCTTTTTTATCGACTTTTGCATCAAAGACAAACTAGAACCACCCCTAACATCAAATTACAAACTCAAGGGGCGGATATTCCTCATGTTGAAAAAATCACAATTTTAGGAATGATTATACAAAGCAACGGGTATAACGGTGATGCAATAACTAATATGGAAAACTGCGCGCAACAAACGATGCGACTCATACAGCGGATTGCCAACAGGAGACACGGCATGAAAGAGCAGAATCTCCTACGGCTGGTACAGGCGTTCGTAGTTAGCCGTATCTCGTATGCTGCCCCCTTCCTTGATCTTGAAGTTTCAGAAAAGGAAAAGATAAATGGAATTATCAGGCGGTGCACGAAACAAGCTCTAGGATTGCCCATCCGTACATCCACTCACCGCCCCTTAGAGCTAGGCATGCATAATAGCCTGGAAGAAATTACGGAAGCAGTGAGAACGTCCCAAATCGAACGCTTAGCCGGGACCACAACTGGCAGGGCCATCCTAGAAAAATTCAATCTGAGCCGAGATAACAGAACAACCGTTAAAGTTGACATTCTCGGAGAAATTCGGGACAATATAGTTGTACCCTCATTACCCACAAATATGCATCCTATTTATCACTCAGTGCGCCGGGCCAAACGGGCAGAGGCGCTAGAGAAACGCTTCCGCTCATACAAAGACGAGGACGTGGTCTACGTGGGTGCCGCTGAGTATGGTAAGAACACGATGACCGTCGCGGTCGTCAATAATAAACAACTCCTCAAAATAAGTGCCTCCATACTCTCGGGTAACCCAGAGACTGCAGAGGAAGCTGCCATAGCACTGGCCTGTGTAGGCACAAAAGCGAGGTACATCATCAGTGACTCCAAAGTTGCCATTCTAAATTTCAGCAGGAGCCGGGTCTTCCCTCTAACGAATACAATTCTAAGTCATCATGTAACAGACAGGAAAATTACACTAGTCTGGACACCAGCACATGCATCCCTCCCTGGTAAAGAGACGGCCCACGAGTTCGCCCGAGGCCTTTCCTTCCGGGCGGACTCGAGTGAGGTGGTCTTTAGAGACAGGGATCGCATGGTGACTGTAAGGAGATAGCGCCACCCAGCGGCGTTCGTGAGGAGAAGACAAAGCACGAGGAGCGCGTGCGGAGGGGTACGCCGGGACAGGTCGAAGAGGATTACGGGGCAGAGAAGAGAAGAGCGCGGTGGGCGACGGACGTGGACGAGTTCTGCTGGCTCCCCGAGTTCCGGGCTTGGGCCTTAGCCGCAGACGTCCGGGCCACCAGACCTGGACATCCATCGTCGAGAGCATCAAACACCAGGCCCAGGCGCCACTCTTCTCCGTCCATCCGTCAGCTGCTCCACACAGGCCGCCTCTGGTGCCTACGTGGCTTTTCCGGGATACCAGACCTGGGAACCGTGCTGGGAGCCACGGACGCCGACGCTGTGGTAGCGTTGCATCGACATTGGAACGCCCAGAGATTCCCTGACTGCCCGACACCCAGCCAGTCCTCCCCCAACTGGCCCTCTACGCGCGTTACCTCTGCAGGGTTATCGGGATGTGAATATCGAGGTTTCATGCAACAGGCGGACTCCTCACGATCTCCTGGTCTCTTAGCTTTGCATGACTGGGCATCATGTCCTACCTCGCGGCACCAGGTGCAATACAATTGCTTCGGCTTTGTCCGACAATCCGACGCCTTGTGCCCAGTCTTCTCGCAAAGAAAACATCGAAGGCGGGATTGTGAACGTGAAACCTCGTCCTTGGCTTTAACTATCGTGTGCTCACCCTCCTCTTTAAAGAACAACAAGTTATTTTGCCGCTGTGCTTCGAGAAAATGATCGGCAGCCTCCGCCAGCTTGCAAACTGTCTTGCCCTCCCGCTCACGTAAGAAAAGGGCTAAACGGGAATGACAGTTGTTAAGGAATTGTTCGCTCACGACCATCTCACGAACTACCTCAAAAGTGCGGCCTTCTCCCCGCATCTCGACCCAACGGTCAAAGAAACTAAACAACCTGGCAGCATATTGCGAGGCCGTTTCGCCATCCTGGGGCTTGCTCTGGCGAAACTTTTCCCGGTACCCTTCCGCGGTGGACCTAAACCTCTGAAGCAAGGCAAGCTTCGCTTTGCCATAGTCCACTGAATCCTCAGGCGAGAGCCGAGCGAAGACCCTAAGTGCTTCGCCACCAAGGCACAAGCTCAACGCCGTCCCACTTTTCTTTTGGCCAGCCCTGCCCCGTGGCCACATGCTCAAACCTCTTTAAGTAGGCATCGAGGTCATCCCGTGCCTCATTATACTGTGGTATGAGTGCGTGCGGGTTAATGGAGCTGGCCGGTGCGACGCTACGCTCTCCACGGTCGCTTCGAGGATTTGCGCCACCCTTCAAGTCGTGGCCCAGTGGTTTGAGCGCCCGTCTCGGCTGCGGGAGGTGGGTGGTTCGAAACCAACCCACCGCCGGGCACCCACCGGTCAAAAGGGTACAAACGTCCCCCGGCCTGGCGCTCGGCTTCCTTTAGGGGTGTACGTTTGGGAGAAGTGAAAAAAGGGCCACAAATTGGGCTTATGCCGCACGAGGCCGACTTACGGTTGCTTGGCGGGGGAACTTATCACTCATCCGTCAAGGCAACTGTTTGGTTCTAAGACCCTTTTCCCGAGCATTTCACCCTAGAAGAGCCGAGCACCAGGCCAGGGGAAATCTTGTACCCATTAAAGAAACCGGTGGGTACCCGGCGGCACTGGGGATCGAACCCAGCACCTCCCGAATGCGAGGCGGATGCTCTACCACAAGGCCACGCTTCGGTCGTGGCCCAGTGGTTTGAGCGCCCGTCTCGGCTGCGGGTGTGGCTGGTTCGAAACCAACCCACCGCCGGGCACCCACCGGTCAAAAGGGTACAAACGTCCCCCGGCCTGGCGCTCGGCTTCCTTTAGGGGTGTAAGTTTGGGAGAAGTGAAAAAAAAGGCCACAAATTGGGCTTATGCCGCACGAGGCGGCCTTATGGTTGCTTGGCAGGGGAACTTATCACTCATCCGCCAAGGCAACTGTTTGGTCTAAGACCCTTTTCCCAAGCATTTCACCCTAGAAGAGCCGAGCACCAGGCCAGGGGGAATCTTGTACCCGTTAAAGAAACCGGTGGGTACCCGACGGCACTGGGGATCGAACCCAGCACCTCCCGAATGCGAGGCGGATGCTCTCCCACAAGGCCACGCTTCGGTCGTGGCCCAGTGGTTTGAGCGCCCGTCTCGGCTGCGGGAGGTGGGTGGTTCGAAACCAACCCACCGCCGGGCACCCACCGGTCAAATGGTTACAAACGTCCCGCGGCCTGGCGCTCGGCTTCCTTTAGGGGTGTACGTTTGGGAGAAGTGAAAAAAAGGACCACAAATTGGGCTTTTGCCGCACGAGGCGGACTTATGGTTGCTTGGCGGGGGAACTTATCACTCATCCGTCAAGGCAACTGTTTGGTCTAAGACCCTTTTCCCAAGCAATTCACCCTAGAAGAGCCGAGAACCAGGCCAGGGCAACTCTTGTACCCATTAAAGAAAACCGGTGGGTACCCGGCGGCACTGGGGATCGAACCCAGCACCTCCCGAATGCGAGGCGGATGCTCTACCACAAGGCCACGCTTCGGTCTAAGAAGTTTTCGGCCTGCCAAAACAGCCTCCCCCCGCCAAACACAGACTAGGCCAGGGCCAGGCCACTTCCCAAGTGCAAGTCTCTTGCACAAAGTGCTTGGTGCGCCCCCTCACCAGAGACTGCTCTTGTACCAATTTAGGTTTGGTCGTCCACGGGCTCGAAAGCCCTCCCATCGAGCGTGGCGGACTGACGAACTACTGCCACCCCGATGGTCGTGTGTGGGTCCAACCCACGAACTTCGGAAAGGCGGGGTCGTTACGCCCCGTGGTGCACCTCTGTGATGTGCACCCCTGCCAGACGCCGAAGCGCCCTCGACTTCGGGTAATCCCTTCGCGCCGCACTGCAAGCGAGAGCCCGATTCTACCAACTTTTATTAAGCGTCTTGGATTTGACGCCGGCCCTGCAAGCAGGACCTACCGCCTACGTACCCGCAGTGCGAGTGTGGGCTTCATCCCACACCCGTCCGGTCTCACGACGGTACTACTCACAGACTCTCAAGGGACGCAAGCGCCAGTTCTGCTTTCGCTTTGCCCTCGCTCTCTTAGCCTACTGAGACGCCCGAAGGCCTCAGCGTTTCCCAGAGATGGCCCTGGTTTCCCGGAGGGGGAACGAGGGCAGACCCCAGCAGCGCTCCCGAGTGATCTTTGGACACGGGTTACACAGGGATGCCCCTACCCCTGATGAATTTAGTCAGCGGGGATTTCCCTGCAGCGAATCTGCTGGAGACTTAGCCACAGCAGCCTATCCCTAGACTGCCGCAGCGTATGAACTCTTTCGCTTTAAGTCCTGGGATAGGATCTCCACAGACCCTTCCCAGGATCAAGGTCCTGGGATGCATTAGCATCGCCTCCTATTTCACTGGATTACAGGAGTACGCAACCACTCCCAGCGTTTCGCCTCAGGACTTTCATCGCCAGTGCCATCACACACCGCTAGGTAACAGGAGGACGCTATCCCTCCCAGTGTTAGCCGGCCTGGGAGCAACCCTAGTACACCACAGCCCCAGTCACAGCTTTTCAACTGCGGCCAGGTAGCCAACCCTCCGGTTGACAGCCGACAGCAGGCGGTGGTGCTGTGATAGACACAACACCCCAGTCAATCCAGCCCTGACACGAGGCTGCTAACGTTTTGGGTGGGGCTGCGGCTCACCACACACCGAGAACCGCCAGCCCCGAGGCGCCGTACACCCTTTAGGGAGCACGGATTAGCCCTATTTTAATAGGGCCGCCTCGGGTGAGAGTTCACCCATGCGCAGGAACCCAACCTCAGCCAGCCTTTGGCTTGGTTTACAGGCTCACGCCAACCGAGCCCGGCTGAAGAGACAGAGAACTTATGCAGCACAAATCTCCATCTCCAGGGAGATGGAGTTTTAGGCGATGGAGTTTTAGGGAGATGGAGTTTTGTGCTGCATTAGTTCTCTGTCTCTTCAGCCGGGCTAGGTTGGCGTGAGCCTGTAAAGCAAGCCAAAGGCTGGCTGAGGTTGGGTTCCTAAGCGCATGGGTGAACTCTCACCCGAGGCGGCCCTATTAAAATAGGGCTAATCTGTGCTCCCTAAAGGGTGTACGGCGCCTCGGGGCTGGCGGTGCTCGGTGTGTGGTGAGCCGCAGCGCCACCCAAAACGTTAGCAGCCTCGTGTCAGGGCTGGATTGACTGGGGTGTTGTGTCTATCACAGCACCACCGCTTGTTGTCGGCTGTCAACCGGAGGGTTGGCTACCTGGCCGCAGTTGAAAAGCTGTGACTGGGGCTGTGGTGTACTAGGGTTGCTCCTAGGCCGGCTAACACTGGGAGGGATAGCGTCCTCCTGTTACCTAGCGGGGTGTGATGGCACTGGCGATGAAAGTCCTGAGGCGAAACGCTGGGAGTAGTTGCGTACTCCTGTAATCCAGTGAAATAGGAGGCGATGCTAATGCATCCCAGGACTTTGATCCTGGGAAGGGTCTGTGGTGATCCTATCCCAGGACTTAAAGCGAGAGAGTTCATACGCTGCGGCAGTCTAGGGATAGGCTGCTGTGGCTAAGTCTCCAGCAGATTCGCTGCAGGGAAATCCCCGCTGACTAAAGTCATCAGGGGTAGGGGCATCCCTGTGTAACCCGTGTCCAAAGATCACTCGGGAGCGCTGCTGGGGTCTGCCCTCGTTCCCCCTCCGGGAAACCAGGGCCATCTCTGGGAAACGCTGAGGCCTTCGGCCGTCTCAGTAGGCTAAGAGAGCGAGGGCAAAGCGAAAGCAGAACTGGCGCTTGCGTCCCTTGAGAGTCTGTGAGTAGTACCGTCGTGAGACCGGACGGGTGTGGGATGAAGCCCACACTCGCACTGCGGGTACGTAGGAGGTAGGTCCTGCTTGCAGGGCCGGCGTCAAATCCAAGACGCTTAATAAAAGTTGGTAGAATCGGGCTCTCGCTTGCAGTGCGGCGCGAAGGGATTACCCGAAGTCGAGGGCGCTTCGGCGTCTGGCAGGGGTGCACATCACAGGGGTGCACCACGGGGAGTAGCGACCCTGCCTTTCCGAAGCTCGTGGGTTGGACCCACGCACGACCATCGGGGTGGCAGTAGTTCGTCAGTCCGCCACGCTCGATGGGAGGGCTTTCGAGCCCGAGGATGATCAAACCTAAATTGGTACAAGAGCAGTCTCTGGTGAGGGGGCGCACCAAGCACTTTGTGCAAGAGACTTGCACTTGGGAAGTGGCCTGGCCCTGGCCTAGTCTGTGTATGGCCGGGGGAGGCTGTTTTGGCAGGCCGAAAACTTCTTTACCGAAGCGTGGCCTTGTGGTAGAGCATCCGCCTCGCATTCGGGAGGTGCTGGGTTCGATCCCCAGTGCCGCCGGGTACCCACCGGTTTCTTTAATGGGTACAAGATTTCCCCTGGCCTGGTGCTCAGCTCTTCTAGGGTGAAATGCTTGGGAGAAGGGTCTTAGACCAAACAGTTGCCTTGACGGATGAGTGATAAGTTCCCCCGCCAAGCAACCATAAGTCCGCCTCGTGCGGCATAAGCCCAATTTGTGGCCCTTTTTTGACCGAAGCGTGGCCTTGTGGTAGAGCATCCGCCTCGCATTCGGGAGATGCTGGGTTCGATCCCCAGTGCCGCCGGGTACCCACCGGTTTCTTTAATGGGTTCAACATTTCCCCTGGCCTGGTGCTCAGCTCTTCTAGGGTGAAATGCTTGGGAGAAGGGTCTTAGACCAAATAGTTGCCTTGACGGATGAGTGATAAGTTCCCCCGCCAAGCAACCATAAGTCCGCCTCGTGCGGCATAAGCCCAATTTGTGGCCCTTTTTTGACCGAAGCGTGGCCTTGTGGTAGAGCATCCGCCTCGCATTCGGGAGATGCTGGGTTCGATCCCCAGTGCCGCCGGGTACCCACCGGTTTCTTTAATGGGTTCAACATTTCCCCTGGCCTGGTGCTCAGCTCTTCTAGGGTGAAATGCTTGGGAGAAGGGTCTTAGACCAAACAGTTGCCTTGACGGATGAGTGATAAGTTCCCCCGCCAAGCAACCATAAGTCCGCCTCGTGCGGCATAAGCCCAATTTGTGGCCCTTTTTTGACCGAAGCGTGGCCTTGTGGTAGAGCATCCGCCTCGCATTCGGGAGATGCTGGGTTCGATCCCCAGTGCCGCCGGGTACCCACCGGTTTCTTTAATGGGTTCAACATTTCCCCTGGCCTGGTGCTCAGCTCTTCTAGGGTGAAATGCTTGGGAGAAGGGTCTTAGACCAAACAGTTGCCTTGACGGATGAGTGATAAGTTCCCCCGCCAAGCAACCATAAGTCCGCCTCGTGCGGCATAAGCCCAATTTGTGGCCCTTTTTTGACCGAAGCGTGGCCTTGTGGTAGAGCATCCGCCTCGCATTCGGGAGATGCTGGGTTCGATCCCCAGTGCCGCCGGGTACCCACCGGTTTCTTTAATGGGTTCAACATTTCCCCTGGCCTGGTGCTCAGCTCTTCTAGGGTGAAATGCTTGGGAGAAGGGTCTTAGACCAAACAGTTGCCTTGACGGATGAGTGATAAGTTCCCCCGCCAAGCAACCATAAGTCCGCCTCGTGCGGCATAAGCCCAATTTGTGGCCCTTTTTTGACCGAAGCGTGGCCTTGTGGTAGAGCATCCGCCTCGCATTCGGGAGATGCTGGGTTCGATCCCCAGTGCCGCCGGGTACCCACCGGTTTCTTTAATGGGTTCAACATTTCCCCTGGCCTGGTGCTCAGCTCTTCTAGGGTGAAATGCTTGGGAGAAGGGTCTTAGACCAAACAGTTGCCTTGACGGATGAGTGATAAGTTCCCCCGCCAAGCAACCATAAGTCCGCCTCGTGCGGCATAAGCCCAATTTGTGGCCCCTTTTTGACCGAAGCGTGGCCTTGTGGTAGAGCATCCGCCTCGCATTCGGGAGGTGCTGGGTTGGATCCCCAGTGCCGCCGGGTACCCACCGGTTTCTTTAATGGGTTCAACATTTCCCCTGGCCTGGTGCTCAGCTCTTCTAGGGTGAAATGCTTTGGAAAAGGGTCTTAGACCAAACAGTTGCCTTGACGGATGAGTGATAAGTTCCCCCGCCAAGCAACCATAAGTCCGCCTCGTGCGGCATAAGCCCAATTTGTGGCCCTTTTTCACTTCTCCCAAACGTACACCCCTAAAGGAAGCCAAGCGCCAGGCCGGGGGACGCTTGTACCCGAAGCGTGTCTTTGTGGTAGAGCATCCGCCTCGCGCTCGGGAGGTGCTGGGTTCGATCCCCAGTGTATCGGCTGTCACAGTCGATAGAACATGACAACACGGTTGCAGGGCAAAGGAGCCTTCGTGCTTTATTGCGCGCTGGTTTTATAGCCACCACTGGAAAGAAGGGCGACCTCCTCTCCCCAGAAGCCGACTGTGTGCGCATGTCCCGTGGCTTCCGGGACGATGACTTAGCTACCGATACATCCTCCTTCGTTTGGAAAAAAAAAGAAAGAAGAGGAAAAGAGAAAAGAGAAGAAAACTCTGTTACAAACAAATCTGAATGGTGTATGGCCCTCGCACAGACGCCTTGTTGACTTCACTTGCATTGGAAATTTAGGGCACCTGTACAAAGTCCTTGTTGTACGAGAGCCGCCGAGGTGGTGCTATTTGTCTTGTTGAGCTCCTTAGTGCTGGTGCTGGCGAGGCAGTGCGCGGGGGATCCTGCGTTGGAGGCGCTGTGCCGAGCTGTGGCATGATAGTACGCGACTGCGGTGGACCAGTGCGGGCCGAGGTTGCCGAATTGTCCGAGCTGTTTTCGTCGTCGACGAAGTCCGGCAGCTCCCGCTCAAAGGGTTCACTGGTCGGTAGCAGGTGCCGCCGGTTGCGTCGCAGAACTCTTCCACCTTCGGTGAGTACGTCGTACGACCTGGGAAACCTGGACTGACGCAAGATCCGAGCTTTCGGTGACCACGTGTTCTGCCTCACCCGAACGACGTCACCTTTCTGCAGTGGAGCCAACGGCCGCTTGAGGCTTTCGGTCTGGCGATGCTTGTACACCTGGTAGTTGGCACTACAGCGCAAGTCCGGCAATGTGGTGCGAAGCTCGCGGCCTTGGAAGATCTCTGCAGGGGTTCGACCGCACTCTAGAGGTGTGGTCCTGTAAGCAAGAAGTCCCAACCAAAAATCTTGTTTAAGTTCGGTGGTTTTCTTTAGGATGCGCTTTACAATTTGCACACCCTTCTCCGCGAGACCATTTGATTGAGGGAATCGTGGACTCGAGGTGGTGTGTTTGAAATCATATCGCTTTGCAAAGGCAGCGAAGTCGTTATATGCGAACTGCGGACCATTGTCTGTGCATACCTCCATTGGTATGCCGTATCGTACAAAAATGGAGCTAGTTGACTCTATGACGCTCCTCGCTGACAAGTCGTTAAGCAGTTCTACTTCGGGGAAGTTTGACAACGCATCGTATAAACACAAGTAGGATTTCCTACCATACTGGAAGATGTCGATGCCCACTCGGTACCAGGGCTTTTCAGGCACAGGACGCATTTTCAATGGCTCTCTTGGTTGGCTGTAGGCGTACTGCATACATACGCTACACTTCTTGACAAACGCCTCAATGTCCGAGTTCATTCCAGGCCAGAAAACTAGACGCCGTGCCCTGAGTTTGTTCTTATTAATGCCCATATGACCATGATGTATTTTTTCTAACATTTCCCGTTGTAAAGTAGTTGGTATTATAACCTTGCAGCCTTTTAGCAGGACGCCTCTAACTTCGGACAGTTCGCCCTCGCTTGACTTCAGCGGCCCTTCGATAGGAGTACCATTACTTAGGCATTTTAGAACGGAGCTCAGATAAGGATCGTTCCTCGTCTCTACGGCCAGTCGCTTCCACGTGTCGTCGCTGACAAGTGAGCAAACCACACTTACGGCATGAACTTCCACGTCATCGCTCTGGATGCTCTTATCGTCCTCGGCGGGGGCCCTTGATAGCATGTCGGCGAGCAGAAGTTTTTTTCCTGGAACGAAGAATATTGTGATCTCATAACGCATCAGCCTAAGAAAAAACCGCTGCAGCCTTGGCGGCATATCGCCAACTGCTTTTTTGTGGATGGCAACTAATGGGCGGTGGTCTGTTTCCACAATAACCTGCCGGCCGTAGACGAAGTGGTGAAACTTTTCGCACCCGTATACGATAGCCAGTGCTTCCTTCTCTATTTGAGAGTACCGCTGCTGCGCGTCAGTGAGCATTTTGGAAGCATAAGCCACGGGTTTCCAGGAATCGCTATGACACTGCATTAAAGCTGCAGCAATCCCATTCTGTGATGCATCACAGGACACTTTTGTTGGTTTTTTGGGGTCAAACATTGACAGGAGCGGTTGTTGGCTCATGCTATGGCATAGCAGTTTCCATTCACTCGCATGGTTATCTGTCCATTCAAAAACTGCATCTTGTCTAATTAGGCTCCTGAGAAGAGTCGTTCTTTCCGCCAGCGTGGGTAAAAATTTTGCAAAGTAGTTTGCGACCCCCAGCATTCGCCGAACTCCCGATTTGTCAGAGGGGGCGGGCATTTCCAACATACTTTTCACTAGTGAAGGGCTCGGTTTTATACCTTCTGCACTGATAACGTCGTCCAAGAACTCAATTTCTTGAACGCCAACTGTGCACTTCTCACGATTAAATGTGAGACCGGCCTGCTCAGCTGCTTGCAGAGCTGACCGAAGGCGTACGTCGTGCTCCTGCCGGGAAGTGCCCCAGACTAGTATGTCGTCGACGTACACTTTCATGCCGGGAAGAGATTCAAAAACTTCATTTAGTGTTTTCTGAAACACTTCAGATGCCGACGAAATACCGAAAGGCATCCGTAAAAAACGATATCGACCGAACGGTGTTGCAAAAGTACAAATCCTGGAGGTTTCTTCGTGCAATGGGATCTGATGGAACCCCGAGTTTGCGTCAAGTCTGGAGAACACTGTTGCGCCCGCTAGCTCGGATTCTATATCTTCTCGCCTTGGCATTTCGTAGTGTTCTCGCTTAATGCATTCGTTTATCTTTCTAGGGTCCATGCACACTCGGATATTGCCGTCTTTTTTGCGAACGATAACGAGAGGACTCACCCAGTCTGTGGCTTCTGTGACTTTTGTGATGATCCCAGCCTTTTCCATGCGTTCAAGTTCTAGCCGAAGCGGTTCTCGCAGAGCCAGAGGTACCCGTCTCGCTGTTTGGACAACAGGTGTGGCGCCTTCGCTCAGGGCCATGCGGTATTCGCGTCGAACACAGCCTGTGCCGCTGAACAGGTGTTGGTAATCGTGAATGACTTTATCAGAACTGTTCACTGTTACGTTGTGAACTTCCCGCGGCAGAAGACCCAGTTCTTCGCTTGCTTCAAGACCAAGGATTGCTTGATTTCCTTTGCGCACTACAAAAAAGTTGCAAACGCTCTTTCGGTTATTCAGCTCCACTTGAGTTCTGAGGACACCCATATGTTTGATAATGCCGCCGCCATACGATCTCAGGATCACACTACTCGGCATTAATGATGGCTTGGGATTCATCTTCCTGTAAAGACCGAAGGGCAACAGGTTAGCTTGGGATCCCGTGTCCACTTTCAACTTCACCAGCAAACTGTTCATGCATACTTCAACGGTCCATTCACGTCGACTGCTGACGCTGCTAACCGACACGTCGAGTACGTTAAAGTCTTCTTCGGATTCTTGCAGTGCGTCCACCTGATTATTTGCCTTGCAGCAGACCGCGAAATGGTCCCTTGCTTGACACTTTCTGCATGTACGTCCGAACGCTGGGCAGCTCCGCGGCGCATGAGTTCGGCCGCATTTTCTGCACTTGAATTGCTTTGATTGCGCTTTACCCAAAAACGGGCTTTCCTTTCGCACCAAGTCCACCGTTTGCTGCTGGCGCTCATTCCATATCTTTTGGTGTTCAGCTGCGCTCTCAGCGGCTTTGCAGATTCCTTCTGCTTTGTTGAGGGTGAGCTGGCTGTCTGCGAGCAACTTCTCTTGTACTTTGCTATCACTGGTGCCAAAAACTATTTGGTCTCTAATCATTGACTCCATCAATGAGCCGAAATTGCATGAATGGGCTTGAGTCTTCAAATCGCGCAAAAAATGTTCAAAGGGCTCACCGGAATCTTGCATCCGTTTCCTGAAGATATACCGCTCGTGGACTTCGTTCCGTTGGGCAGCACAGTATTCTTCAAACTTTTTCACCACCGTCGCATAGTCGAGCTTGTTCTCGCCATCCGCAAAGGTAAACGTTTTGTAGATTGCGATGCCTTCCTCACCTGCGATGCTCAAGAGCAGCGCGGCCTTCGCAGACTCTGGTCGAGGTTTTTCGGTTGGCTCCGATGCAGTCAAGAAGAGCTCAAACTTCTGTTTAAAGAGCTCCCAGTGCTTGCTGATGTCCCCTGTCACACGCAGCGGCTCCGGTGGCTTTAGGAATTCCATCTTGTTGGTCGGTGGCAACCCACTTCTGACACCATGTATCGGCTGTCACAGTCGATAGAACATGACAACACGGTTGCAGGGCAAAGGAGCCTTCGTGCTTTATTGCGCGCTGGTTTTATAGCCACCACTGGAAAGAAGGGCGACCTCCTCTCCCCAGAAGCCGACTGTGTGCGCATGTCCCGTGGCTTCCGGGACGATGACTTAGCTACCGATACACCCAGTGCCGCCGGGTACCCACCGGTTTCTTTAATGGGTACAAGATTTCCCCTGGCATGGTGCTCGGCTCTTCTAGGGTGACAAGCTTGGGAAAAGGGTCTTAGACCAAATAGTTGCCTTGACGGATGAGTGATAAGTTCCCCCGCCATGCAACCATAAGTCCGCCTCGTGCGGCATAAGCCCAATTTGTGGCCCTTTTTTTTTCACTTCTCCCAAACGTACACCCCTAAAGGAAGCCGAGCGCCAGGCCGGGGGACGCTTGTACCCTTTTGACCGGTGGGTGCCCGGCGGTGGGTTGGTTTCGAACCACCCACCTCCCGCAGCCGAGACGGGCGCTCAAACCACTTCTCCCACTTCTCCCAAACGTACACCCCTAAAGGAAGCCGAGCGCCAGGCCGGGGGACACTTGTACCCTTTTGACCGGTGGGTGCCCGGCGGTGGTTTGGTTTCGAACCAACCACCTCCCGCAGCCGAGACGGGCGCTCAAACCACTAGGCCACGACTGCGGACCGAAGCGTGGCCTTGTGGTAGAGCATCCGCCTCGCATTCGGGAGGTGCTGGGTTCGATCCCCAGTGTCGCCGGGTACCCACCGGTTTCTTTAATGGGTACAAGATCTCCCCTGGCCTGGTGCTCGGGCCTTCTAGGGTGAGATGCTTGGGAAAAGGGTCTTAGACCAAACAGTTGCAGTGACGGATGAGTGATAAGTTCCCCTGTCAAGCAACCATAAGTCCGCCTCGTGCGGCAGAAGCCCAATTTGTGGCCCTTTTTTGGCAAGAGACAGAAAGTCACTAGAAGATTTCCAACCGCCTCCAAACACACTAGGTAGGTTTCTGTGCAGGAGGCATGAACAACCTAATGTGAACAGCAGACGTCTGTCGAGTTTGTGTCATCGGTTCCAGGTCGTCACCAAGAGGCTCTAAATCATCCACGACGTCGACTGTGGAGGTGCGGACATCAAGTTGCACCAAACCTTGATAATGGCTCTCCAGTTGCAGAGCTAGGTTGATTGCTCTGCCCACAGCAGCTCCCATAGCATGCACAAATAGTTCAGTTTTGCCACTATCAAAGAGCTTACGGCAACGTTCCAGCTGCCCTTTGAAAGTTGTTGACATGTTCACATACACGTCATTCTCCCTACGTGGCAGTTGGCCGGATGACTTGCGCTTTCGCATTTGGTAGTCATCTGGGTCAAACCTCGGCCTTCGAGTCCCAGCAGGGCGCTCACTTGCTGCTTCAGCTCCCTCCATTGTCAGGTCAGTGATATCGCTTGTAGGCTTGAGGTTAAGGCGCTGCGAGGCCTTTCTTTTCTTCAATAAACAATAGTGAATTCAGCTGACGGAGCTTGGAAACATAACAACACGGTTGTAGTGGAAGAGGCCATGTTGAGAATCACTACTTGTCTCTTAAGCAAGCGTCGAGCGGGGAGGACTGGCTGGGTGTCGGGCAGTCAGGGAATCTCTGGGCGTTCCAATGTCGATGCAACGCTACCACAGCGTCGGCGTCCGTGGCTCCCAGCACGGTTCCTAGGTCTGGTATCCCGGAAAAGCCACGTAGGCACCAGAGGCGGCCTGTGTGGAGCAGCTGACGGATGGACGCAGAAGAGTGGCGCCTGGGCCTGGTGTTTGAGGCTCTCGACGATGGATGTCCATGTCTGGTGGCCCGGACGTCTGCGGCTAAGGCCCAAGCCAGGAACTCGGGGAGCCAGCAGAACTCGTCCACGTCTTTCGCCCACCGCGCTCTTCTCTTCTCTGCCCCGTAATCCTCTTCGACCTGTCCCGGCGTACCCCTCCGCACGCGCTCCTCGTGCTTTGTCTTCTTCTCCTCACGAACGCCGCTGGGTGGCGCTATCTCCTTACAGTGACCTACAGAGAAATTACACAGCACTATCGTTTGCAACGAGCTAGACTTCCTCCAGCGGATAGATCCTTGTCCAGATACCAAGCCGTCAACTGGCGCCGGTTACAAACTTACATCTTTCCAAACCCGGCCCTCTGGAGTCTTATGTACCCAGGGCAATTTTCAGACAAATGCGCAGACTGCGAACTTAGGGCCACCTTGGGCCACATACTATGGGAATGTCCTCATGCCCCCCGGGAGGGACGCGGTATAAAAACAAAAGATCAATGGGAGACCTTACTACTGAGCTCCGACCCGGCGACTCAGTTACAACTCGTCCGACTGGCCGAAGCCGCCGGCGAGAGTCAAAACCTTTCGGCCGTCGTCTAGGCGGGTAGCCCTCTGGCTACCCTATGTCTGTTGGACATTAAAAGTTTTCCTATCCTATCCTATCCCTTGCTAGACTGTTGAACATTACTTTGGTTTTCTGCATGTTAATTTTTAGCCCCATTGTTCTGCTCTGCCTTTCTAATTCATTGGTCATGCTTTGCAGGCCATGTCGTGAGTGACATAGCAAGGAAATGCCATCAGTGAATCGCATATTTCTTAGGTATTCTTCATTAACTCTTATCCACAACTGCTTCCATTTCAGGCCCCGGAATACCTCCTGTAAACAGGCAGTGAATAGCATAGGCGAGATCGTGTCTCCCTGCCGCACACGCTTCCTTATTGGAATTTTATTGCTGACTTTATGGAGAACTGTGGTAACCGAGGAATTGTTATAAATATCTTCCAATGTTGTCACATAACACTCTTCTACATCCAGATTTCGCAATGCCTGCATGACTGCTGAGCGTTCTATTGAGTCGAATGTTTTCTCATAAGCAATGAATGCTGTATATAGGGGCTTGTTATATTCTGGGTATTTCTCTATCATCTCATTGAATGCGTGAATATGGTGTATGGTCGAGCGTCCTTTAAGAAAGCCTGTCTGATCATTTGAAGTCTAAGGTTGTCCTGACCCTATTAGCGATTACCTTAGTAAATACCTTGTAGGGAACAGACAATAAGCTTATCGGTCTGTAATTATTCAAGTCCTTGACGTCTCCTTTCTCATGAATAATGTTAATGTTGGCGTTTTTCCAAGCTCTAGGTACGCTCTAGGTCACAACGGATTGCGTGTACAGGGTGGCTAGTTTTTCGAGCACAATCTCTCCTCCATCCTCCAACAAATCTGCTCTTATCTGATCCTCACCAGCTCCTTTCCCCTTTTGAAGTGTTCCTAAGGCTTTCTTACTTCTCCTTCGTTACTGGCGGGATGTCCCATTGCTGTGCTCTACTGGCCCTTTCAGTAAAATTCTGATTCGAATCGCTACTGTATAGATTTGTGTAAAACTCTTCGGCTACTTTAACTATCTGATCCATATTGCTAATGACATTGCCCTCTTTGCTTCTTATCGCATTCATCTGGTTTTTACATATGCTTAGTTTAATATAATGTAAAACATATATATTAGTTATAGTATCAAACAAATTATATGACATTTAATGACAAAGCTTGCATGAGGTTATCGCATCACACAACTTTCCTATTGCATCATACAACCTTGTATCTTTCTGAGAAAACAAGGGGTGCTGCTAACTAGCTGCGCGATCGCACGAAAGCGGAAGCGGACGGAAGAGGGCACGCGGTGACGTCGCACCCTTAGATAATATTTTAGAAAAGCTTCAGTATACAGAGCGAAAACGATGATCATTCTCTGTTTCAAGCATTGTTACGTTAAGGGACATCATGGAGACGCCAAAAATCTGGATTGGTTGGCCAAAGTGTCCTTTCTGTCTTGAGCGCTCTTCCGTGGAAAATGGAGCTCTCTGATTATCAAGATTTATTGCCATAACTACGCGTTAATCTACCCTGAGAGGTATCGCCAGCCAGGCTTATGAGTGCCTTGGTTCCACTCAGATGCGTTCGGGACATCGGGAGAACAACAATACAGGCGAAACTCGCTTTCATGTTCACTAAAGAAATGTGCATAAGCATCACTT
The DNA here is from genome assembly GCF_055824585.1 of Amblyomma mixtum. Lineage (NCBI taxonomy): Eukaryota > Metazoa > Arthropoda > Arachnida > Ixodida > Ixodidae > Amblyomma > Amblyomma mixtum. Next base: position 93,693,267 of record NC_143015.1, on the reverse strand, counting down.
TTGTTGGTAAAAACGCCATCAATGAAATAAAATTGAAAATTGCATGCCGCACATTGTGTCAGGCCTTGAGGGTTGTCGCTGGCATGGCTCGTAAATGCAGTTTTGGCCTTTCCTTTATCATTTGAAAGCGCATAGCACCACACAACAAGTCAATAGCACTGAGAAAAATACATATTACTGTCGCTAAGCGAGTTCCACTGGAACAAGCGGCGAGCAGCCCAGTGTTTTCGCCCATTACGCCAGAACGCGCCAGTTGCACGTGTACCGGCACGTCATTTGTAACGCAGGCCTGAAAAAGTTTAAGTTTCTAGTCTGGTTCCATTTCTTCCAGAGCACAAACTTTTAGGCGTGGTATTCCATTTTTACGCTAGGCAACTTCACTTAGCGGAGGCGTACGAATTTGGCACTATCCCCTCTGCTCCAGACGCCTCGCTACCTCAAAAGCTGCAGCGGTGAGAGCGGGTGCAAATTTTTCATGTGGGGGAAACATATGCAGTGGTCGAGTTTTCTGGAGTTTTCCACCATCTGCTCCGCACTCTGGGCCTTCACTTTGTGTTGATGAATTATTTCCGAGAAGCTTGTTGTTGCGCCGTTCCAACGACACTTGACCCATGGGCCTTGGTGAAGCGATCAGTCGGCATTTTCTTACCAAAAGCTATTCCCCAGACGATTCCAGGGCGAGTGTCCGAGTGTTGAAAATTTTTTTCTGGATTAGTGGAGTGTTCTAGATTTGTCACGACGTACACGTCGGGGCTGCTAGCTAATCATTTAACGTATACCATGAATAGCCAGATAACGACTGCGGCCAGATGGCTTTTCATGCGCCTTCTAATTCGATAGGAGAGGGTTTCAAAAACAGCAGAAATGTTTCTAGGAACCGCAGCAAGAGAATGCGAGCCTGCAGGACCTGCCGCGCTGTAAATGAATCTAGTGTGCTGCTCTTCTGCTTGAGAGTCTCAATTATAAGCTCGCTGTACTGGGCGAGTTGGTTGGCGTTCATTCTGATGACGAGCGCGAAATTCGACAAGGGACAAAAAGGAAAGACAGCGCCTGCGCTTACTTACAACGGCAATTTATTGGAAAGGAACGCGAATATATAAGGGAAAATATAATCTGCGAGGCAAAAAGAAAAGAAAATATCCTTGAAAACGCTATCATCGACACTCATCCAAAAACGATAACTCATTATCTAGCAATCAACTGAAGATTTCGCCACACATTTGTCCTGATTTTTGGCGGTGACATAAGCTTTAAAGATTTCTCTGAAAATTTTATTTTTTTACTGTAAGTTAATGAGGTGTTGTGAAGGTCTTGGAGGCAAGGGCGCTTGGTTCACTTCTTGCAATCACGGAAGTGAAGCACGAGATTGCAAGAAGTGGTTTTTTTTTTTTCGGCCAAAGGACCCTGGTGCTCATTAAGCCTCACATTAAAGCATCTTTCCTTCTGCCCACAGCAAAACCTTCCACAAGACAACAGGACCCTGTAAACGACTGCTTTTCTTGTAGTCGGTAAATTTCCCCGCGTGCGCTACTGCGCATCGGCGGCTACCTTAGAAGGGGACGGGTTAGTCCAGCCTCCTGTTTACTGCCGCACACACTTTACCGATCTTTTGGTCGGCGGAGAACGCGACCTCCACTTTGTGCTTCGCTGCAGCCTTTCTTAGGCGATGCGAAGGACCGTGTATAAGTACGGACGGCCTTATTTGGCGCTGAATCTTGTACTTTTTGGGGCGCAGGGGTATACTTTCTCTTTAGCCTCAGAAAAAGCCTTTCAGCTTACCGCGCGAGGGTCATGATCCTTGTAAAGTCCGCTTCAAGAAGCTTGCTTATCTCACCAAAGAAACCACCTTCTACCCGGTGGTGGCAAGACATCCTCAGTTCAGCCAACATGCAAGACGAAGCTATATCCCAGCGTTCACCAGTTTATGGAGGTTCGACTTGTACGGAAACAGGAGCTTACCGGCCTTCTGTGCGTACACCCAATATACATGATGCTTAGCTAACTTCAACTCCAAGTATAGGAACCGTAATCGCCCATAGACCGGCAATGAAAACGTAAAGTTCAGCCCCTACACTCTCTCCTTGAAAATCTGGAGCCGTCCTTATGCTGCTCGGTTCCTTAATAAAGACGAGGTAGTCGTGCACGTACCTGAAGACACCAACCGTGCTATCACCAAAATCAGCGTCTAGCTACCTGTCCACCTTTGACAGAAAGATGTTACTGAGGACCGGAGTAGCCCGGAATCCGATGCCTACTCCTTACCTTCGGACAGCCGTCGCGGTGGCTCAGTGATTATGGTGCTGGGCTGCTGATCTGAAAGAAGCGGGTTCCATCCAGGCCGCGGCGGTTGAATTTCTATGGCGGCGAAATTCCAGAGGCCCGTGTACTGCGCGATGTCAGTGCACGTTAAAGAACCCCAGGTGGTCGAAATTTTTGGAGCCATTCACTACGACATCTCATAGCTTGAGTCGCTTTGGGACGCTAAACCCCGTAAACCAAACCAAACCAAACTAAACCAAACTATACCTTTGGACATAGGCTCTGCTGCCCCAGGTGACAAGGTTGAAGCCAGATGAATAAATGTTTTCAATACGGTAACATTAGAAGGGTCACGAAGGTGACTCTACGGCGTCGGCGTCTGTGTGAGGCTTCCACATTCCAACCGTGTTATAGGGGTTTCTCTCTCCACTAGTAGTGAAGAGGAGGCGGAGGACGGACTAAGAATGATTCAGTAAAAGTAAAATGACTTGGAATGACCCAGCAAGAACGACTTCAGTAAGTGATTACCAACAAAAATGGAATGAGAACCCAATCACATTTAGAAGAGCTTTGTCAGTGAACGAGAATGGAATCATAATTGCAAAAGATTGGCTAGTGAAAGAAAAATGCTGCCGGATTTCTTTTGCATCAGTTCTGCTGATCACTGTTTGTTTTTCGGTCGCTTTTTTAGTGCAGGTGATACTTGTGGAAGTCAGAAGCGTTCGAACCACGGAGGCTGTTTGCCTGCTTGCAAACTTCACCTGATGGGCGAAAACGGCCATTTTTACCTCTCCTTATGCAGGCTTCGAGCTGATCTTGCGATTACTAGGCACCTTTCTTCTTGTGATTAGAGCCGCATTGGTACCTGTCGCCGCTGCTACACCACTACATTAGCAGCGGGATGATTAGTCCACCATCCCAGACACACAACCAATAAGGAGAGCGCAAAGTTCTCAACTGTGCTCCTGCGTCCCAGGTCGTTTGCGTTTCGTATGCTCGTGGTGGCCAGACGCGTTCCTGCAAAGACCGCGGCACGCTGCTTATGGAAGTGGGAAAAAAACGCTTTCTAAAAACCATGAGAAAGCACTTACACATTAACGCAACGGTGTAATTTTTCCATCAAGAGCATTGCGTAACTGCACAGTGGAGGTGAGAAGCAGCGATAGCAAGGGCACACATCCGTTCCAACATGGCAAAGCGCTCTGAAGCGCGGTCTATCTTTTGGAACTTAACTTATTCTTGTTACTAACCTACAGCTTCTCATCCAGTACCCGGAAGGCAAGTTTCCTTCACCCCCAATCAGCATTCAAGCGCGATTTATCCTCTTTGTGCCTGTGAAATTGCATGCTTGTGAAGAAGATGCTCGCCCCCAACAATACAGCGTATCTCCTCGTCGTTGCCAACAGCTTACAAGAAGAAATTATGCACGCTCCGCAAGACGAACCAACAGCTGGACGCCCCAGGTTTACCAACGCCTTTCGTCGCTTTCGAGATAAATGCTACTGGCCCCTATTATCCGCCGACGTCCCACAAAATGCCAAAATATGCTGGCAGTGTCAACGACGAAAAACGCCGCCGATCACGACAGTTAAATTTTTGAAACCCGTACGACTACCGAGCAAACACTTTAGGCAGGATCTCATCAGCCCCTCCCCAACGTCAACATCGGCTACAAGTGGATAATGGTAGCGACCGACTACCTGACCCGCTACGCCGAAGTAAAAGCCCTGCCGAGTGGTACTGCGGCTGAAGTCGCAAAGTGTTTTGTCGAGCAGATCATTTCGCTACACGGCGCCCTAGAAGTTGACATCACGGATAGCGGAATAGCACTTACGGCCGAGTTCACCCAAACCATTCTGAACTACATCCACACAAACCACCGATGAACTACTACGTACTATCCATAGATCGACGGTTTTACGGAGCGCCCGAACAAAACTAACGCTTACATGCTCGTCGTGTATGTGAACGCTGAACACAAGTCCTTGGATGGCATCCTTCCTTACGTCGTCTTTGCCTAGAATACCGCAGCGCAAGAGGCCATCCAGATGATACCGCTTAGACTCGTTAATGGTAGGGAAGCAAGCACCATGCTCAATGCCATGTTCAAGAAAGTTACCGATGAATAGAGCATTGACGTCGATGCTTACATTTAGTGCACAGAAGCAACCCGACGACTTGACCGATTACGGGTCAAAGATCAGCAGCGCACCGACGACCGATGGTACAATATACGCCGACGTCATGCGGAATACAAGCCCGGTGACCATGTATGTGTGTGGACGTCAATTCGCCGCCGCGGACTTAGTTAAAAGCTCCTGCGTCGTTACTTCGGCCCAAATAAGATCATTCGCTGACTTGGAGAGCTTGCTTAAGAAGCGTACCCCGACGGAGTGCCGGCCTCACAGCAGCGCCGTTCACGCCCAAAAGTTGTGCATGTCGTTGGCCGGAAGCCTTATTATGGACGCTCACGGACGCTCTGTATTTGCAGTTGCAGTGTTTTTCTTTCCTGTATTTACTTCTTGTTCTTTTTTTTTGCAGTACTTTTTTTTCGTCGGGTCAGTGAACATCCCAGTCGCGCTTTCAGGTACGTGGAGAGTTTCAAATTGGGCTAGTTGGTGGTTGTTATTCTCGTGCATTGTTGCGCTTACGAAGGAACTGCATACAATCAGGAAAAGAAGGGCCATGTGTAAGCGTGCCTTCTATCGAGCTCTCAAATCAGGAAAAAGAATTTTTGGAAAAATAAAAACAAACAGCTAAGTCAGAAAGATAATGCATGTTTTTTACTGCTGGACAGGACGTTAAAAGATATCTTGCCATGACGATGTGATCACGGATTTGTTTTTGTTTTTGTCTTGACAATGCCTATATATACATGCACTCAGAAATAAACTTGCAGTTGATAGTTTGCGCACATCTGTTCTGTGTCGTCCCTGATTGTGTCCCAGTTCCTTCGTAAGCGCAACAATGCACGAGAATTTCAGGTACGTGGGTTGGCTGTGTGTCCACCTGCAAAAAACTGCTTTCGCAAAATATTTTGTGCTTAGCAATGCTAAACAGCCACCAATTTTTTACGCCTTATGTCACCATAACCCCGTCTGGCATCACATCCTTCGTTTGATTGCTGCAACTGTAACGGAAACAGAATGAGAGAATGAATTCAATTATTGTGAAATATTTAAAGGTCGTACGCGAACACCACGTGGTGGTGCACTTATTCCAATGTATAAAGCCTATTAAAGTAAAGGCGCAAAGTGTTTTGCACAAAGCATATTTGCACAGTTTAAAGCATACAGTTAAAATGGAGTTGCTATAGTCGTTTCAAACATATATTCACGGCAAGACTTCCAGTTCTTCCCGCTATATTCTCATCATAAGGGAAGATAAGCATGAAAATGCCAATTTGTCTTAGGTGGTAGAGTGTTCATTTATTAAATATGCTATTCAACTCAGCCCGTATGGCCCAAAAAAAGGAATACAAAATTGGTATACAACATTGGGAGAGAGAAAACCTACTTATTGAAACATATACGGGGACTATAGCACCTCTGTCATACCGAACCAGAGCTCTCTGCATATGTGGATAAGCTGGCGCAAGGGAGCGGGCAGTTAGTCTTTAACGAAGACGGATTCGACTTCGGCTGGTGAGGGTAATGTGCGGGCAGTTCCGGTATGGAGGATGGGATTTCCCGCAGTGCCTGCGGCGGGTGCGTGTTTATGACGCAGATTTGATATGCGAGAAAACAGAAATATAAATAGAAGACATATTTATATTGGGCTAAATAACGCAACAGGAGTATTGGGAGAGTAGATACATGGGCAAGTCGGTAATCTATCACAAAAGATCGTACAGAAAAAACCGGGAAAGTAGCTCGTGTGCTGTTGAGCGTCTCATGCCAAGATATTCTGAAGAAGCGGATTTTATACAGGGAAGTTTTTATGAATGCAGTTTTTTCTTATATCGGAAGATTAATTTCAATAATTGATTTCAATATATCCCCTATTGATTTTTTATTGCAGTCAAAAGTACTCAATGCGAGCGATGGACAGTCTTTAAACGATAGATTATACTAAGCACCGGAATATTGAAGCATTATCTTCAATATTTCCACAACGGTACCTTATTATATTCCACTGTTGCCTCAAAATTGAAACTGATGTCCAGTGATCCTGGACATGGTGCTGTGTGCCTCGGTTCTTCATTTTTAGTGATTTTGTGATATGCTCTCATATCCAGTACGCTGCCCATTAGCCAGAATTCTCTTTTCCTCTGCTGCCGCTTCTTTCTTTTAATTGTACGCGTGCTAAACAGAACAACATTTTTGAATCAGAATGTGTTTCTGCGTCATTGTCTATTATCATCACGTTCTTCAAATAAGAAGCGCCATTCTCTTCCCCGTTCGATCCACATATCGGCAGAATGAAAGCGTAGGCGATCAATGTGCATTACGTGGCAGAATTGCGATAGGCTTAGGCGGCATTCTCGTTGGGTTCTCTTCTTGTTTTCATGTGTTCTCTTCGTGTAGCGAAAGCGAATGTGTGAGACAGAGACGTTTATTCGAGGCCTTCCGCCCCCCCCCCCCCCCCCCCCGTCACCTCCTTTCTCTCTTCTCTCTCCCAGTTTTCATTTCCTCCAGAGGGATTTCTCCCTCTGCACTTTGCCACTAGCGACTGTTCCAGGTGGAAGTTGCTGAGAACACCTACGACGGATATTTTTTTCCGAACTGGGGCCTCCAAAACTAATGCCGAAGTAATGAGAACCTTAAAGGTGCACTGAAGAGGATTCTGAACTTTTCTTTTTGCCGCGGGAACTCGATCTACACGTTCCTAGCATTCTTAGAAACTGCGACTTATTGCCCTCTGTGACCGACTTCCCTAATTAAATAGAATTAACGTCCGGCTCCCGCCTTTATTTTTTGAATTCTGCGCGTACGGTGGGTGGAGTCGACCAACGCGTGAAGTGCCTTTCAGCCAGCTCCGTGGAGGCTTTGCTTTCGCTTTATTTTGTTTTTTAGGTTTCTATGAATAAATAGTTTCATTCGCAGTTAATATAGCCGCAAAATAAGCCCGCAGAAATAAAAATACGCGCGGACTATTTGCTACTACGGACTATACGTATTACTCCGCCGATGGCAGAGCGGCAAGCCGCCACGGGACTGGGTGAAAGGCGCTCCACGCGTTGGTCGACTCCGGCCACCGTACGCGGGAGAATTAAAGAAAAGAAAGGCGGGAGCCGGACGTTAATTCGATTTAATTACGGAAATCGGCCACACAGGGCAATAAATCAAAGTTTCCAAGGAAGCTCCGAACGTGTAGATGGAGTTCGCGCGGCAAAAAAGACAACTTCAGATTCCTCTTCAGTGCACCTTTAAGCTCTAAATATCGAATGCGAAGTCTGCAAGTCACAAAATGCACGCAGCCCTCTGTTTTCACGGGGTCAAATCCAACCAAGAATCTTACGGCGTCCCTCACCTTGAGGGTGCACAAACTTCGAATCAAATCAGCTTCGAATCGAATCAACTTCAATCGAGTCAACTTCGCATCGGATCAGCCTAACCTAAGTCTAAAAACGTCGCCCGGCGTGCCGACGACACAGCAAAACAAAACCTTAAGCCAACCAGAGTAAACCCACGCTTTTACACGTATGCTTGGTTTAACTACGTTAAAAGCCTCCCACCTTTTTTTTTATATAGTAGCACTGTTTTCTCCTCTCTTTCAGACAATGCAGCGACCTACTAACGAGTTCTCTTACCAGACGGCGTCAAGGGTATTGTTAATCGCAGCTGTGGCCGGAAGTTGGCTGTACTCTGGCCTCCAAGATGTTCCTCCGAGCAAGAAGATCCAAAGAAACGTATGTATTCATTTTACCGGAAACAGAGTACAAGGGAACGCAACATAAGTGAAGTCAGACAAGGCGTTGGGCTGGTTGTTAAAGTAGGATTTGTCGCTTTTGTTGATGGTGCAACGCTTCCACAACCTCGCGGGGCGCTTATAGTTCCTGCGAAGGAAAATGAGCTTGATGGTTGAGTGACCGCCTGTCAACTAGCCGAAATTCCTCCGTAATGAAAGGTTAAGTCTGGAACGTGACCCCCTTGAGTTCTGTTTGCACTAGGATTCTTCAGTCTGTCAACACAAGCAGTACGGCAGGAAAAGTAGGAGGAAGAAAACTCAAAATGGTTACCACTGAGTAACGCGAGATTCGTCGAGAGCGGTTTATGGTTGAGAATGTCATATTAGACAGTTTTAGTTTCACGTCCGTAGAAGCTTCACGTACGTAGAGCGCTTACGTGTCACCACTGCGCATGCGCAGAGCGCAAAGGGTCTGCGTTAGTCTCACTGGCGTACGTGAGATTTCGGATCTTTGCGTTGCGGTCTTCACGTTGCTTGCTTTCGTGGCGTTGGCGCCCTGCCCGCCCGCTTTTGAGTGAATACAGCTTAGTCGCTAATCCCTCGACGTGGTATCGTGCTGCAGACTGTTGTATTGGCCTTCAGTTGTATTGGCATTCTTGCCCTAGCATGAAGTTTTAGGTTATAACTAGCTTTTGTTTTCCGGACAGAAATCTGTTTCAGCAGCCACGTAGATACACGCCGGCACTTTCTCCTTATGGCGATCATACTGCTTATGCAATAAAATAACTTATGTCGTGGTGATCCTAAGCTAAAGCTGTCCTTGCGCAAGTAAAGTGAACTCATTATCATCATATTATTATTGGTTATGCATTATTGTTTGTCTTGTTCTCTGGTAGGGTGCGCGCGATGTTCCTGTGCTGTCATTCGTAACGGCACTGTGCTCAGACCACTGCGCGAAGCGTGCTGAGGCGCCATTATGAGTGACGTCACTACATCGGTGTTAGATGGTGCGTCTGCCTCTCTTTCCTTACCCTTTTGTCCTCGCACTCCCTATTACACCAGTGCCTCAGATAAGGGAGCTGAGTCCTTCTCATCTGTCGCGTTGAACCTTCATAAAGCGCGAGCTCTAGGCGTGCCGCACATGGCTACATATGGTAAAATTTGAACGGGAGTGAAATGAGAAAGAGAGAAAGAGCTTCCGTAGCGGAAGGCTCCGAAATAATTTCGACCACCTACAGATCTTTAACGTGCACTGATACTACACAGCACACGGGCGCCTTTTGTGTGTCACCTCCATAGAAACGCGGTTGCCGCGGCTGGGTTCGACCCGTGTACTCCGGCACAGCAACGAGAGCCCTAACTACTATGCCAACGAAGCGAGTAAATTTAACTTCTTAAGTTAAATAAAACTCTGTCACTGCTTACTAAGCACTTTCATTTGCGTACAAACATTTAAAACCCCTATAATGACGCGCATAGAGCGTCTGACGGCGTCTTGCGGCCACGCGGCCCTACAGATCGAAAAGCACGATGCAAAAGACGGCAGTCACGGGCTGCGTCCATGGGGTGGTCACGTGATTGAGGGTCAAAAATGCGGCGCATGGTAGGAAGTGGATGGTGTCCCATATGGAGCGCTCTCGCTGAAAGAATTCTTATAAAACATGGTTCCTTAATTACGTTACAAGCTCGGGACGTTCTGAGCAGCGCTCACTCGCGGCTAACGTGATAATTACGACTTCGAAGTTCAGAATACTACAATGACAATGTATGCAAATCCTCTAGAGCAGCCTCCTCAGCATTCACATTGCCCCTGTGGCCAAAGGACGTACTTTAGTTAGGTTATGATACCCGACAACACTGAGCACAGTGTGCTGAAAAGCTTGAGAAAGGGACCACTGCAAAGGTTGAAAATCTGCGCGCTTCTTGTATTGTATCATCACCTCCTTCTCCGTTTTTGTCCATTTCTGCATATTTTCGCCAGACAATTTTTTCATAAATTCATTGAAAAAGAAATTCGACGCAAGTAGCAGCAAAAGGTGCCCCTACTGCTGTAAAAGTTTTAACTTTGTCGCCTAAAGTGACGCTGAGCACGAATAGAAATTGGCTTTAATCGATATTATATTGCATTGTAATCACAATGAAACCCTTCTTGCCGAAAACGGAGCTTTTATAAGTTAACAAGTACCAAGAAATGTAATACAGCTGTCGCCCCCAACGGGCGATTTCGCAAGTGAAATGCGCGCGTCGACAACTATTTCTTTTCGCGAATCCCAGAGGCTACGCTACGCAGCCAATCACAACCCAAAACTATGGCACCAGCCGCCCTTTCCGGTAAGGACGTCACGAGTTTTAACCTACTGGAGAGAAGGTTTTTACCAAAATCCAGTTTTCTTGCTAATAGATGCATTGTTTTTGCTGCCGGACAAGCGACAATAGAGCCAGAAAGGGCCAGGGAATCAATTTTTTCCCGAAAAATGATTGGACGTAGTTAACCTAAGTGTGCTTTCATCTACCCGAAGCGACGCATTGGCTGCGAGAGACGCCATATTAAAGTGCTCCAAGAACCTGAGACCATTGCTACTAGGGCCGCCATAATGGAGTGCTCCAAAAACCTTAAAACCAATGCTACGAGCGCAGCCGTAAGTAAGTTCTCCAAAAGCTTAATACTACTGGCTACGAGGAACGGCATAATAGGGTGTTCAGAATTAGTTTAGATCCCCTCAGATTCTTTAACGTACGTTGGTGTCTCAAAACACACAGGTGCTTTCGCACTCCGCGTGCACTAAAATGCAGCCGCCGAGGGCGGAATTCGATCCATGCGACCTGGGTATCGGCAGCCGACACCAAGGCCACTGAGCCACCGTGGAGGGTCTATCTGCAATCATGAAAGGCGGTAAACGGTTCTTTTTTTTAGTTAATCCGGTACGAATTGCGGCCTGAAACTGGCTGAAGACGGATTAACAGCTTGGTCTGATTCAGGTTTTGCTCGCTAGGCGATGAGGGCCACGTTGGATTCACGGTCTTCGAGATTTTAGGGTCACGGTCTGCGAGAAGTTACTTTCCCTTTGAATATAAAAAAAAAACTCTCCCTTTTTAGCTTATTCGGTTATTTGTCAATATTTTGCAATTTATTACTTCTGTTTCACGCATTCCTGTTAAGTCTGGTTTGGTTTGGTTTATTCGGGTTTAACATCCCAGAGCGACTCAGGCTATGAGGGACGCCGTAGTGAAGGGCTCCGGAAATTTCGACCACCTGGGGTTCTTTAACATGCACTTGCATCGAACAGTACACGGGCTTCTAGAATTTCGCCTCCATCGAAATTCGGCGTCCTTCGGGCCAGCAGCCGAGTGCCATAACCACTAAGGCACCACGGCGGGGCAGTTCCTGTTAAGGTGATCTCATTAAATGTGTACCATTTTAACCCGTTACAATTTGAACTCCCGTTACCACAAAAAGTGTTTTTTCTCGATGAAGCCTTGGTTGGCAAAAGAGAAAGTCCCCTCTCCCCTTTCAGGGAGAGAAAAAGAGAGAAGAAAAGTTAGGGTTAAGTTTAGACCCCCTCGGGTCGCAACTTGCATCCACGTTTTTATCATGTCGGCTCAGCCTCGCGGTGCCACCTGCAAACAGGGTGCAGGGCTTTGTCAAGCGTTTTGGGCTTTTTGTTTGCCCCCCTCAACATCGCACCTGCCCAGTGGAAGTTGATGCTGAAATAAATTCCACTTTTACTTTGGGAAGAGGATATGGGAGAGAAAGTAGGAGGCGACGGGTGGCAAGAGGGTCTCCGCGGTCCTTGACCGCGCAGTCTCTCATAGCACCCGTTGCCTCCAACCCGGCTATTCCCCCCATCCCCAGCCCAACCAAGCAAGCTGACTTGACAAAAGAGAATAAGGAACTTGCTCGTTGCAATAAGCAGTTATCACAGCGATTGTCTGAACAGGAGTAATATTCCGGGATAAATAACGTTGAGGTTAAGGGAGTTCCTTCGACTCAGGGTGAGAGCTGCGTCGCAATTCTGGAAGAAATTGGCTCGAAAATAGGTTGTTCAGTTTCTAGCACTGACATTGAAGTTGCGCATCGAGTTCCTGCGAAAACCGACACCAACATCATAGCACGATTCTTTTCCCGCGTCAAGAAGGCAGAATTTATTTCCAAAGCAAGAAAAGCACGCATCTCCATGAGCTCCATCGGATTTAAGGTCCATGCTAACAATGACAAGCCCATCTACGTGAACGATCACCTAACCCCAGAGAACAAACGTCTTCTTGGCAAAGCACTGGCTCTGAAAAAAGAAAAAAAACTGGGAGTTTGTGTGGGTAGACAATGGCCGTATCAAGGCAAGGGAGACCAAGGATAGCGACGTCTACCGTATCTCTGGAGTTGATGATCTTTCAGTCTTCACGTAAAAGGAGCACCACATATCAATAATCATCATGCACTTCTCACTAGACCACCTTAAAAGCCTCCTCCTTAATTCAGCTGATACCCATAAGTCTATTATTCATTTTAATTCTCGCAGTTTACCAAGGCATTACGATGACTTAGTAAACTTTTTAACGCTCGTTGATCACGCCTTTTCAATCATTTGTCTTTCTGAGACATGGCTGTCATCCGACGATGATAGGCTGTTTGCTCTTCCTGGCTATCACAATGAATACTATCACAGGTCAGCTGATCGACACGGAGGATCTGCTATCTTTATTTCTAACGCTATATCATACAAACGCCGTCACGACATCGCGTTTCAAACAGAAAAGTGCGAATCAGTATGGTTAGAATTTGACAAAGCAATTTTTGCTTCACACAGAAACACTGTCATTGGTAGTATCTATCGCTCACCATCCGCGTCTTACGAGCACTTTTGCCATGAACTAGAAGTCATCCTCCAAATTCTAAATCGTGAAAACAAGAACATTGTAATCGTAGGTGACATTAATATTGACATAACTGACATTTCTGACAGCTCTTGTTCTGTATACACAAACTGCTTTCTCGGCCATGGTTTGGAGTCACTATTGGCGTCACCAACGCGCATTGCTCATCGAGGCTCTAGCACCCTCATTGATCATATATTATCTAATGTCATTACGCCTCAAATCGCAGGAGTCATCAACTTTGATATCACAGACCATTATCCCACTTTCCTGTTAATTGAATGCCCTAATAACACGCCCCCCAGAAAACGCTATAAGCAAACATTTGATAGAAACCAGTTTGTTGCGATAGTGGCTGAGACTAACTGGGATAGCATACTACAAGAAACATGCGCCAATAAAGCGTTCAGTAAATTTTCTGCGAAGCTCAAAGAAATAATTAGCTCATGCACATCAGTAACTCCCATCACTCATTGGTATTCAGTTCCCCGGAATCCATGGATAACCAAAAGCCTTCTAAGCTGTATAAATAAAAAAAATAACCTTCTCAAAAAGGTTAGAAAGCAGCCATTTAACGTGCACCTAAAAAAGCGCTATCAAAAATACTCGGATACTCTCTCCGCAGCACTTAAACGCTCCAAACAAGATTACTACCAAAATGAAATACTTAGAAATGGAAATCACACTCGTAAGAATTGGGTAACAATTAAGGAATTTCTGAATATAGCTGAAAACAAAACGAGCATAACGAAAGTCTCTGACGGTGAGTGTACTTTAACTGATCAAACTGACATTGCTAATGCATTTAATTCCTTCTTCTCGCGCCGCGGTTCCCCGCCTCCAAGTAGTTACGTGGCCCTCGTCGATGCCCTCACTCTTTCTACTTGCGCCCTACTTCACCAGACGAAGTCTTCCAAATAATTTCTAGCCTAAAAAAATACCGCTCCTGGGATCGATGAAATTCCTTCTTTCAAAGTAAAGCGTGTGGGTCGTGAGCTGTCTAATGTTCTTAGTCACATTATTAATTTAGTATTTAGGACTGGTGTTTTTCCAACTGAACTTAAAAAAGGTAAGGTGACGCCGGTATTCATGAAAGGCGACAAAGAATGCCTAAGTAACTACCGTCCAATAACTATATTGCCTTTCTTTAGTAAAATAATAGAAAAGTTAATTGTTAATCGCATAATGAACTACCTCATTAAATTCCAGCTGTTAGCAGATCAGCAATTTGGATTCCGGCCTAATTACTCCACAGAACTAGCTTTAATCGAATTCACAGACAGTATTAAGCAATATATTGATAATGGGTTGTTTGCCGGTGCTGTTTTCTTAGATTTCACCAAAGCATTTGACACAATTAACCACACAATACTGTACACTAAATTAGAATCTCTAGGCATCTGTGGGCCTGCTTTAGCTCTTTTACGCAGTTATCTCACTAACCGTATACAAGTTGTCGAGCTACAAGAAACATTGTCTTCCCCTTTAACTATTAATTTAGGAGTGCCACAAGGTTCCATTTTAGGTCCGCTTCTTTTTCTCATTTTCATCAATGACTTACCTTTGTCCTCAATTAACACAAGATGTATACTTTACGCGGATGATACGACATTATTCACTCAGGATAGCAATTTCTCAAGCCTAATACACAAATTAAACATGGACTTACAGAATATTGTTTTATGGTGTGAATATAACTTACTACAACTTAATCCTACAAAAACACTTTCATGATATTCCGCTCTCATCAAAATCATGTCATCCCGAGCCCAGACATTTATCTGGGACATCATATTATCACTGCCTCCGAATCCGTTACATTTCTCGGCATCACGCTTGACTGTCATCTAAAATTTCATCTACACACCAAATCTATCAGTAAAAAAATTTCATTTGGAATAAGGGTGTTAATAAAAACTAGACTTTTCTTTCAACGCCATGTTCTCTTATCCCTGTACTTAACTTATCCCTGTATTAACAGTCACCTTAATTATTGCCTATCATCATGGGGTAATACCTATTCATGCCATATGTCATGTATTTCTCATCTTCAAAATCAAGCGCTTCGAATTTGATCTTTCAGCCCATACACAGCCACTGCCTCACCTCTTTACTCTGACCTAAACATTCTGCCATTGAAATGCCTCCTTAATCTTAGGTTAGGTCTTGTAATCTACCGCACTCGCAATAATAACAATCAACTTCTCTGTTTTTCCGCATCTTTCCTTTCTAATAGCAATAACACTAGATTCTCTGAACAAAACAATATGCTTCTACCAAAAGTGAACACAAATTATGGAAAACAAACTGCTTTTTTCTCCGCCATCAAAACCTGGAATTCATTACCACTAGCAATCAAATCCACACGTTCGCAGCCCGCTTTCTACACTTTACTAAAAAACATCTCCTATCAACCCATTCAGCTTCATGCCATGCTTAAGGTTGCCTTCATCTTATTTTCTGTTCCCCACTCTGACAGCAAACGGTTATATTGTTAATCATCTGGAACCTCTTTTTTTTTCTTTCTTTCTCTGCCTGTGTATTATATCTGCATTTATTCAATGCCCATTGTTATCTGATGTCTTTTTGTGTTCTTTCTATTGCTCTTATGTTTTGCTATGTTATGCCTTTTTGTTAAATTATGCCCGCTAACTATTGTATAACTTATTCATTGCCGCAAATTACACTAATAGGTTTTAACTTGATTGTATACTTTTATAGCTCCTCTGCCAAACTTACGCACTTTCCTTATGTATTCCTGATGGGAGGTCCCCCAGACAGTTTTCACTTTGGGACCTCCTACTGTACTAACGTTTTTATGAAACTTACAACTCATTTGTATTTCGTTTTAATAAACCTTCAAACCTTCAAACCTTCAAACCTGGGAGGAATGGGAGGCGACCCTGCTCAGCTGCCACGACTTACAGGCCCAACAAACCTTAGTCGGGCGCGCCCGGGCGGCGGCCACCACTACTGGGGTCCCATACTAGGGACCTCCACCTAGTGCTTGTAAGGATCGGTCCCATACGGGCTGATCCAAACATACCTCCTGTCCCTTCTTAATAAATGTTGTCACCACCACCTCCGCGGTCGCCAATCATAGTCGAGGGGTGGGGAGAGTGGGATGGAGGTACGGCGCGTCGCACGATGGTTGAAGGGCTGGCTCACGCCGCCAGCTCGCACGGTCTGAACCCGTCAGAGGCAGCGGGTGTTCCGTCCGGGTGAAACAATAATGTTAACCTGAACTTTGCCTTAAGCAACGCACTGGTCGTCTGTAAATTTTTAAATTCCTATATAATTAGTTATTTGTGAATTACAGAATGAAATATGCAGGCTACCAATAGTCCTGTTTGGTAGCGGAGTGGATTTTCTGAGTAAGCAAACCCAGTACAAGATGACAAACTCAGGTGGGCTGACGAGGGTATAAAAATTTTCTGAGTAAGTGTTGCCGCAGTTGGCCCGGAGCACTGTTAATTGGTGATCATTTTGAGTCCTTTGTCGTGGGGGGACGTAACTGGCTCGATGTTGAAGAAGTTTATAATGATGAATACACATATAATGCCCAATTCACTCTATGTTGCTATATGACTTGAAGAGAGAGAGAGTGAGAGCAAACCTTTAATAAACAAATGTAGAGGATGAGCCCGCGCCGATAGTGAATGTCGGCATATTCTTGGTCCTAGTCCGGGACAGCGCACGATTCCACCACCTCGCGAGCCCATGGTGCAAGGGCAGGTTGCGCCGTCACAGCGGAGTACTCGAGGAAGAAAGCCTCCCAAGTCTCTTTAGTGGGGGTGGGGTGGGGTGGGAAGTGGGAGCCCTGTTTGCCGGTGGAGGGAACTGGCGATGCCTGTCTTTGTAATTGTCGATGATACGAACTGAAACCACAAAAAGCTAACAGATGTATGCACGACAGAAAGGAGCCTTATCTCTGATAATGAAATGGAGTGTAATGTCTCCGCCTGTTCAGAGTCGGATGCGTGAGTCACATTGATCGTGGCGATCTTTCTTGCCGTTAGAGAAACCTTAGACGACTTGGGTTTTTTTTTATCGACACAGCACTGAATAGAAAAAAGCAGCAAGAATATCTCGGCTGAGCGTGTTTGCTTTAGAGTACGTTCGAATGTCGCCAGGACGACGAAGGTGTTAAAACTGGCGCGCTCAAATACAATATACAACGGAATGGAACTAAGAGGACACAGCGTTAGTGCTATGTGTGTCGCAGTGAAGCACTAGCGGCGGCTGAGGACTGTGAGTGCAAGTTTCTGCTAAAGGCCTGCCACTGATCTGCTTGTAGCCGGAGCGGCGGCAAATGGTTGCTAACTACCTAGAAAAAGCTAAGTGCCGGCGAATACGCACTTCGTGCTTCAGCCAGCTTTGTGCTTCATCGGGACTTGTCCCTTGTAGAAGATATGGTGAGATTCTTTTCAAATGATGTTAGAAGCAATAAAGAATACGGAGAAGTAAGGGAAATGAAACTAAGCAGTAACTCAGAGTCATATCAGGTATACAATTCAATGCAATTTAATTCAATGTTCTATTAAACCATGTAATCGTCATATAAAAATATTTAATGCCGAAGGAGGTCTCAATGCCCAAAGCTGAAGGGGCTGCTCCTGTCAATGAACCCAGAGAAACTCATACATAGCAAAAGAGAGTAAAACATTAAGTATTTAGGAATTGAGCAAGAAACAATGTCTCTTTTGTAAGTGCCTAATGAAGATGACTAATATATGGCGGAATTTTGTTCGATGTCAATCAGGATGTGAAATATGCAGTGAACGTGTCATAGTTAACTTTGTATTATCAGTAACAAGCAATTCAGACACGGAATTACAATAGGACCCATCAATTAATCACATTCATGAAATCACTGCAAAAACACGCACTTACGCTCATTCGTCTTTTGTCATTAAAATCGAACACTGCGGTGGATCCTCGTTATGGTCTGAGTTTTTAGAAGCTCCTTTACCGCTTGAAATGCTTTGACTGTCGCCTTTTTGACCCCACGCTCAATGCTTAATAATAATAATAATAATAATAATAATAATAATAATAACAATAATAATGATAATAATAATAATAATAATAATAATAATAATAATAATAATAATAATAATAATAATAATAATAGTAGTAGTAGTAGTAGTAATAATAATAATAATAATACTTTATGGCCCCAAATATTTAAAAAAATGTACAGAAGTCCGGCCTGCCAAAGCCTCATAGGGCTTGAATGGCAGAGCCCGACAGGCAGCGGAACCGCGCAAACATACACACAGGCAAAAAAAAACACATTCAAAATAACGGACATCAAATTAGTATGGTGGTGAGAACAAAATAGACACAAGACTCACGTTACATGTAGGAAAAAAAAATCCTTATCAGATTAAATTGCGAGGAAGAAAAACCAAAGTGGCATGACAATACCTCCGATCAATGCAATAAATACAGCAGTAACCAATGAAATCAAAAGATTTACTTGACAGGTGGTAAAGCACATGTGTATGATGTCGTAAACCCTCTAATTAATGTATCGCAGCATCTTTTTTATTTTGTATTTAGTTTTTGCCCGGCGAACACTTGGAGGTAACCTGTTAAAGTGAAAGGGAACGTAATAATCTCTTACACGCCTTCCATATCTTGTAGACCGTCGGGGAATACAAAAAGGTTCCTTCAGTCGAAGAGACCGTGTGGAAACATACGGAATCTTATAGTCACTAAGCCAAAAATGTTTCAGGACGATCGTTTCCATCAAAAGGCGATCAAAATCAGGTAGCGAAAATACCTTAAAGAGATCAGAATTGGAGGGAAGGCCTAAATCATAGCCAATATTTTTTAACAATGATCGTAGGAGAGAATTAATCCTGCACATCCAGCGAACTGCACAGTGACCATAAATCGTTATGCCATAGCGCAGTATGCTATAACCAAGGGCGTTTACGATAACTTTGCGTATTGAAAGCGGCATGTAGTACCTGATGTTGTAAAGCACACAGGAGACGGTTCGGAGCTTTTTACAAACGTGGGACAAGTGATCATTCCATGAAAGAGCACTGTCAATGTATAATCCTAGGTATTTCACTGTATTTGTATAGCTCAAGGGTACACATTGACATTGGGAACAATCAGATCCGTGCAAGAACAGGTGATGGTTTAAATCTACCTTCTTAATTGGGTTGTGAAAGCATATAAGCTGAGTCTTAGAGCTGTTAACTTTAATTAGGTTGTTTGAGAACCAGTCCATAGAAATTATTGCTGCAGCTTGAAGAGAAGAAATTGTGTCAGAGAAGTTCGGTGACTGGGTTACGAGTACACGAGTACAGTATCGTCAGCGTACTGGTACAGGCCTACAGGAACAAAGTTTGAAAGGTCATTCGCGTAGACGTTCAATAACAGCGGACTAATTATGGAACCTTGCGGAACGCCAGCTTTAATTAACAAAGAAGCGCTCTTTGCCCGGCCAATGGAGACATATTGCGTTCTTTGTAGTAAAAAATTTTCCAAAAGCGAAAGAAACACTCCACGGCAGCCTAACCTGGACAGTTTACACAGTAACACACTGTGACACACGCTGTCAAAAGCCTTGCTGACATCCAGAAACAGTGCACACACCACTTGGTTACGTTCAAAAGATCGATTTAACATGTCAGAAAAATCCTCCAAAAGCATTTCCGTCCCTTTACCTTGTACAAAACCATATTGACGGGGTGACAGAATTTTGTGCTTATCTAAAAAACTTGTCATTGCAAACAGCAGATGTTTTTCTAATATTTGAGTCAAACAGGGCAAGACTGAAATAGGACGATAATTCTCATACCTATTACGTGCACCACCTTTGTGAATTGGGGTAACTATAGCCGCTTTCATGTTCACCGGGATCATGCCACTTGAGATAATGCTGTTGAACAGCGACAGCAACACGCCTTTAAGTATGTCGAACAAGGTTCGCAAATCATCAACTGAAATGCCATCTATTACCACAGATCTATTGCGTTTAAGACCGAAAATAATTGAACAGAGGTCATCCTCACTTAGCAAAGGTAGGTATGCAGATTCAACTGTGCTGTTCTTCAGAGTACAAAATAAGGGATTCTGTTGCGCACTGCCCGAAACTTGCGAGAAGAACCTGTTGAATTCATTAGCTATTTGTTCTTCATCAGTGGCGAAATACGACACAAAATCTTTACCATCATCGCCACGCCTTTTGACACTTCGTAGATTGTTAATCAAAGACCACGTTTTTCTAGTATCAGAGCCTGCATTCTTGAACTTGTTACGAAAGTGTACTCTTTTAGCCTGACGAATCATTGCGTTTACTTTATTTCTTGCAACCTTAAACTTGGATCGTAGCAGGATAGATGCAGGTGCCCTTTTCGACTGGGCCCAGAGCAAATCTTTTTCTTTTATAGCTGATAGTATATTTGAGGTCATCCATGCGTTTTCTTTATCGCGCTGCCTGATTTCAACCACGCGAGTAGCCGCTTTCTTAAACTCTTGTAGTAGCTCAACAAGCTTAGCATAAATGTCTTTCGGGGGCACATTTTCTAAGAACACTTCCCAATCGTATTCCGATGCCAGTCGGTAAAAGAGTTTGGGATCGCAGATGGAAATTTCTTTTTTACCGCTATCTGCTGTTGGAGGGTTCGATTTCCTGGCTAAAGAACAACAGACAAAGTAGGGGTCTGACAGCTTTGCTTCGACGATAGCAGATTGTAGGGCAGAATTCGGATCTCTTATATTTATGTGGTCGATGCAACAGACGACAAGTTGCCCCGACAGAAATTCTTCTCGCGTAGCTTTCTGGATAGTTGGTTGCAGTCCCCATTTTGATAACAGATCAAGGTAATCTGAGACCAGAGCCCTAGAAGGGCGAAAGGTATCTATGTTAACATCGCCTATAACACAGATATAATCTTCATGCGAGTGGGCTGAGAGGGCGTTGTCAAGTTCGGCCAAAAAGAGCCTGCCGTTGAAGCAGGGGGGTCGGTATACTGAAAAGAGTATCAGAGAGAGAGCTGGCGTGCTCAAACGCAATGCTACTACTTCTGCTTGCTGGAAGTCAGAATTTAGCTCTGTGACAGTCCAACTGTCTCTCAAAAAAACTGCGACGCCACCCCCTTTTCTAGCAGGTCGGGTACAGGAAATTGCTTGGTAACCTGGTATTGCATACTGAATGAAAATTTCGGATGAAATATTGATTTCCGTCAGTACAAATACGACACATGTACAACGAAAAGGTGAAGTTAGTGCCATGAATTCATCCCAGTGCTTTCGGATACTTCTTGTACTTTTCAGGATGCTTGCGACAGGAATGAAGACACGCACTCCGTGTTTCGTAGGCTGGTATGTACAGCAGTTTTCAGGTAAGAATGCAGCAGCTTGTCAGCGGGTGGCAATTCAGTTAAGGTCGAGGAGGGGGAGGGGAGGCATGAATTCTACGGATATGACCCTGAACGTGAGGGTGCCATGTATAGTTGGTCCTTTAGCATGCAGTTCACGCAGTGCCTACAGCGTCGTGTGGTCGAAATATTTCGAATCAGTGAATAATGCTCAGCACACCGCGCTGGTCATCTCTGCACGGTCTGTTCAGCTCACAGAGGGCATGTGAAAGTTTGGTCGCTAAAACCAAAGCCAAACGGCGTCAGCGGTAACTGGGAAGTTGGGTACTCAATGCGTCGTCCGCTCTGGACCTTCGCATTGCTACAGTAGGGACGCTGGCCAGGTATATTTAAACTTCGATGTGGTCGTCCATAACATGGCGATTTCTTATATAAGGAAAAATGAAAAGTTGACAGCTTTAGGTAAAGTTGTTCTCCCTTGCACCTCGTTTGTGCTCGTATCTTGTGCATACTCCTCTCCTGAAATCCGAAGTTTTCGCTACACTCGCTTTTGTTAATGAAACTCTATGCAAGCGGTTCTTGAAAGGAGGGAGCTTGGCCGCGTGAGTACGGTAAAAGCGCTGCCGAGAGAACCGCTGCCGTGAATTCTTAAGGCGTACCGCATTGTGTTGGCAGATAAAATGAAAAAAAAAATCATATGTCCAGTCGTAGATGATGAGAGGTACGTCCAGTCCTAGATGATGAGAGGTGCCCAGAGTTCATACTGTCCATTGACAACTTGTCGAAGCCCTAAACCGCCTAAATTTTGTCATTGGCACACGAGGTCGAGATTGATATTGTTCTTTACAATAGAAAAAAACAAAAAAACAGCCCATATAATACCAGATAACTTTTGGATCAAAGGATAGCTGAGAAAACAGAAAACGCAAAACCAATAACACTCTTCCACAAATGATACTTTCAATAAAAAAGCAATCAATAATAGCAAGAAAGATTATGTGTGCGAGAGAAACAGTTCCGCTTAACGTTTTTTATGAGACATACCTGGAATTGACACTTTGTTTTACAAGTTATTAAAGTAATCGTAGAAACCTTTTTTTCACGTACGTAGACTGTACCCAGTGCGAAACGGTTTAAGGTTGCGCTTAATAGTGAAACTTCCGGGCTCGTAGCATGCTGGGTTTTGCCATTGTAAATCCTTTCATTGTGCGTCTGTGCCAACGAATTAAAGCAAGCAGCAAATTTCAGTCAATATTAAATGTGTTTCAGCGCTGTCACATGCGTTACCAAACCGCCGTAGCATCCACTGACATTCAAGCACACAAAGATATGTTACACTTGACTGAGTAACTTGTAGATTTTGCACATCTCATGCAAATAATACAAGCCACTTCTCCCGTTGTCTTCAGAGCTGCATGACGCCTTTTGTAGGAGATGGCATAGAAGTAGCTAGCATTGACAGACGACGATGAGCTCTTGTCTTGATGACAGTATTCGTAGCCGGGCTCATTGATCGGGTATTAAGATCAGCGACACGACGATGAACCAACAAGGCTCAAACGGGTGGCATGTGGCTTTTAGCTGCAGCCTTTGTAATAAGTGGAACTGCGAGGCTATTCATTTTTACATAATGCTCTATACCTGCTCCTTTGATAGTGACGGAATAAAAATTAAAGGTGCACTTAAGTGCAGAAATGTGGAAGCTGTGCGCGGTCCTCCACGTGCGTCATCTGCTGGGCCAGCGCCGTACTATGTGAGGGGTTTTCCAGTGGGTGCCTCATGATGGCGCTACCACTGCACGCCAAGCACGGGGGAATTCACAGGAAACGGAGGAAATTTGTTACTCGCTTGATTCGCCCTCAGTAATTAAGATGCTCGTAATTACTCATGCAGGCCTTAGTATGCACCTCGCAGATATGTTTTTAAGAGCTGCGGATTCACTAGACGCGCCTTTATTCAGCTGCAAACGTCGAAGTGTTGTGGATGATTGTTCATCTACAGGAATTGTATGCTCAGACTGAATTTGAACCTGACTGGCAACCGCTCCTAGTGCTGTGCTCTTTATTGGCTTTTTTCTAGTGCGTTGTTGCTGAGGTGTGTCGTATTGTGATTTAACAGTGACTTGCCTTGTGTCGTGTCTTTTTTTCGTACTTGGTTGGTTAGGTGGGTCGCATTATGCATTTTGTTGATTTACGATTCAGAAAGGAAAGCGGTGAAAGCGCTTCTGAATTTCTTAAGGGACTCGGGTTTGCATTCCCGCCTATAATCTTTAAGTTTTCAGTGCGCGCCCTCTGTCCCCGTGACATAGTGGTCGCTGGACACTTAGAAAACTCATTTCATTGCTGTTCTTTTTCCTTTTTTCCCCTTTGTTCCCCTCCCCAAGTGTAGGGTAGCCAACTGGGCATCGCCTGGTTAACCTCCCTGCCTTTCCGTCCTTTTCTCTCTCTCTCTCTCTCTGATTTACGATTGTTTTTTTCTTGGTTTGCACGTAGCTCATGCACACAGTACATTGCTTCATTGCAATAAGTGGCATGTTTAAAGAAAAAAAAGAAGTGCCGTGACGAAGTGGCAGCGTCCCGAAATATGTGTCAAAAGCAGGAAATAAAGAAAAAAAGGAGTGGCAGGTGTTAGTCTCGCACGCCAGCGGCCCGGGTTGAATGCCCAATTTTCTTTTCTTATTCTTTTCTTTTCCTATGATTCACAGTTCGGGCGGACACTTTTGCGGACAGTATCTGTTTATAACATCCGTGCACGCCACTCATGAGCCTGGAAAGGCCTTCGCCTAAAAAAAAAAAAACGCTTGCTGTGGCTGCTACCGTGTTAGATTCATATGAAGGAAAGACCAATTTCGCTTTTTCTTTCCTCTTGTTGACCACATTTATTGAATCAAGAACTTGATAGTTTAGCTAACGAGATTTGTTCTTACTAGCACTGGGAGAAACAACCTGAATACATCAGCACATCCGCGCCAGGAGCCACTAGGTTGCGTATAGTACGCAACTTGTGTCGTCCTCGAAAAAGTGCCTCTTAGCCTTGCCATGCGTAACCTTGATCTTCGCACCTCGCGCTACCTTCGTCGTCTTCGGGTGGTACACCCTGTTGCGAAAGGTTTCTAAACGCTTCGTTGTATGCTAAGGTCGGCACTTCTGAGTATGGTCTCCCATTCCTCTGCATTATTCTTCTTCTGGCGGAAATAAAGTTTCTTCACTCACTCTAAACGCTTCAAAGCGCCTGTCAGACACTGCATGGAGGTCAAAGGCCAGGGCTCGCATACATACAAATTGCATGAATGCATTTTCAGCCATGTGACCATGTTCGGCCAATAGAGGGGCGAGCGTCGGAGGAAAAACGAACGCAAAGTTCTGGGAACCTATGCAGTCATTCTACGCAACACAAATTTGTGATATCTTATGTAGGCTACGATACGAACTAATGCTTGTGGCTTTCGCCGTCACGCGCTTCAATTGGTTGCTCCTGGTCTCTATACAACCGAACTTATGGAGTATGAAATATTCTAGAGCGAATAACTATATAAAAGCCGCTGGCAGTGGCTGTCACGTGAGTTCTACTCAGTCAGTGTGCCATGGATGACCTTGAATGTTCAAGGGCTCCCGAGGCCGGAGTCAAACGCTTAGGGCTTTAAGGCAGAAAGAAAATCGGCTCTAGGGCTGTGTACTATCACTAGCACTGCAGCATCATTGTAATACAAACTGTCAGCCAGACTCTTACTGTGGCTTTTAAACACACGCAGAAGCACTTTTGCACCATGAACAGTGACTGAAGGCTAATGAATATATCGAAGTTTCTCTGCTGTTAAGGAACAGCAGGCAGTCAAAATCAATCATATGCTCTTGAAAAGGCATTTATCCATAACCCACAGCGTTACTTTGAAGCTCAAAATATATTGACCGTTAACCACAAGCTATGAACCCCTTAACTTTTCTTTTACTCTCATTTGCGTCTCAGACACATCTGGAATGCTGCGCACAATGGGAAGGTGGTGCGTGCAGATTTACCTGTCCTGGGTGAAGCTCTGCGGTGCCGCCCACAGATAAAAAAATTATTCATGCTCCTACCAGCGTACGTGGTTCCAACTACTGATTTTCGGTTGTTTTGCAGTATCTTTTCCTAGTAGTGTAGTTTTTCTGTAGTACTTTTCGGTAGTCTGTAGTACTGTTTGGTAGTAAGTGCACAAAATTCTGTAGTCACTGCAAGAATTTCTGCTTCTACTAGAAGTTTTGTTCAAAAACATTCCGGAAAATTTGTTTTGTCGGCAGAAACTTATGTGTTGTGTTTTTTGACCGGGGTATTGGCGCGTGCTCGGCATGACGATTCGCGCTTGGTGAGACTTTTCTAGTGCAGAATGCCATGTAGCCCCGTACCGGAGCCTTGTGCTCCCTATAGTCGAGTTTGGCTGTGTTATTTGGATTGGAGTCAGCCGCAGCTTTCCACCATTCCTCTGCTTCTTTTGCTCCTTCCTGGCTGCGTGCTTCCCCTTGTTTTTTAGTTTTCAATTTTCACGCCGTGAGCGCCCACTCGCCGCGGTCACATGACCTTGGGACGTTGTCAGCATCTCCACCTGGTCACGTGACTTTGCGACGACGTCAGCATCTTCACATGTTCACGTGGCCTTGCGTTGTCATCGCCTTCTCGACCAAGAAGCGACTAATCACACCAATAACATTCGCATCCTGCGGATTCTTTTCTGCGGGGCTGGTTATTGGAGCCTAAACACAGTGCGAAATCAGCCTGTAGATAGCGTTGATAGCTAGAAAAGACTTCGGTAGTTTTCAGAGGCGGAAAAACAGCAGTGTTGGTTATAAAATAAGATTGACGCAATTGTGTACAAGCGAAAATTAACAGGCGTAATGGGTGAAGGGCCTCGATTGGGCCAAGAACCGTCGATCCGCTTAGTTACAGAGCGTGACCAAGAAGCGCCGCCTGGAATGCCAGAGTGCAGTGGCAAAAGATCAGGGAATTTGGTTGAGCACGGTGACTGCAGCTGGCGCCGGGAAGGGTTAACTGGAGATTAGTCGGAGCTGCCTTCATCCTATTGAGAATGTAGACTCGTCGGCGTTCGTGAAGAGGAATATACCGTGATTCGTTTCTTAGAGCACACCAGTTATGAGCAGGAGGTTGAAACATTGCAAATTCATTTTTACTTTGCTTGAATTTCTAGGCGCCCTGGAGCGATGCAGCAGGGTCTGTTCATCTTGCGCGTGCTATGTGTTCTGCGGCAAGACCTGCTCTGGAGCATAGCCGCCAACTTTGCCTACTACGCCAGCCTCATCGTCAGGATACCGCTCCTCGAGTGAGCATTCCGACAGCATGGCTTTCCGCCGCTTCATGGTGAACATGACTGGTGAACGCGCCTCTCAAAAGAGACCCTGTTGAGACATGTACCGACTTTGCCAAAAGGGACTAGATAACGGGGTTAGTTGCTTATACACATGTCAAGTGCGCACGTTAAGTGCGCTCACGCAGAATGTCACTCGCAATAAATGCATTATGTTAAAGCTCAAACGGGGTAAGTAGAGTTCCACTTGGAGATGAGTGCACTCCTTTAAGAGTGCGATTACGGAACAGACCTCGATGGCCGATAGCCTAGCCTCGCGAGCAGCGATCCCAAAAAGGGCAAAATATAAAGTGTAAAAAAGACACCCGAACGTTTAATATATACGTTGTAAGACTGGTTTAAACAAAATTCTTTGTTTTAGCAACAATAAAGAACACATAAAAAAAAATGAAAAACTGTTCTTCGTCACCGAAAAGCTGCAACCTGTTCATAAAGCTCAGCTTGAAATGGTACTTAGTGCTCCTTTAAGTGGGTCGACAAAATATCTCGGTCCAAGATGCAGGTGGGGGTGGGGGGGGGGGGGGGGGGGGGCTTGAACTAGTTAATAGTCTGTTACGCATCCTTTCAAGAATGCAAACCATCTAAAACGAATAGCAGAGCACTGCGGTCTGTTGGATTTGAAGAAATACGGAAGCATTTGTGTTTGAACGTCAGACATAACTTCACCAGCGAAAGAACGAGACACCAGGAGAAGAACACAACACAACGCTGGACTAACAACTGAAGTTTAATCGAGAAACGGCCAACCCAGGTCACCAGAAGACGCATGCGTATCAGACTCACTGAACAAAACAAACAAATACATAAGTGGCAGATCACCGAGGAGTGGATACACGCTCTAACAGTGGCAAACAACAAAATACAGATAATTGGCCTATCAATCTTGCACGCGCACACTTCTGCTTAGGAAATTAACTTCCTTGCTAGTGAGATGCAAATACGGTGCACTGACGCATGTGTCACTGCATTGCAGCCTAATATGAAAGGCCTCAAGGATTTCCCTCTCCTCCCTGTTTTTCCCTTTTCTGATAACAGAAATGTTGTTGAAACCTGGAACACATTTTTTACAACTCCTGCAGTGACGTGGGTTTCAACAACATTTCAGTTATCGGAAAGGGAAAAACAGGGAGGAGAGGGAAATCTTGAGGCCTTTCATATTAGGCTGCAAGGCAGTGACACATGCGTCAGTGCACCGTCCTTGCATCTCACTAGCAAGGAAGTTAATTTCCTAAGCAGAAGTGTGTGCGTGCGAAATCGATAGGCCTATTATCTGTATTTTGTTGTTTGCCAGTGTTGGAGCGTGTATCCACTCCTCGGTGATCTGCCACTTATGTATTTGTTTGTTTTGTTCAGTGAGTCAGATACGCATGCGTCTTCTGGTGACCTGGGTTGGCCATTTCTCGATTAAACTTCAGTTGTTAGTTCAGCGTTGTCCTGTGTTCTTCTCCTGGTGTCTCGTTCTTTCGCTGGTGAAGTTATGTCTGATGTACACCAACTAGCCCACATGGGTACCTTGTTACTGTTTGAACGCCAGCAACATTTTTTTCCAATTCATCGTTGTATAACATCGATACACATCAACGCACTTTACCGTCGTACACACCACACCGTGTTTCTTTATTGCCGCTCTAACACGCTTGAACCAGTAACCCTTCGTGACCGCGCTACGCTTTGCCCTTTGTTTGAGTGTGGTGCGAAAGAGCAATATCCGTGGTTTTGTTTTCTTTGGCAATGAAGTCAAAGTGCTTGCGAACGCCGATGATTTGGCGTTTTCCTGCAGTGATACACCTAGTATTGTAAAAACTATTACTACTATTGAGCGGTTTGGCATTCTCTCTGGCCGGCGCTTAAACGAATACCTCTAAAAGTTCTGACCTGTGGTTCGGTTCATGGGGATCAATGCCGACTAGATAAGCTGCAAATGGTCTCGTGTACCCCCTCCCCCTTCCCCGCCCTCCCCCTTCCTTCCCCCTCCCCCAATACCTTGGAGTTCTCTTTCATGCATTCAAGTCTAGTGGCCATTATTGGAAGAAGCGGGTCCCGGCCCTTCAGAGCTATGCTCAGACTTCGGTTCCCGACCGCCTCTCAATTTTTGGCCCAGCGCAAGTCTGCAACACGTGTGCGGGAAAAAAAAATTAGCATGTTTTTGCAGGTACTCCATTGCACGAGACACTACATCCAAAGCGTTCACCGAACATTTGCGACGTTCACATGGTCCTAGAGTTTTGAGCCAATGCGGCGCGATTCAGGCCTGTTTCTGCTGGCGGACTAGGTTTGACGCATCTATATGTGAGGCAGTTAATTGCGCCTTTCTTCTTTTTAAAGGGAAAGTTCACTACGGGACCTCACGCTTCAATCGCCGGATGCCGAGTTTTGACCTTCAGCTGAGTTAGAGGTCAAACCGTGAAAAAGAGAAAAATAAATTGAATAAATTGAATCAGTATTCATGACTGGGAGTGGAACCAGCGCTGCGCGAGCAGATGTCCTTTAAGGGCCGCTCAGCGAGAGCACTGGGCTATCACCGCATTTTTTTCTTTATTGCATAGGACTAGGGCCTAAAAGCAAAACCTATCATGCTTACGCCACAAAACACACAGTCTAGTCTCACTTGGGAGGGAAACTAGGCAATCGCAGCAGCCAGCATGCCTCGTGTTAAACACTTGCTGTGGACTTGCCCGGCTACAGCTTCTGTGAGACGACGTTTACTAAGAAAGGTTGGCCTGCGATGGGACGTTGCAGACGACTATACCAAGTGGACTCTAGATAATCGCTATATCACGAACTTGTGCCGCTTTTTAAGCGAGGCTTGTTTGCACTCGTTTTTATAACTTTCTTTCCTTTTTCATTATGCCTGATGGCAAACAGCTCGAATAAAAAAAAAATAAACTGATGATGATGATGCACAACACACTCGCTGCGCATGTTGGAGAGCGTCGCCTTCATCAACTTCTATTTCCTCCGTCCCACGGCACTGCCTGCTCACCGTCGTCTTCTACGTAGCACAAATCCGTGCTTTACTGTGATTAGAATGTAGTAAACATTCTCTAGTTTTTTTGTGACATCTCCCATCCAATTATCTGACCATTCCTGTAAGTTAACTCTGAACCTCGTTCCCAGCCTAATGGTCTCTTCTGATTTTATCGAGCGGCCATATCATTTGGTTTTAGAAAGCAAGTTTTTGACTAAGTTTATTTTCTGGCAGTTCGCTGTTCTTACGAGAACTTATTCTTTGTTTCACGTAAAATTCTTACAAACGATTA
This sequence comes from Amblyomma mixtum, assembly GCF_055824585.1. Classification (NCBI taxonomy): domain Eukaryota; kingdom Metazoa; phylum Arthropoda; class Arachnida; order Ixodida; family Ixodidae; genus Amblyomma; species Amblyomma mixtum. The sequence continues at coordinate 93,663,328 of NC_143015.1, read as the reverse complement.
ATACCTATGCTGTTTTCAAGTCTATTGTATCGCTCTCTCTACTCTAATTGTATTCGTCATGGTGTGCTGAGACGAGTACGTAAAATACCAATTTCGCCTTGAACTAGAACGTTGTTCTTTAAACTTCACGCCGAAGTCCTACCTGTGAAAGTGTGGCTTCACAAAAAAAAATATTTTGCTTCTTCTGTTATTTGTAGCCTATGGGATGCTCCTGAAACCATCGAACACTGCTTTACTGGCTACAAAATCGCGATATTATTTTGGGGCATTCTACAAAGGACAGTGAAGAAGGACTTTGTTTTGAATTCTCATAGTGTGCGTTACCTAATGGCCACCCAACATGACCACGAACCCTCTGACTTGATTTTCCAGCTCGGACTGCACATCCTGTGGAAAACGTGCATGTTGGAGTGGCATGCTGAGCCTGTCGTCTTCTCCAGCACAGATTTAGGCCAGATGGTGCGCCAGCTGAAATACACTTACGAAGAGAGTGACTATCAACCGGACTGGTTGCCGTTATTGATGTCTCGCCTATGCTTGCCACCGTTTTAGTTAAGTTTTGTTAAGAAGTGTGTTTAGTTATGTGGTGTTGTGCTTTCATTCAACTTGCTCGGCTACTGGCTGATTACTTTGTAAATAATGTATATAGCCCTTTCCTGCATATAAACGCGTATACTAAATACCATACTGAAATGAAAGAAAACATTCGTGACGTTTGCGTTGCGTGCCCGCTTGGCACACAGGGGGCCCTGGTGGGAACCTCAATGTCAGAAATTTTCGAATGGTCATTTTCGTGCGGACATGCTCTGATGACACCCTCTGCCGACAGACAAGAAGTTCGTTCGCATTAATAGAAAACGTTAGCAGAGAACTCCCCGTGCGGTAGGTTTCATTTCTACCGAATGCTCCGTGTTTTCGCACTTACAAGCTGTACGTTCATGAAATTTTGGGCTTGGAAGGTGCTTATTTGAGGCGTAATAAATTCTACGATGACGCAGAGAACTGCTGAGACCAGAATCCGGGAACGAGGCCTCCGCTACGCTCATCCTACTGCTCGTCGCAAGCTGCGTAGCAGAGTTCGTCCTGGTGTGCGTGGAAGTCGAACACTCGAACAACTTCGGCGTGCGGGTCAACTCCTTGTGCCAAGCTGCGGTCTTCACGAAGGTACGCGGCGAAGATGATGTAAGATTTTCACAGAACAATTGCAACTAAGGCCGAAGAGTGCCGACCACAAGAATAAATGGCGAGCGAACGTCTCCGAAAATGTAAAACCAAATATGACAATAAAAGCACGCTAAACGCTGGGTGCCCATAGCCCATTCTAGAAAACGGCGACTACGACCCCGCCAGGACATTTCATGCAGTTATGATGACTGTGCTCCAGTAATCATAGACAATAAAGAAGCTGCCGAAGTCACTAGAAGGTGACCTAACGAATGGGCCAACGATGTTATGGTGGCTGATTCAACAGATTTCAGTTTATCACATGTGAGTCAACAGACGGGTAATAAATTCTTTCCTTGGGGACCAAACAGCATAACTTTCAACACTTGAACAATGCGAAGAAGGGAGGCAGAGCCTCAGAGTGTTCAGCCAAATTTTTGATAAGAGAACGCTTCTTCGTCGAAGACAAGTAATCTTGTCGGAGCATTCAATAAACACCTTGAGGTTCCTTCCTACTTTGTTTACTTTGTTTTGCTTTGACAAGCAACGCGCCTGTCTGCCTTCTTTCTACCATCAACACCTGAAGACCGACATAGCATGGCGTATGTGCAAGGCTTAAAGTTGATAGTGATTAGAGGCAGTGGGAAGATGGCACAAGCAGGGATTTTCCTGAGCTGTTTCAAAACTAAACGTTTCCATTCAGCGTGCTTGAATGCCTGTACGCCTGGCTCGCTATGTAGACCTTTACGAACAAGAATTCGTTAGCACCTCTTGTGTCAGCAGTGTGGCTAACACGGGATAGAGAACGCCACCGGGGCTAGAACGATTCAGATTAAGAGTACAATGTTAACAACTACTCTGGATATGCAGTGGGAGAATGGCTGATTGAAATCCAGGATAGGTGAAGGTTCTTGGCATAGGCCGTTGTCCCCCACTGGAGTCAGTTCTTCTGGTGCCTTGATGACAGATATGAAAATTGTACGCATTTGGGGACGCTGGGAATGCTTCGCTAAGTACGTCTATCACGCGAGGCAATAAAGGTGCCCACGTGGTCTCGCAGAGGTGCTGTTTTTCATCCTGAGTTGGGGTATGAGTGTATTTAAAGCTAGAAACCGCAATGGTATGCAGTAATGTTAGAGCATTAAAATCTTAACTAAAGGGATTCTAAATTGAAGAACCGTCAAAGAGGTTCTTTGTGATACATGTACGGTTGAAGGGCAAGTCGTACTATACAGAGGGAGGGAAGGTTAATTATAACATGACAAAGTTTAGCTGCTGTGAAAATGCATTGAACGGACACAAACACCCACTTCAAAAACTGCCAACGTGAATGGAAATTCCACTCTACGAGGCTAGGTCGCAAAAAATGTTGAGCAACGAACTTGAAATTTAACGCAAGGATGACAGATTTCGCATTATAAAAACATTACAGGTACTGCTCCGAGCATTAATAGTGCAACACTGTGTCTCATTTGATTTTTCAAGTAAATGTTTCCATACTAGCCGCAGAATGAGTCTCTTGTGCTTAATTGCTTCATTTTAATCAATCCCATTAATCAATCCCATAAGCGTATCTGCATATGTATCAGATATGTTTTGTAGTTATGTCTTTTTTCAGAATTGTAGTGTTGTTAGAGCCATTCGTGAAAAAGTGAAAGGTTTGATATATGTGTGTTCTGATTTTTAGCAGAATTGTAGTGCTAAGGCCGTTCGTAGGAGGCTCAAAAGTCATCAATATACATGCGTCCTGTCTAAATGAATCTTTACGTTATGGTATACAATGTAAAATATCTAGCTGACAACACATAAAGATTGTTTAAATAAGAATACAAATGCCTTTATTACCTATTGATTCACTATTTTAGTGATCATGCTTCTTCGATGCTCACTCTTAGTTTACCAGCCGAGTACACGAGAGCCGCCTGTAAGGGCTGATGGAAGGAACTTACATGTCGCTTTCATGCTCGATTTTGCCTTTGGCTGTACGAAAGCCACCTTAACTGCTTGAAGCGAACAAACTGAGTATCGCTTTCAGATGCTGCGGATGAGTCCATCTGCACTGTCCGCGTACCCAGCGGGTCGCCTGGTCTCCGTGATGGCCGTCGACTGTACTCGGCTCTCGGTGGCAGCCTCGTCCGTGCCCAGGGTCCTGGTCGGTCTCCTGTGCACGCCCATTGTGCACTACGCGCTGTCTGTACGCGCCGGAGTCCTGCCCGTGCTGTGCTGCGTGGCGTGGCAGCTGTGCACGTTCCTGCTGCTGGTGCCGCAGGCGCTGCTGCAGGGGAAGCTGTGGGTGAGCACACGTGTCTCTGCACTGGAAAGAGAAAGGAAGAACGGGAAAGAAAACTGTCGCGCCGACAGCAAAGGGAAGCAAAACGAAATACAGCAGGGCCGAAGGGATTGCTGGCCAGCTATGATACACAAACACTGACGTAATTAATCCCTCATTTTTTAAAAGCATACCCATCTTTCCTTGACGTTGTGTGTCCCAGGAAAGGCCCCCAAAAGGTTACTACTTAATTTCTCGGGCCTAGTTTAACGCACTGGATCCCTCTTTGTTGTTGTATAGCATAAGGTGGCCATATCGGTCATGTGTGCAATATTCATGCTGCGCGCGCAACTGTCCTGCTAGTTTTCTGTTTTGATGTATGCAGTGCGCTGAAATGAAGAAAAGCAGCGGATGCATGTACGCTCCATTTGTTGACAAAGCTGCGCTACCGCACTGGCATATGAAGATGGCCACTTGATCCCAATATTGTACTTTTTCTTCAGTTATACTAAACTTGAAAAATGAAGCAACAGAAACGTAACGCAGGCTGAAAGTAGAGGCACCGTGGGCAAATATTTCAACGACTATAACAGCATATATATTAGAGCAGAAGCTAGTAAAGAACTCTGCAGACCAAAAGGCAAGAAAAGGAAAGACAAGGCGTCGGCTGCACATAAGTGGCTTCCGGACAAGGCTTTTCTGCAAGTTGAAACCACCCGCTCAGGTAAAGGCCGGCAAGTGTCACGGAGCAATCGCGCCAGCAATGAACAAAGCATAAAAAATTTGATTTTAGTTCTGCTAGGCAGGGACTCAAATCTACTTAAATCAGTATACCTTAACGATGTTGCCAGCCGAAATTTTCCAGGGATGAAATAGAGCGCTACAACCTTAAGTTCCACACAACCTGCTGTCCTAAGTCGTCAAAGCATAACAACTTGGCGTTCTCGCTGAAAACAGTGACCGCAGAGTTACAATAGAAAATCCAAAAAAAAAAAGCAAGCGATGCTTTGGTGAAAATGTGCGCGCAGCTGTAGAAATTTTATACCACGATATAGCGTTCTCGCTACCACTTTATTCATTAAAATCTTTTGTTCCGCCCGAGGAAATGTCAGGCAAAACAAGCCACTCAGTAGCATCCTGCCGTCACTCCGCTAGGAAATCGGGAAGCTGTAATCAATGCTTACATATCCGATAAAATATTGAACGAGTAAACAGCGATTTTATCTTGGGTTGCAAAAAATCCTTAAAGAAATGGCGAAAACTTTCGAAATGTCTAGAGCAAAAAAGGTTTACAACAGACGCACGATGTCAGCGCGCGCATGCACGCGCGCGCAAAGAAAAAAACATTGGCCACAGCTTTCCCGACTGGAAACGCACACCAACGCCATAATCTTAGCTCACGCCGCACACACCAACCTTGTAGATACTGAACATGCGTAAGAGGTGCAGTATCAGTATCGTTAAAACCCAAACAGAGCTCCTAGTGTGAAGTTCTAACGCCGATTATTTAAATGGTCGTTTATTTCTACAGTAATAGATTAATATCTGCACTCAGAAAGAAATGTATCTTGGCGAGCAAAGTAGCAGTATTTTACATTCTAGTCATTGAAAACCATAACTGTCCGAGGGAAACTTCTCGTTGTGGCTTGCGGCACCAGCAGTTGTATTCTATATATTTATGAAAATAATTGGTAGTGCAGTTCTCTTTCTGGAGAAAAAAATTGGCTGTTTCGTTTTTGTTCATGTCACAATTAACAGATTCACTACAGATACAATGTTCTAGATCGCAAACGGACCAATGTCATTTTGCTTTTGCATCTATGTTGTGCTTTTACGACATGGAAATGCTTGATAAATATTGTGCCGGGATCTTGGTCATTCCGTCCTTTCTGGGTGAACCTGGGGAGAAACATTGCTTGATGCGTTGTTTTGTGTATCTATCCTGTTCATGCAGAATGTGTTTGTATGGATTACTAAAAGAGCTACGATTGTTGATCGGGCCTGCTGACTTTTTCTTTAGCATGAGACAGCAGAACTGCGCTTATCGGGCGAGTTGTTCTTCGATAAAAGAAATGGTCATCGCGAAACACAAAAAATCATACAGTAAAAGCAGAAAGGACGAAGCACAAACGGTTTGCAAAAGGTTATTTGAAACAGAGCACTTATTTTGCCATCGAATCTCACCATAACAAAACGATTTATGACAAAACAATAGATATAACGGAGGAATAGCCATTCTCCTTGCAAGGTCCCATAGAAATACGTGTATTTTATATCTGTTCTTTACAGGGAAAAATTTCCCTACAGTGGCATTTAACAAATGTCCGGTGAACCAAACCTGCCATTTCGGGCTAAGTGTATTGTCCATTTGTAACTGCGCGGGACACTCCCGTGCCGATTCGACGTGGCAAACTGAATTCCCAGCAGACGTCTTCCTCTGTCGAGCACCGCACAAAACACGTGGACAACTTATCCGCTCTACGTGCGGCGCTGAAGCATTTGGCTGAACAATTTGTAAGCGTTTGCCCGTGGTTTGTCTCTGGCGCGCCTTTTTTCGCCTAAAAGTGGGTAGGCGGATCACCTGTTATCCTACACTGCGCGGTGCCCGTAACCCGCTGCGCCATGCTCTGCCTCGACAGAGTTGCCAAGATCACTGGAGCTCCTTCGTTTTCTAAGCTCCTCGATGCACACGGCCCACAACGATGGCGCTCTGCATTTGTGGTTCCATGTGCATTTTAGCTTCCGTTGTGGCAGCGTGGTCACGTGGTTTAAATCTTTGCAGTGCGTTTGGTGTGTTTTATGGCACCCACGTCCTGTTCTTCTTCCAGTCCTAGAATGTTTTTCCGGCAGCATATTTCCTTGCTGTAGCTTTTGTCAAAATTACCCGAAAAAGGTATCTAGAAAAACAAAAACGTAGTTCTGCGATAATGACATCGATATTTTTCGTTGTTGCAGTCGTGGATTACATTAGCTTTATTTTCCGGAGATTGGTTGAGGCTTTCACGTGGAAGTTTGCTTTTGTTTCTCGATCCTCTTCCGTTGGTTTTGAATTCGTTGATATTTTTGTTGTCCATGTGTCAGACCGATGTCTATGGCGTTCATTTGCTTCATTCGAATTATGATTTTAATGTTTGTTTTTTATTGTTCCTCGCCCACTCTGCTTGACCCATACCATTAGATAACTATTTTGAGGCATTTCCCTAAATCCAACAAGATGTTTCATTCTCTTGTGATATAGATTTTTACTTGGTATAGTACAGTCATGTGCTGTCGCGGCAGAATTGTCCCTATCTTACACAAGACTGCAATACTACACAACGTCCTGCTGTAATTTCTATGAATTTTATTCTCAGGCTCCAAACACTGCAGGAAAATCTGTAGCGAGGGCCGCGGAGTTTTTCGCTTGCTTTTTTTTGTAACGGATATACTTTAACGTTTAAGAACATTTATGGAAATAGAACAAACGCTTGCTGACAAGCGTTTTCGCCTGCTAGGACAAGGCTTTCGTTTATTTAATCCTATATGTCATGTCAATTTTCCATAGTGCCCACACAGAGCTCATTAATGCCAAAAAAAAACCTGTTGGCTTTGTCTCGTCATTCGTGTCGTTTTCACTAAAAGAGTAACATTTTTTTGGTTCTTGCCAAAAGAAAAAATATATTCAATATATATTTGCAGCGATGTACTTTGAGGCTACTTTTGCTCATTGAATGGTTAAAGAAAGCGCTACCTCGACTGTCCCAGCATGAGGTACGAGAAGGGAATACTCGCATTGCGCTTTCACGCCTCGTAGAATAAAAAATATGGCACTTCAATTCTTCAGTCCCGGGAGGCAGAAGTCGCTGCAATGAGCACATCGCGCCGAAAGGCGAAGCTGAAGCCATAAGGGTTCGTGAAACAACGTAAGTGCCTTCAGCCGAACTTAACATCATGTAAAATTTGGTTCTTGATTCAGCCGCACGCTGAAGGAATTTCCAGTTTGCCAACATGCAGCTAAACAGGCTGACTATATCTTCGTCACTTACTTCTCTGACCAGTTTTTACACGCTCTCTTTTGGAATTGGAATGAAAACGCTTATTTCTTCAAAATGCAGACGGTCCGCGCTAGATAGTCCGCGCCCATGGCTAGCGGCGACCTTAGCGGCCCACTCGGTGGCCAAGGCTTGAATGACCGGGTCCGAGCTGACCACAACAGCCTGCCATTGCTCAAGAAAAAGAATTTGTACTAAATCCTCCGGTGGAGGTTATATACATTGGCATAAAATGTGGTCATACGAGGCTGTTGCGCCACAGAACCTGTACTCCGGGTTAAAATCATCCGGATATATTTCTGTCAATTGATAAGGGCTAAGAAAAAATCTCGTTTGGAGTCTCCTCCAGGCGGTCTCTTGCGCCTTAACCTACAGTTTGTCAGGTGGCGGAAGCTTTTCGCTTCCGCCACCGACAGCTTCCTGCTCGTTGGAGCTGTAGCCGCACTTGGTGCCGATCGGACCAAGCCACCTGTTCCATAGACCTAGCGTTCATGACGTGAAACACCATGTTGCAGCATAAACACGATTGCTTCTAGCGCCGCCGCCAAAACTTGTCCGCCCGCCAGAGCCCTACAACTGCCAGTGTGCACCGCGGTATAACGGGGGCGTAACGCAACTGATGAGAAACTGGTGCATGGTTTTGTCTTTATCACTCCTGAAAGCACCAGTGACACCTAATACACACATTGCTCGCTGGATGTATCAGCAATAAAATGACATCCAGGGAGACCAAAGCTTGCTGTGCAAAAGAAAAAATCGCAAAAGAAATCGTAACGGAACTCTGTGCTCGGCTCCTTTTGCTGTGCCTGCTCAATCCAGGCGCGCGTCAGCAAGTCCCACAGTGCCCGACTGGAGAAGACAACCGACCTACTGTCCTCCGTGCGACTGGTGAAGCTGTACGCGTGGGAGGACACCTTAGCGGACCTCATCTCGCGGTTGAGAAGCCGCGAGGTGAAGGATCAGTTCGCCGCCAACCTGGCGGACGGAATTGTGGATTCTCTCTTCGTCTCATGCAGCGGGGTGGTGAGAAACTTGATGCATGTTCGACGTGTCCACTCTCATGTTCACCGGTGTTCTACATTTTTTAATTGAGAGAGATACTACGCTGTAAACAGAAAGGAGTTAAACTGGCGTATGCCGCCCCCTAGACACTCTCTTTGATAAAAGGAAATTCGTTACATGATGGCTGACTCCTTTTTTTTTTGCTCCCATATAGGCGTATTTGTGTTGAGAGTGCATATGGCGTATATCAGGACTGCCCATAAATATTAGTGGCGCCTATTGCAGTTCAAGAGGCTGATCATATGCTTCGGCTCTTACTCAATTCCGTCTGCACACGTGAGGAGGTCTGCCATGGCGACTGTGAGTCGAACTTCCTTCAGAAGTCTGATCCTTCGGACTTTTGTTCCCGGAACCTCGTACAAGATGGAGAGCGACAAAACATTTCTAAAGTGCATATCCTGTCGTTCCTTGTTTGTGGTGTCGTTTTGCTGAGCTCCACAATGTACAAGATATGCACCAACTTGCCGCGCAAAGGGTTTTGACTTGGGTCCCCGCATTCAAGTGGAGTGTGCCCTCTTTTGAGCTTTGTAGTGATCATATTCCTGGTGCCTCAGAGTTTAAAATATTGCAATAATGAATTATTTTATTGCTTGTAAATAAATAAATCTGTTAATAAACTACTCCCTGAGCGCATTAAAGCATTCATTTACCATTGCCAGGCAAAGCTAACGAAACGGTCTGACCGCTAGAAGAGGGAGCCATATGAAAAGTAATCAAAACAAAGAAGAAATGAAGGAAAACAACATAGAAATGTAGCGTGAGAGTGAAACGTCTAAAAAAAGATACATGCAAGCAACTGTGAAAATCACAGTATTGTCACAGATGGGTCCTTAATCACACAGGCTAGGCACAGGCCGCAAACAGAGAAGCAGAGTCCCAGCTCCGAGAGCAGGCGAGTTCCTCACTTCTTCGTCCTTTCGGCGCCGCCCGGGGACACCTGGCGGCATTATCCCCCCTCCCCCAAAAAAGAAAGCAAAAACGTGGGCGCACATTGAGTGAACGGGAGGAAGTAAGCAAGTGAACAAACGGTCACATGCCGCTCAACGGCTGCAGGTACAAATAAAAAGAACACGCGGAAGAGGCTACGTCCCTTACTGCGTACATTAAGGCTTCATGCGCAGTACGTGCACGACCTCAGGCTGTGGTCGACGGCGCGAACTCGGTAGAGTGCCATCGGGGAGGACTTCATACGTCACATCCGTGATACGGCGCAACACTCTGTACGGTCCAAAGTAGCGGCTCAGGAGCTTCTCCGACAGGCCTGGGCGACGTACTGGGGTCCATACCCACACTTTGTCGTCGGGGTGGTACTCTACGTGTCGATGCCGTTGGTTGTAGCGTTGTGCATCCGTGGCCTGCTGCCGTCGGATGTGCATACGGGCCAGTTGCCGGGCTTCCTCTGCGTGCCGGGTAAACTCCTCGGCGTCCGACGTGAGCTCCTGGTCGTCAGGGGCGCACGGAAGCATGGCGTCGAGCATGGTCTGTACGTCATACCCGTAGACGAGGCGAAACGGCGTAAAGCGAGTCGTTTCCAGAAGCACCGTGTTATAGGCAAACGTCACGTATGAGAGGATCTCGTCCCAGGTCTTGTGCTGTACATCGACGTACATGGCGAGCATGTCCGCTAAGGTTTTGTTGAGGCGCTCCGTGAGCCCGTTTGACTGCGGGTGGTATGCAGTAGACTTGCGGTGGGTCGTGTGACTCAGCTGGAACACCTCGTGCATGAGCTGTGCAGTAAACGCAGTGCCTCTGTCGGTGATACGGAAGACGGGGCGCCGTGTCGTAAAACGATGTGGTGTATGAAGAAATGCGCGATTTCCGAGGATGTATACTGGGCGGCACCGCCTTGGTTTCCGCATAGCGCGTCAAATAATCAGTCGCAACTATAATCCACTTATTGCCAGATGCTGATACAGGAAATGGGCCCAGAAGATCAATGCCGACTTGGTCAAAAGGTGTGCGAGGTGGTTCAATTGGATGGAGCAAACCTGCAGGCCAAGTTCACGATATGGGCACCGCCGGAACAGGTGACTGGGCTCCCCACAATGGAAACACAAACGTCGTCAGTCTGGGCCACGCCAGACGTCCGCTCTGCGCAGGGATCGTTGGTCACTCGGGATGTGCTGCACTGGCTGCACGGAGGGTAGCGGGACGTCATGATGGGCTTGAACAAACGCCGTTGCATTTGGGGCAGGGCGTCGTAAAGCGTCAGCATACGTCGGGCGGCAGTAGTCCGTCTGGATAGGCTGTGTAAATGCCACTGGATTCGGGGCAGGGCGTCGCAGAGCTTCGGCGTACGTCGGGCGGTAGTAATCTGGCTGTACTGGCTGTGGTTCGCAGCGTAGTAACTGTGGCCTGATAGCCTGCTGCACCTCGTCGCGGATAACGCCCATAAAGGAGCTGGCCGTGGTCTGCGACGTACCACAGATCTTCTGCAGCTCCTCACGGACGACAGTGCGGATCATGTCACGGAGGAAGTCGGTATTGGTGTTGAACGCCGGGAGAGGCTCCGTAACAGAAGCAGCAAGGACTGGCCGGTCGTACGCGGTGGAACGCTGCCGGAGAACCTGCTCCATCGTGACAGCCTCTGCTAGAAACTCGGCAACAGTGCTTGGGGGGTTGCGCCCGAGGCCGGCGAAAAGCTGTTCTTTCACACCACGCATTAGGTGGCGCAGCTTTTTGGCTTCCGACATGGCTGGGTCAGCCCGTCGGAAGAGACGCGTCATGTCTTCGACGTACATGGTAACCGTTTCATTGGGCATCTGCATGCGGGACTGCAGGGCGCGTTCAGCTCGCTCCCGACGATCAGCGCTGACATACGCGGCGAGCAATTGACATCTGAACTCATGCCATGACAAAAGAGCGTCCTCACGGTTTTCGTACCACGTCCGAGCACCGTCCTCCAAGCTGAAGAAAACGTTCCTCAGTTTGGCGGCGTCATCCCACTGGTTAAATGCAGCGACACGTTCAAACTGGAGGAGCCAATCTTCCACGTCCTACAGCTAAGTCCCGTGAAAGGATTTTGGTAGCCGTGGGTTGTGGAGGGTGTAGTACGCGGCGCCTTGCATGCTGGTTGAGGGGCAAGCGCCGAGGTAGTTTCAAATGGCCTGTGCTCAGGAGGCAGCCGGCCAGGTGTCGAGGTAGTCTCCAACAGTCTATGCTCAGGGGGCAGTCCTAGATTGCCGCGACTGACCCGATGCACTGGCGTGTCGATAGGGAGAGGTCTGGGGTCCTCGGTGTTAGCAGGGGTGTGCGACATATTCCAGGGCGATGTACCCAGTGCACTCCACCACAAATGTCACAGATGGGTCCTTAATCACACAGGCTAGGCACAGGCCGCAAACAGAGAAGCAGAGTCCCAGCTCCGAGATGATGATGATGATGATGTCCTCAGGCTGAATGGCACATACCCACGGCGGGGTATTGGCCAGGGTGCATAGCGGATACAAACACACTCATGTACAGGGAATGGAGTATATTTAAATTTAAAATTTGGGACGCAGAGCTAGAATTTGTACAAAACAAAAAATACGAAGAAATAAAAGTTGTGAATTCACATTCTAGCAGAGGAATCTACCAGATTAAATTATATAATCGTGAATAGAATCGAATGCTGGTTTCAGGGCGCACGCGAGTTCCTCACTTCTTCGTCCTTTCGGCGCCGCCCGGGGACACCTGGCGGCAGTATAGAACACTGTAGCAAGACAAAGAAAAGAACACTACCCGCGTGTCGTGCAAGGAAAGCATGGAGGCCACAGCAATAAAAATGTAAAAAAAGAAAACACAATTTTCAGGGATATGAATGACTTTCTTGTAGAAACAACTGCGAGCTGTCTTTCCGGAGAATGTTAGTGCTATTTAAATGTACGTCTTCTAGGTTAAAATACGTTTTCTCCGGTGCAATTGTAAACGATGACGGGCCGCAGACTTCAGGCAAGACGGCTTAGGTAACAGTGGTTAACTAAAGTGCAATTAGTATTTTTTATTCTTTGCAGTTAGGTGCCGTACTCTAATTATGGATTTTCAGCTATTCGTTGGTGACAGCTGTACAGGTCTCTGATGAATGACGTTGCATTGTGCTAAGGGAGCTAAAGTGCGCCAAAGAAAGGTTCTTTAATTATATTTCAGAAGGTTTTACAAGAATGGTTGACATCAGTGTTTACATTTCTGAAAATGGCATTGGCAGTCCTCCTTCACGATGACCGAGGTGTGAGCCGCGCCATTAGAGACCGATGGCATAATCAAAACATTCTCGCTTCCTTCCTGTAACCTGCAAAGGAATTCTGACGACAGCCAAAAGAGTGCACGCGCTGCTGTACACACATTATAGAGTCAAAGTGCTCGAACACATACTCCAGAAGTATGTAAAATTGGTTGCGGTATTCCACAGGCAAATGACAACTCTACTGCACCGCTGATTATATAGTAAGTCGACATACGTAGGTCGTTTAGAATTATCTCAACAAACGCTATTCGATTCATTGTGGTTGGTTTTCTGTCATCGTTATGCATGTGCACACATAGGTCACTACCGCCATGGCACCATCTTATGCGGCATTCTGCTGCTGAGGACAAGGACGCGTGCGGCATGGAAGTCTGCCTTCCCTCTTGCGTGGCTCTAGAGTGCTGATCATGACGACACCAGAAGAATTTGCGGCGGCGTTTCGTCAGAGTCAAAATGGAAAAAAAACCCTGTCTGCTTTCCTATGTCAGTGCAAATAAAGGGCCCCAAGCGGCGAGAATTATTAGCAGCCTCCCACTGAGGCATATCTTCTTTTTTTTTCAGGGCCTGTTTTAGACTTTCCTTGGCTGCTGAGCTAGAGGACGCGAGATCCTGTCTGCGGCGGTCGCATCTCAATTTCAACAATGGCGAAGTACTAAAGGGACCCTTTTGTTGTAAAAATTAAGCGTCCGCTTCGGCGGACGCGGTTGTTGCTGCGACGCGCGTCTTTTCTCTTCTTTTTCTCTTTCCTCTGATCCTTTAACTCTCCTCTATATGCACGTGGCAGCGGTGGTGGATCGGCTTGAGACAGTAGGCTGGCCCGTGCAATTTCCTTTTTATCCTTCTCTCAGTCGCAACAACAACGCAACAACAACAAAAAATCACAGAGAGAGAGAGAGAGAAAGGAAGAGAGAGACAGAAATGAATTTTAATGAGAGGGTTACGGGTTTACGATGCAAAGACGCCCTGAGGCTAGCGAATGCATTCGTAACCAGTCGGATGCTCTACTCGACGCTTGCAGGAGTGCGACTCCACTTGCAGGAGTGCAACGAGAAGAACCTAGAGCTGATCTTTCGAAAAACCAATAAGGATGCCCTCGATCCCCCCATAACGGCTTACAATCAGCGGCTCATCGATCTCGGGATAACCAACACCTGTGCGGAGCTAAGCCAGGCTCACTTAAATAACCAATACTTGCGGCTGAAAAAACCGTCAGCTGGCAAAAGCCGCATAGACCGCCCGCACATTGCCTACAAAGCACAAGCAGAGGAAATGACCAAGGTTCCAGAGGACTGGCGCCAAGCGCTAGGTCCAGGCTTTGCCGCAAAAAGTGAGAAAGGAGACTCACTAGGGCCGTCGAACCACGCGCGCGACGACCGTTAACGACCGCTGCGGCTCTCTCTACGGAGTCTTCTATACGGATGTTGCTTGTCCACACCACGGGGGATGCTATACGACCGCATTAATCCACCAAAACACGTACGTTCAGGGACTCATTTTTCGTGCCCCAAACATTACACACGCGGAGGAGGTCGCCATAGCACTCGCCGCTGCAGAACCAGACTCTTCGGTTATCATTACCGACTCCCGGGGAGCCTGCCGGAGTCTAGAACATGGACGCAACTCTCAATGCGCCGCCAAAAACTTTACATAGATGCGAGTACCGGGATCGCCCGGATACACATGACATCTGCTGGACCTAAGAACATGCGAGATTTGAAGAAAACAAGGATGCAGGCTCCTCAGCCCGCGTGCTCAACCATCGGGCACCGCACGGGCACTCGCCGCCTTGGTATCAGAACCTAACCCAGCTATCACTTACAAATACATTGTTCAATTATATTAAACCTGGCACAGCTGTCTTCATCCCCCTGCGAAAGGGCCAATTAAAAGCTAGGTGCGATGGCTCCTTCGCTTATATACCAACAAGGTACTGTGCCCGGCGGTGCTGCAATATTTTATCCGGCTTTTAACAGGGAGTGCCCGCATTGTGGGTGCGCGTTCTCGGACGTGTACCACATGGTATGGGCATGCCCCTCCAACCCCGTTTACCCCCCTTTCCCCTCACCTACCCGAGAGAGCTGAGAGGCTGCATTGCTCGGCTGCTACCTTACGAGATCCAACGACCTCTCGTGGCTAGGGCCCGAGCAGCCGCGGTAGACACAGGGGTTCCGGACTGGTGACCCCTCTCAGAATTTGTAAAGTTAGTTTTTTATGGGGTTGGATAGATGGATGGAAACAACTTTAGTACACAAAACAAAAATCTTCCAGGGTGGTCCCCTACTGGTCCAGGAGTCCACGGGCTTGTGCTTCACGTAAAGCCCGATCCACCAGTCATTTCTGGCCGGCGAGTTGAGCGGTCCGTAAAGCAGCCTCCCTTGGAAAGCAGCAAGGGCCTTTGCCAGTGGCGCTAGGGCAATGTTAAAAAGTAAGGGTGACAGAATCGCCCCTTGTGGGGTACCCCGGTTAGGCAGGGGGAAAGGCTGGGAGGCAATATCCCCAAGGTGGAGTCCTGCCGTGCGTCCCTGAAGGAAGGCCCGAATATATTGCCATATGCGGGTGCCGCATCCCGTGGCGGCTAATGGCGTGAGGATATGGTGGTGGTGGTGAAAACTTGATTTACAACTGGGGACATGGACACACAGGTCCGTGGGTCCCCGCACGGCCCCACTGCACTCAAACGTTCATGTCCCGGAGGCTCATGACGCTGGCAGCCCGGCCGGTGGCGATGGGTTACTTGGCCGGGTCCTCAGAACGCAGTAGGGTCTCCCAAGCCTCCCAAGTGGTAAGGTGCTCCAGGCCCCGCGGGTGAGAATCCGCCGGACAGAGGAAAAGAATATGGTCTAGAGTCGCTTTGGGGTGGTGACAGAGGGTACAGGAGGGGTTTGTGTGGACCTGGTGATAGCGCGAGCGTATATAAAGGGAGGGTGAGGTGCGTGTTTGAAGCCGCCTCCAAAGTGTCTGATGATAATAGTCAAGGGAGGGATGGGGTGGAGGGTAGAGCCGACGCTCAGCTTTGCAGGCCTGCGTCATTTCACTGAGGTAGTGCATGCGCTCCCGCGAGAACCCCAGGTCGGAGGCCGCCGGTGCCCGGTTGAGAGTACCTCGGGCTAAAGCGTTGGCGGCCTCGTTTCCGGGATTCCCGGAGTGGGCAGGCACCCATATCAACTGCATGTGGCGGGGTGGGTGTGCGGCGAGGGAGTTCAGTATGCGAAATGCAGGGACGTGAACTCTTCCGCGAGCAAAATTTAGTATGGCAGTTTTAGAGTCGGATAGAATATATTGGGCCTCCGTGCGTGCGATGGCGAGGCAATGGCGGCCTCTTCGGCCTCCTCCGAAGTGGCAGTAGGGGTTATGTGAAGGGTGGCAATTGGTTGGAGGGAGGGGTTCGTGATGGCTACAACCGTGTCCTCGTCCGCGCATGCGGCATCCACCCAAACGGCATACGGTTCCGTGCCATAGTGTTTGTGGAGTGCCCGTGCGCGAGCTCTGCGGCGGGGTTCGTGGTAGGTCATGGCGTATTGTGTCGGAAGCCTTATGAATATCCAGTTCCAGTATGGCTCGCGTACTGGCTGTACGGCGCTTGGTGCAAAAGAGGGACTCTTTAAGGGCAAGAAGTACGTCTTGCACCGAGTTGTTTGGGCGGAAGTCGAATTGAACGTCGGAGAGAAAGGCTGTTGTTTCTAGAAACGGTTGCAGGCGATGGGGAATGACATGCTCGAAGAGCTTGCCGACAAAGCTCGTTAAGGAGATGGGGCGCAAATTTTGAAGGGTGAGGGGTTTGCCCGGTTTGGGTGTTAACGTCCCGAAGGGACACAGGCTATGATAGACACTGTAGTGAAGTGCTCCGGAAATTTGGACCACCTGTAGTTCTTTAACGTGCATTGACATCGCAAAGTACACGGACCTCAAGAATTTCGATTCCATAGAAATTTGACCGCCATGGCCGCGATCGAACTCTTGTCATCCGGGTCAGCAGCCGAGCACCATAACTACTGAGCCACCGCGGCGGCTAGAATTTGTAGGTGGCTGCTGAAGGGGGGGGGGGCGCTGCGTCCCCTCTGTGTCGTTTTTTGTTAGCGCCTGGATTTTTGACAATGAACGTATACCAACTAGCTCAGCTTTCTGCCCGGCTGCTGAAGGCCATCCTTACTATCCTCTGTAAATAGAGGAATAAATTTTTCTACCATCCCCACCACCTTTCTCCTTTCTTCTTTCACTCCCTCCTTCATCACTTCCCTTACGGCGCGATTCGGGTGTCCACCGCTATATATGTGACACAGTTACTGCGTGATTTCCTTTCCTCGAAACGAATGTTTTCCTACACCTGCGGCTTCTTTTCTCTCTCCCATCCAGCCTTCCTCCTTCACCGTTTCTCTTACGACGAGGTTGAGGTGTGCAGCGAGCACTGTGCCAGTTACGCCGTCTTACCTTTTCCAAAAGCACCTTTTTATTCATTTATTCATCACGACGAGATTGGGGTGTGTGATTGAGAGTGAGACAACTACACCGCCTTTTCGCTCTGCTATGCTGCCTATCGGGTTCCATCGCCAAGCACAACAAAAATCATACCTATCTTCTCTGTCGTCCCGACGCCATCTTGCCACTCGTGGACACCTTAGCCTCGTTGCCACTTCATCGTTGCATTCGTTAGCCCCAGCACCGATCAGTATGGTTCTTGAATACGGCGGCAAGTTTTGCCTCTTTAGACCTCTGCCTTCTGAAGTCCCGGATGTTCTCTCGCGAACACGCATGCGTCCGTTGGGTTTCCTCAACAATAAATGCTATCACCTTAAAAATAGCGTGCTTCACAGAGCTCATGAGCCAAATCGAGCCGCGGTTGCGCAGGCTATGGGGGGGGGGGGGGGGGGAACCAGTCAAGCTGTCCAGCTTTTTTTCCCTAACCTACCCCATCATGTTGATGGAAATAAAGGCTATTATTATTATTATTATTATTATTATTATTATTATTATGTTGGGAGTTCAGCGTACTTGATTCTGGCGTACAAAATCACAATAGAGTCGCTACTATAACGACGGCACTCCCAAGTGAACGTCCTCACTTCAGTGGTAACAAAAACATTTCAAGTTGTGAAGTGTGGCTTCATTCATCACTTCGTCGGATTTACTGTTTGTTAACTGAAACCACAGAGTTCTGGTGTCAGATGCAGCGTAACTTGCCACAAAATGTTCGGGTTTAGTTTATTTAATTATGGATAATCTTTTACAAAACTCTCTCTTCTCTGCAGATGACCATTACACTGTTCGGCACGCGGGCTTGGTTTTATCCCGACGAACCTCTGACAGCTTCGCTTTCCTTTTCTTGCCTCTACGCGATCTCACTGCTCGACCCTGCGCACATGAACACCGTGCCCGTGCTGAGGCACGTCGTTCTGGTAAGTCGGCATTCCTCGCGCCAGTGCCAAATCTGCTTGTCATCTCGCGCCGATGCCAAGTCGGCTTGTCATCTCGCGAAAGTCGAGCATTTTCATATTACCTAGAGAACTACACTGACCCACGCTCAGCGCGTCTTTTAGGAAGATTTATAGACTCCAATTACTCAGCGATAACATGTTTTTGACGTTCATGTCCAACGCTCTCGGTCAAAAATTTTGAATATTCGAAAATTGTAAGGCGCTATTATAAAAATATTAAAGGTAATACTTAATTCTTTCGATGTGCAGTAAAATATTCCTTTTTAATTTGTTTCCGCAGCTCGCAAGGAGCAGTTAGGATGCGAAATAAAACTATGGGGGAGCTACTTTGGAGACAGAAAATAAGCCAATAGCAAAAAAAATTAAAGCCTGCAGAGGGGAGGTTGTAGTGAAATCTTACGATATATGAAAAAATGGCTGAGGCTTAACTTGGTTAAGCCTGGAGAATACGAAGCATCATCGTGTCGCGTAATTTGGAGGCGCACAACCACAGCGACGGCGCGAGGTGGGCCCCCGTTTCTCCACTGTCGTGACGTCATCAAGTCACGTGGTGTGACGTCATGTATCACGTGATTTGGAGGCGCACAACCACAGCGACGGCGCGAGGTGGGCCCCCGTTTCTCCACTGCCGTGACGTCATCGTGTCACGTGGTGTGACGTCATGTATCACGTGATTTGGAGGCGCACAACCACAGCGACGGCGCGAGGTGGGCCCCCGTTTCTCTACTGTCGTGACGTCATCGTGTCACGTGGTGTGACGTCATGTATCACGTGATTTGGAGGCGCATAACCACGTTGAAGGGCTGAAGTGGTAGCTAAAGTAGTATGCTTCGCATAGGAAGGGAAAACTTTATTTACACTAATGGTTTTTCCTGCGGTTTGGGGGCATCTTCAGAGACGTCTTGGTTCTACCCCCAGGAGCCTTCTCTGTCGAAGTCGTCCGCCTCTAATCAGTGGTCGGTTGCCCTCAGTCCAGGGCTCCGCTGGCCACTGCCGCCCGTTGAGCTCGCTGTACCAGACCTTGTTGGTCTTCGCAGCGGTCGCTGGACAGCAGAGTCTCCCACTGCTCCGCACTCGGGTTTTTTTATTTTGGGGACCACGTCTATGTTTTGGCAGGCCCATGTGATGTGGTATAGTGTAGGTTTTTCGTCGCACCAGGGACATTTGTTCGTGTATATCGTAGGGTGCATTTTGTTTAGTATATGTAGGTTTGGGAAAGAGCCTGTTTGTAATTGTCTCCAAGTGACAGCTTCCTCTCTGCTGAGAGATTTGTGCGGTGGGGGATATCGCATTCTTCTGCCTCTATAGTTTTGTAGTATGGCCGAGTATTCCCTGGGTGCTGGCGCGAGTTCCGCGGTCTCGTCGGAAGCTCGGAAAGTAATGTATCCTCGAGCTATCCTGTCGGCCTCTCGGTTCCCTGCCACCCCCGTGTTCCCCGGTACCCACACAATTTTGTGTCGGATCTTGTCGTTTTGTTCTTCCCGGTTTTTAATTCTGTCACTCGCTGCGAGGAGTATACGGAGCGCGTGACGACCTATCCTGCCATTCATGTAATTTCGGCAGGCTGTTTGAGAGTCCGTAAGTATTGTTAGTGACCGCCCGGTTCTATAGCCCTCCGCCAACGCTAGAGCAACGGCTACTTCCTCGGACTCTGCAGCTGTGCAGCCTCGGAGAGACGCGCTGGTCATTTCACGTAAAGACGAATCGACCACCGCCGCTACAGCGATTTTGGTATCTCCTCCTCTCCAAGACGCGTCTGTATACACGGTCGTGGCTTGAGGAGCGTATGTTTTCTCGATGAATTCGGCCCTCGCTTCTCTTCTGCCTCGATGGAGGTTGGGATCCATGTTTTTTGGTATTGGCGCTACCTTGAGGGTCTTGCAAAGCTCGTCGGGGATTGTTGCCGTCCTCGACATTTCTCGCATCTGCTCGCGGTATCCGAGCCTCTGCAGGAGCGCTCTTCCTGTCGTTGTTTGCAACAACCTGAGTTTTTGCGACTCAAGCTGCGCCTCTCGTAGCTCCTCAAAGGTGTTGTGTAATCCCAGGGCCATGAGTTTTTCTGTAGACGTGTTGCGTGGTAGTCGGAGCGCTGTCTTATACGCTTTGCGTAGCAGGGCATCCGCTTGTTGTATTTTATTTTTGTTGAGGCACTGGTAGGGTAGGCTGTACGTGATTCGACTAACTACTAGGCAAAAAAAACCGTTTCTAATAGGTTCCCACTCAAAAATGGTTTTGTCTAGAATAATTGGGTATGCTTCTTCGGGTGTGACATGAAAACTGAGCACTGGTTTTGAGGAAAGCAAAGGGCGCAGTAACTTTCTTACTTCTTGAGAGACACCTGAGATACGCTGTGAGAGAAGACATGAAGGAGGGAGTTAAATAAGAAATTTGCGCTGTTGTAGAAGGCTGTACAATAATTTCTACCACATGAGGGTCAAATAGCAGATAAAGCCATCTGGCGAAAAAAAGAACACTGAGATGAAACGAAATGCACGGTAATGGTCTTCATGTAGAGGGACAACTGAATCACTGCCACATTGTCAGGGAAGGAATGAAGCAGTTAGATATGAGAAAAGGTTTACGTTTATGGGATTTAAAGTCCCAAAGCGACGCAGGCTATGAGGGACGCCGTGGTGAAGGGCTCCTAAAATTTCAGCCACCTAGGGTTCTTCACTGTGCGCTGACATCGCAAAGCACACCGGCCTCTAGCATTTCACCTCCATTGATGGGAAGCCGCCGTAATTGTCTTAATCTCGGCCGACGCCTGAGCCATGCTGAGGGGAAGGGCGAAAAGAGAGTTAAAGAAGGAACGGAAAATGAAGTGCTGCACTAAAGGCCTCCAGATTAGTTGAAACCACATTGGGTTATTTAACAAACTGCAGACATTGCAACAATACACGGTCCACTTTTGCGTTTTGCCTCAAGGTGGAAAAAGCAAGGCAAGGAAGAGAAACAATACATAGTAGAAAAGGAAAAGATTAAGGGGAGTACTATTATTTGGTAGTTAATGGACGGCGCCTGTCTTCCTTCTCTTACTCCCTTCTTCATCCCTTTACTCAGGGCACGGTTGAGGTGTCCACTGAGAAGCGAGACAGTTACTGCGCCATTTTCTTTTCCTCTAAAAATGGCTGAGGCTTAGCTAAGGCTAAGCCTAGTCAGATGCGAAGCATATTGATGGCTAGGCTTGGTAATACATGGCTTTCCTTGGTTGAATACTTGGTCATTTTAATACAACCACTAGAAGCCTTCGTCGTGGGGGAGCATGGCTAGAGCGGAACGCCGACTAACCCCGAGACGCGCGTTGGGTGAGCGCCTGGATTGCCACGGAAGCCGCGTCCGCCTGCCCGGTGGAGCGAGCGTTTCACCTACACCGAGTGTGAACGCGCGTTCGAAATGCGCGGGAGTGTGACGTCACCATACCACGTGATTCACACGGCGTGCAACCGCAGCGACGGCACAAGTTGGAGCCCCGTCTCTCATCTGTCGTGACGTCATTGTGTCACGTGGTGTGACGTCACCATACCACGTGGTCTGCACGGCGTGCAACCGCAGCGAGGCACAAGTTGCAGCCCCGTCTCTCATCTGTCGTGACGTCATTGTGTCACGTGGTGTGACGTCACCATACCACGTGGTCTGCACGGCGTGCAACCGCAGCGACGGCACAAGTTGGAGCCCCGTCTCTCATCTGTCGTGACGTCATTGTGTCACGTGGTGTGACGTCACCATACCACGTGGTCTGCACGGCGTGCAACCGCAGCGACGGCACAAGTTGGAGCCCCGTCTCTCATCTGTCGTGACGTCATTGTGTCACGTGGTGTGACGTCACTATACCACGTGGTCTGCACGGCGTGCAACCGAAGCGACGGCACGAGTTGGAGCCCCGTCTCTCATCTGTCGTGACGTCATTGTGTCACGTGGTGTGCACGGCGTGTAACCGTCACGAAGGGCTTGGGTTACCTATTGTAATATGCTTCGCATAAAACACTAACCAAACCATACCGCTACCTGGAGTTTCGACGGAACTTCTTCGGTGTCTGCCTTCGTCGTTCGTTGCTTCTAAACACGCGTAACGCAGGCAGTGGCTAATCCTTTGACGAATGCAACGAATATTGCTGCGGCAACTGCGGAACGACTCTATAGGTTTCGTTGTCTAAGTTTCGCGACAGCATATTGCCGCCAGGTGTCCCCGGGCGGCGCCGAAAGGACGAAGAAGTGAGGAACTCGCGTGCTCTCGGAGCTGGGACTCTGCTTCTCTGTTGGCGGCTTGCGCCTAGCCTGTGTGATTAAGGACCCATCCGTGACATTTCTGGTGGAGTGCGCTGGGTACATCGCCCTGGAATATGTCGCACACCCCTCCTAACACCGAGGACCCCAAACCTCTCCCTATCGACACGCCAGTGCATCGGGTCAGTCGCGACAATCTAGGACTGCCCCCTGAGCATAGGCTGTTGGAGACTACCTCGGCACCTGGCCGGCTGCCTCCTGAGCTCAGGCCATTTGACACTACCTCGGCGCCTGCCCCTCAACCAGTCATGCAAGGCGCCGCGTACTACACCCTCCAAAACCCACGGCTACCAAAATCCTTTCACGGGACTCAGCTGGAGGACGTGGAAGATTGGCTCCTCCAGTTTGAACGGGTCGCCGCATTTAACCAGTGGGATGACGCCGCCAAACTGAGGAACGTTTTCTTCAGCTTGGAGGACGGTGCTCGGACGTGGTACGAAAACCGTGAGGACGCTCTTTTGTCATGGCATGAGTTCCGACGTCAATTGCTCGCCACGTATGTCAGCGCTGATCGTCGGGAGCGAGCTGAACGCGCCCTACAGTCCCGCATGCAGATGCCCAATGAAACGGTTACCATGTACGTCGAAGACATGACGCGTCTCTTCCGGCGGGCTGACCCAGCCATGTCGGAAGCCAAAAAGCTGCGCCACCTAATGCGTGGTGTGAAAGAACAGCTTTTCGCCGGCCTCGTGCGCAGCCCCCCAAGCACTGTTGCCGAGTTTCTAGCAGAGGCTGTCACGATGGAGCAGGTTCTCCGGCAGCGTTCCACCGCGTACGACCGGCCAGTCCTTGCTGCTTCTATAACGGAGCCTCTCCCGGCGTTCAACACCAATACCGACTTCCTCCGTGACATGATCCGCACTGTCGTCCGTGAGGAGCTGCAGAAGATCTGTGGTACGTCGCAGACCACGGCCAGCTCCTTTATGGGCGTTATCCCCGACGAGGTGCAGCAGGCTGTCAGGCCACAGTTACTACGCGGCGAACCACAGCCAGTACAGCCAGATTACTACCGCCCGACGTACGCTGAAGCTCTGCGACGCCCTGCCCCGACTCCAGCGGCATTTACACAGCCTATCCAGACGGACTACTGCCGCCCGACGTATGCTGACGCTTTACGACGCCCTCCCCCAAATGCAACGGCGTTTGTTCAAGCCCATCACGACGTCCCGCTACCCTCCGTGCAGCCAGTGCAGCACATCCCGAGTGACCGACGATCCCTGCGCAGAGCGGACGTCTGGCGTGGCCCAGACCGACGACGTTTGTGTTTCCATTGTGAGGAGCCCGGTCACCTGTTCCGGCGGTGCCCATATCGTGAACTTGGCCTGCAGGGTTTTTCCCCCGATGCGCCAAGACCCCGATTTGGTCAACGGCCCCCTGCGATTGAAGAGTACGTAACGCAGCAACCCCTGTGGTCCACGGCGCGCCGTCAGTCCCGATCGCCGTCCCCTCGCCGGTCATCATTTTCACAGAATCCGCAGAACTTTTCGCGAGCGACAGCGGACCGCTCGCCCAGTCCTCGCCGGGAAAACTGAAGACAGCGACCTCCGGGGGCGTGGTCGCTGGATATCGATGCTGTAAGGACCTCCTGACGACGCCGACATTCGATGATAGAGCTTTGTCGACGTCGACGACAGCAGGTGACCTAAAGGAGCGATTCTCACTCGACATACCCGTGCTTCTCGACGGTCACAGCATTAGCGCGTTGGTGGACACAGGAGCAGAGTTTTCAATTATTAGTGGCAAATTGGCAGCGCTTCTGAAGAAAGTCACGACTCCCTGCTCTGGCATGCAGATCCGGACGGCGGGGGGCCATATCATTACTCCGCTTGGACAGTGCACGGCTAGGGTCCAGATCATCGATTCGACGTTCGTAGTGAGCTGCCTGGTGCTCCGCGACTGTTCTCGTGACCTGATTTTGGGCGTAGATTTTCTCCGTGAGAATGGTGCCGTTATCGACCTGCGGAACAGAACCGTTACGTTTTCTAGAGCGAAAGCCGACGACACCTCCGATGTTCGTCAACGCAGCTCCGCCCTTCGTATTTCCACTGAGAGTGTTTTGATCCCGCCGCGCGCCAGTGTTTCTGCAAGAGTTGAATGCGATGATAGGCTACGTGATGGACCTGCAGTCGCCGAGGGCAACCTTTCCTTGCTACTGACACACGGCATTTGCTCGGCCGGAAGCCTTGTCCACCTCCATAACGGTCGGTCGGAGCTCCTGATTACTAATTTTACCAACGAACCTCGTCGCCTTTTCCGAGCTACTGCCATAGCGTGGGCCGACCAATTGGCAGGTGTTACTGAGTGTTTTGCGTCCGAGGGCATGGTACAACCGGAGACGTCCCTGGATCGCATCGATATTAGCCCCGGGCTATCAGCGACTCAACAGCGCGACCTACGCGCCCTACTGCTTCAATACCAAACCTGCTTCGCATCCTCCTCGAAAGTGCGGCAAACGGCGGTCACAAAGCATCGAATCATCACTTCCGATGATGCTCGCCCCATACGACAGCAGCCGTACCGCATTTCCCCGAAGGAACGCGACGCCATCCAAACGCAGGTGAAGGAGATGCTTACAGACGGCATAATTCAGCCTTCTAAGAGCCCGTGGTCGTCGCCTGTTGTTCTGGTAAAGAAGAAGGATGGGACTTTGCGCTTTTGCGTCGATTACCGTAAGCTGAACGCCATAACGAAAAAGGACGTCTACCCGCTGCCTCGCATCGACGACTCACTCGACAGACTTCGCCGCGCCAAGTATTTTTCATCGATCGACCTAAAGAGCGGATATTGGCAGATTGAGGTTGATGAACGTGACCGCGAAAAAACTGCCTTCATCACACCCGACGGCCTATATGAATTTAAGGTGTTGCCCTTCGGCCTTTGTTCAGCGCCTGCGACGTTTCAGCGCATGATGGACACTGTCCTGGCTGGCCTCAAATGGCAAACCTGTTTAGTTTATCTAGATGACGTGGTGGTGTTTTCAGAAACCTTCGACCAACACCTTGAACGACTGCGGACCGTGCTGGATGCCCTGCGGTTGGCCGACTTGACACTTAAACCCGAGAAGTGCCACTTTGGCTACAAAGAGCTCAAGTTTCTTGGCCATGTTGTGAGCGCCGACGGTGTAAAACCCGACCCCGAGAAAACTGCCGCCGTAGCCGAGTTTCCCCGTCCTACTACAAAGAAAGCGCTCAAGCGCTTCTTGGGTTTGTGCGCCTACTACCGCCGTTTTATCGCAGACTTCTCCAACATCGCTGAACCTTTGACCCGCTTAACGCGTGAAGATACACCGTTCGTCTGGACTGCCGCGCAAGAGGCTGCTTTCACAGAGCTGCGACAACGGCTGCACACTACCCCTGTGCTTGCTCACTTTGATGAGGAGGCTGCTACCGAGATACACACCGACGCTAGCAATATTGGGCTTGGTGCCGTCCTCGTTCAGCATCAAGAAGGCGTAGAACGTGTGATCGCGTATGCGAGTCGCACACTCTCGCGCACCGAAATCAACTATTCCACCTCAGAAAAGGAGTGCCTCGCCGTCATCTGGGCCACGATGAAATTTCGGCCCTATATCTACGGTCGCCCTTTCAAAGTCGTCACAGACCACCATTCCTTGTGCTGGCTGACCAATCTCCGGGACCCATCAGGCCGCCTGGCACGCTGGAGCCTTCGCCTTAAGGAATTTGATTATACAATTGTCTATAAGTCCGGACGTAAACACGAAGATGCCGACACGCTCTCGCGCGCACCCGTTGAGCAAGCTGATGACAGCGCAGAGGAGGACCATCGTTTCCTAGGTGTGGTCAGCAGTTCGGACTTGGTGGCAAGGCAGCGTGCTGACGCTGACCTGCGGTCTGTCATGGATCACCTAGAGGGCCATGCTTCCAACGTACCTCGACCCTTTTCCCGCCACCTGTCCTCTTTTTGTATTCGCAATGGCGTACTCTACAAGAAAAACTCACGTAACGGTGACCGGACCTACCTCCTAGTCGTGCCATCAGACCTCCGCGACGACATCCTTTCAGCGTGTCATGATGAGCCCACATCTGGCCACTTGGGATTTGCACGCACGCTCGCCCGAGTGCGTCAGGCCTATTATTGGCCTAAACTTGCAGCGACCATCCATCGCTACGTCAGAGGTTGCCGTGAGTGCCAGCGTCGTAAGTCGCCACCGCTAAAGCCAGCAGGTTTGCTCCATCCAATTGAACCACCTCGCACACCTTTTGACCAAGTCGGCATTGATCTTCTGGGCCCATTTCCTGTATCAGCATCTGGCAATAAGTGGATTATAGTTGCGACTGATTATTTGACGCGCTATGCGGAAACCAAGGCGGTGCCGCGCAGTACATCCTCGGAAATCGCGCATTTCTTCATACACCACATCGTTTTACGACACGGCGCCCCGTCTTCCGTAATCACCGACAGAGGCACTGCGTTTACTGCACAGCTCTTGCACGAGGTGTTCCAGCTGAGTCACACGACCCACCGCAAGACTACTGCATACCACCCGCAGTCAAACGGGCTCACGGAGCGCCTCAACAAAACCTTAGCGGACATGCTCGCCATGTACGTCGATGTACAGCACAAGACCTGGGACGAGATCCTCTCATACGTGACGTTTGCCTATAACACGGCGCTTCTGGAAACGACTCGCTTTACGCCGTTTCGCCTCGTCTACGGGTATGACGTACAGACCATGCTCGACGCCATGCTTCCGTGCGCCCCTGACGACCAGGAGCTCACGTCGGACGCCGAGGAGTTTACCCGGCACGCAGAGGAAGCCCGGCAACTGGCCCGTATGCACATCCGACGGCAGCTGGCCACGGATGCACAACGCTACAACCAACGGCATCGACACGTAGAGTACCACCCCGACGACAAAGTGTGGGTATGGACCCCAGTACGTCGCCCAGGCCTGTCGGAGAAGCTCCTGAGCCGCTACTTTGGACCGTACAGAGTGTTGCGCCGTATCACGGATGTGACGTATGAAGTCCTCCCCGGTGGCACTCTACCGAGTTCGCGCCGTCGACCACAGCCTGAGGTCGTGCACGTACTGCGCATGAAGCCTTACTGTACACAGTAAGGGACGTAGCCTCTTCCGCGTGTTCTTTTTATTAGTGCCTGCAGCCGTTGAGCGGCATGTGACCGTTTGTTCACTTACTTACTTCCTCCCGTTCACTCAATGTGCGCCCACGTTTTTGCTTTCTTTTTTGGGGAGGGGGAATAATGCCGCCAGGTGTCCCCGGGCGGCGCCGAAAGGACGAAGAAGTGAGGAACTCGCGTGCTCTCGGAGCTGGGACTCTGCTTCTCTGTTGGCGGCTTGCGCCTAGCCTGTGTGATTAAGGACCCATCCGTGACAATATATAGCTCTCATAGCTGCCACAGTGGCTCAGTGGTTATGGCACTCGGCTGCTGACCCGAAAGACGCGGGCTCGATCCCGGCAGCGGCGGTCGGATTTCGATGGAGGCAAAATTCTAGAGGTCCGTGTACTGTTCGATGTCAGTGCACATTAAAGAACCTCAGGTGGTCGAAATTTCCAGAGCCCTTCACTGCGGCGTTCCTCACCGTCTGAGTCGCTTTGGGTCGTTAAACCCCCATTAACTAAACCGTATATAGCTCATGCTTTCTTAAGCAAACGGTGGTCTGAAAGCGTTACACCTTGTGTGGAAGATAACGCATGAGGTGGGTTGAATCGAAAGTGTATTTGCATGTGTAGTCAAAAAGAAATTGACAGAACACCACTGCACTAGCTGCAACAGCCTACTAATGCGGCTCGCACCACATTTAAACGATTGGAATGGGAGAACGAAATCGCAGGAATGAAATTGGTATAGGAACTTAGATACAGTGCAAGGTTTGTTTCTCTTGGATTAGTCAGCAGAAAGAAAGCACCTATGCGGAGCTGGCAAATGACTTATGGCTCAGGCCGCCGCGGTGGCTCAGTGGTTATGGCACTCGGCTGCTGACCCGAATGAAGCGGATTCGATCCGGTAGCGGTGGTCGGATTTCGATGGAGGCGAAATTCTTGAGGCCCGTGTACTGTTCTATGTCAATGCATGGTAAATAACCCCACGTGATCTAAATTTCCAGAGCCCTTCACTACGGCGTCCCTCATAGCCGAAGTCGCTTTGGGACGTTAAAATTCCCTTAAAAACTACATATAAACCCACTTATGGCGCAGGGTGCAGGTGGGCATCCACTCTTGGAAGCAAACCAAGTGCCTCAATCGCTCTTATGGAGAACCTCGTATCAAGGGTGGTGTCGAAGCGTGCGATCTCCTCGCTCTTTTAAGTATCTACTCAAGAATTAAGTAAACAAGAATCTGAATAAATGTAAAGGTAGATTAAAGTGATAGAAGTAAGGCTACCATTCTGGAGGAAATCCGGCGCCGTTGATGTCGTCGTTGTGAGTGAGAAAGCAGGTGGTACATCTGCCTCCTAGGTCAAATGACCTTCCGACGTCATCACAAATTGCCCACTCTGACAGATCTCAACCTGCCTTCCAGATTGTGAGCAAACTGTTCATCGCGACAGAAGGGAAATAAAGCAATGAGCAACTGCGAAAGGTTGCTCGGCAAGAGCAGCCTGGTTCTCACAACACGCACCGATGGCTGTGTTTGAAACGGGTACCTGCCAGTGCAGTGGTGTAGTGCTTAAGCGCTGCGGCAATGCGCAAGAATTGGTATGAGGACTCTCAGCGGTCTATGAATGTAGAAAACGACCAAACATGTTTAGGGGAATCCCCCAAGGCAGAGTAGATTTGTAACAAGGGAGGAATTGCTCATTGACGTCCACCCGAGCGCAGCCATACGGCTACTAAGGAAAGCTATTCAGCTTTCTCTGAAACTTCGTAGTTAATGAAAAATTCTTCCTGGTTCGAGGTTAGAACCCGGGACCACCGCTTCACCGGAGCAGTCGCTCTACAAATTGAGCTAACCGTGACGGCAAGCTTATAATAGGGCGAGATCAATAACTCGAAGATCAATAACTCAATTGATCAATAACTCGAAGTGGGAACAGTGTTGAACAGGGGGATTCCCTTAAACATTTTTGGTCAGCACTGTTCCCACTTCGAGTTATTGACTAATTCGCTCTCGCCCAACCATAAGTTTGCCGTCCCGGTTAGCGCACTTGGTGAAGCGACTGCTCCGGTGAAGCGGTGGTCCCGGGTTCGAACCCCGGACCAGGACGAATTTTTCTTTAACTGCGAAGTTTCTGAGAAAGCTGTGTAGCTTTCCTTTGTAGCCGTATGGCTGCGCTGGGGTGGACGTCAATGAGTAATTACTGCCTTATTAGAAAACGACCAATACCGCATATAGGGGCATGTAGGTAGAACTCAGGCGACAAAAGAGTGCTACTTGCGCGGGAAGGATCTGTAATGGTATCGCATTGTACTCTTAAGGGTAGATTAAGCGCAATGCGGTCATGAAAGAAAGAACCGTATCATCTCCGCAAAATGACAGGAAAAGAGGACACAAGACCGCTAAATAGACACGTTAACGCTATCGCTTCACACCGTAATCTGCAGTTTAAGTATCCCCTCGAATTGTTTGCGTCAGGGCTACAAAAAAAAAGACGGTTCTAAAACTGAGATGACATTAATCTGCATGCCTTACCTTCTTGCAGTCTCTATTTGGGCTGAAGCGGATTGCAAAGGCATGCACAGAAGAAGAAATGGATATGGCTGCTGACGCACTGAAGAACGCAAATCAGTCTGAACGTAAGTTGTAGCAATGCATATCAAGTATCATTCACGTATCCCTGGTTCGTCATTTGCTTCCGACAAGTGTTTTTGCAGAAGCAACTGCATAGGGGCCTTCTCCTGGGATGCCACTCTCACAGTCCCGTAGCGTTATGAAAAAGCGGTAGGTTTTTAACATACTTAAACCAAGTAGACGGGCAAAAGCATGTGTTTAGCCTGATTACGTCATGGTTTTGCTTTGCTGGGTCGTCGTGTAACTGGCAACGATATTAGACTCAGTTTACGCTCTGATCGAGGTTAAACTGATCTATGGGTTCGCGCCGCAGATGGGAACTGATGAAGATGGCGATGCGCAATGCACAGAGCGAGAATGCGTTGCGGTTTAACACGAGGCGTGCTTGGCTGCGATAGAGAAAAAAAAAACACATCGGGGATACCATAGTGCTCTCGAGCAGTGGCCAGCGTAGCTGACTTGTTTGGGCCGTCGCGTGTTGAAATCCCATGGACGGAAGTTTTTCATTTGTTTATTCAAGTTCGATGCCAAGGCATCAGCGAGGAAAGAGCGTTTGCAGATTTGTTCCTGAATTAGAGCTTTCGCTCTATAAATTGCAGGGCGTTTACGGGTCCATAACACGAACATCTAAGGTACAGCTGTGGTGTGTCATCAAATGTTTTGTAATGACATATTTTACTTTTATTTCGAAAATTAAGCGAGCCTGAGGCGAATTCAGACGCGTTGCAGTTTTCTTCTGAACATTTTTTCAACAGATTTCTTACAGCAGTGAAAGTTAATCTGCACGCATGTTTAGACGCGCTTGTTACAGCGTGGGGTCTCGAACGCCCATATGAACACGGTAACATGAACCGTGTTTGCAGGCTGAGGTGTTGGAAACTGCGTTTGCCCCGAATAAGACGCAGCGAGATTTTCACAGCCTCTACCACGCGCACAACGCTGAATCGGTATTCAAACGGGGGACATCGGCGCGGATGGATAAGTAACGATTTTAATAAGTAACGACTGTGCGGAAACGATAAAACGCTCGCAGTAAGGGAAAGTGGAAATTGCTCTCTTTCTTTCCATCGCGCCTTTACGCCCAAAGAAAAGTTCGGCTGTTTTGGCGTTAGGCTTAATGTTTGCACAAATTTATCATTCACCAGGCCCCCTGTGTTGCTGCCAGCTGCCATTTGGACCTTTTTTTTTTAAATATGTACCGAGTGACCGTTTCTCCTAATATGTTAGCATTTAACGTAGTTGATCGAGTATGCCGCCGCCTATCCCAGGTGATAGGTGGGGCACTGCAGGGCTGAGAAACTCTTGGATATGTACACTTTACCGCGCGTTGTTTTCTTAATACCTTACGTGTGCTGGCATGGGGATCCATGCTATCCTTTTTTTGCTAATCCTTTGCGTAGCCATTCATTCGGTGGGTTATGTCTGCTTATCGGTAGAGGTGTTTTATTCTTATTCAGGGGGCACCGTACGCCTGGTGAAAAGTTCATTTTCCTGGAGCAGAGACCCCGGCCCTAACGTCGAGTGCCCAGATGTGGTCCTCCAGGACGTGAGCCTTCGGGTGGAGGTGGGCTCCATGGTGGGCGTCGTGGGGTTCGCGGGCAGCAGGAAGTCAGCGCTGCTCGCCGCGATTCAAGGAGAGATTCACCGCGTCTGCGGCTCGGTCGCAGTGTCGGTAAGCGATCAAAGGATACATTGCTCTCACGGAACAAGTATAGTGGGAACCGGAAATGCAGGCTGTCGGTTTGGTTTGGTTTATGGGGTTTAACGTCCCAAAGCGACTAAGGCTATGAGAGACGCCGTAGTGGAGGGCTCCGGAAATTTCTACCACCTGGGGTTCTTTAACGTGCACTGACATCGCACAGTACACGGGCCTCGAATTTCTCCTCCAAAGAAATTCAGCCGCCGATGCCGGGATCGAACCCGCGTCTTTCGGGCCAGCAGCCGAGCACCATAGCCACTGAGCCACCGCGGCGGCGTGATTGAATTGGATTGAATTGAATTGGATTATATTATATTATATTATATTATATTATATTATATTATATTATATTATATTATATTATATTATATTATATTATATTATATTATATTATATTATATTATATTATATTATATTATATTATATTATCACGTTGTAGTGACAGCAGTCCAGCGGTCAGGAAGACACCAGAAAGACTTGCAAACGAAGCTCTTTATTTGGGCTGACTTGCTGTCGGAAGAGACCTACCCGGGCAGCCGCTTGCTGACCGATTTTTTTTTTGCGATGTTACATCATGCCGCAGAGCTAATCCGTTAGTCCACGGCGCAGCGGTACATGACATCACGGCGCGCGACATTTTTATCCGGATCCTCGCTTTGCTGTGAGATTGAAGCCGCGCCGCGTGGCAGCCATGGGCACGACATACACGGCCGTGTTCAAGCATACATTTTCCTGTGCCCGTACGCGCGCATTGTTCTGCATGCACAGGCGCGTTGTCAACGCGGCAGCGTTAGAACGGACGTTCAGTGGAAGAGTCGTGCCCGTTGTCACACTAATTCAGGTTTGGTCATCATCATCCGCATCACTTATTGTACCCTTAAAGGCCTTCTGTGGGCAGTACGCACGAGGGAAAGGGGGAGCAGTATACAACAATAGCACGAAAATAGATGGCCAAAAGGGCCGTGTGGATCCAGAGGGTTGTAACGCCACTCGTTAAGCTGTGGAATGAAAATGAATAAAATTCGAGTCAGTTGTGACTCTGACGCCGTAGCATGACTGAAATGTCATTATGAGATATAAGGATGCAAGATAAGTTAATTACGATGGAAAAAAATCTAAGTAATTACTTGCGAATGGAACAAATAGCCCTTGGGTTGGGAGTCAGACACTTTATCCCTAGGTTACTGAGGTACGTTCGTTCGACTCGGTTAAAAAAATAACCTCTAATGTCTTCTGGATTATCACGTAGTGTAGTGTGCTCACTGATGCATGCTAATTAGTGTGTGTAATTAAAAAGGTTGCTAATGAAGAAATAAAATACCAAATAATAATTAACGCGTTTGCATTATACCTTACGGCGGAGCTTAAAACTGATCCCATAATTTTTTGCTACACCAGAAGCGCCGTGTCTGAGGCATGTAATTTTCTGCAGAGGCGCTGAACGGCGCACTAAGATATTTTTCATTGGTTTGTTCAAACAGCTTCCTGGTTTCATTGGACGCTTGAAAAACAAAAAAAGACATAGAGGCGACCATATGATGCGGTGTGACGAATCTGCGTGAGCAGCGCCGGTTGTATAGCCGTTCGCTTTTACACTGACCATCTCCAAATTGCGTCTTTGAATTTTACTTCGTCGCCACCTATTCGTTCCACTAGAGCTTGAGGGTGTAGCTGGGTGCGTGGTGGATGGAGCCTATCGGAAAGCGAAGGTCGGTGGGTGGCTGGTAGGTAGACGCTCGTAGGGGAGAGATGCGCTTTTACCGAGGGGTGCATGGAAGGTGCCCAATTCCGCTCGAAACCACTATAGCGCGGGGGGATGTAGAATTCACACGCGGACGCACACACACCGACAACACACACACCCGCGCGCGCATTCCGTCCTTTTCGCCGCAAGACGACTGTAGTGCTAACGCAGTAAAAAAAATAAAAATGAAGCGTTGAAGGAAAGAGATCCCAGCTTGGTTCAACATATCATAGACACACTCTTGACAACAAAACACACAGAAAACGACGAGGACGAAGACGAGAAAAGACAAAGACAAGCAGACAAGCGCCATGCCAGTGTGAACATGCCTTAAGCCTGTGCCTTTTGTGCCCACAGTGTCTCTTTATATCATTCAAAAGAAGGAGGTTCATTAATTAGAGAATTTATTCGCAAAACAAAGAGCCTACCTCGTGACTTTTGCGCTAGAGAAGTATTTATTACAATGGGCTTACCTGTGATGCTGAAATTTAGTCGTCCTCAAACCAAGCAGGCATACTAATACTTATATGGCACTGTTGTGTGCGTTTCTGCCATTTCCTACCCGCACACGCACCAACGTTACATGCCTCCTAGCAAGCTGTTAAAGCCGTCAGATGCTAAATTTGTATAAAGCGGCATGTCCATGGTATTCGAGCAAAAGGTATGGTATTTAGAGGTAGCCCTCATCATTTAGCTCCTAAGCCGAAGAACGTCAAAGAAGTGGCTATAGAGGCAGCATCGGAATGACACAGCTGGGGCAGCGCGATGCTTAATGGGGTAACGAAAAATTCGGTTTGAAGTTCTTGTCATCAACAACGGTGGGCAAAAAACGTGCTATGTAGAAGTCGGTGAACTTATTGAGTGGTAGTGACGATGCATATAGCGTGCACGTAGAGGTGCCCGCAGAAGTTTTTGGAGAAAGGAAACGTAGAAAACAAGTTTGTTGCTGCGTAGCGCCTGTATTAGGATGCGAAGCAGTTGGGAGTTTTTGTGTTTTATTTGTGCTGGAAACGTGCGCGGCATCTCTGCTCACCAGTTGCGCTTAACGTCGAGCGTATCGCCGCAGGAAACATTCGGTGCTGCAGCCTTTTGCGAGGATGGAGTAAACAATGCGGAGAAATAAATAAGCAATAAATAACAAAATAACTCATACTATTACACGCTGGGGGAATACACTTGCTAGAGGTGCGTTTCGAATTCCTTCCAACCGAATGTCATTCGAGTCGAGTGCCGAGCTCCCACTACTACACGATGTTTTTCAGCGGCCTTCGTTTCATATGACAGTCGAGTCGGCGGAGGTCTGCGGAGACATTGGAGATTTTAGTATACCTTCTAAACGCCGTCCAATAGCCATCGCCAATAGCCATCGCCGCCCGCCGCGGTGGCTCAGTGGTTACGGCGCTCGGCTGCTCACCCGAAAGACGCGGATTCAATCCCGGCCGCGGCGGTCGAATTTCGATGAAGGCGGAATTCTAGAGACCCGTGTACTGTGCGATGTCAGTGCGCGTTAAAGAACACTACGTGGTCGAAGTTTCCAGAGCCCTTCACTACGGCGTCTCTCATAGCCCGAGTTGCTTTGGGACATTAAACCCAGATAAAACAAGCCAATAGCCATCGCCATCGCTTCACCCCGCGCCACAATCTCGCTGCGCGACTGTTTCGGGTCTGCGGTTTTTGATTTCGATATACGGTGCTCATTTTTTTTGCACTCTTTATTTAGCAACTTCCTCACGTATTCACTGCATGAATGCTTGAACATAATAATACTCCATTCTACATTTACAGCATGAGCGCGAAATTTCCTCAGGAGTGCGATAAGCCTTCTGGGAAACACGTCATAACGGGGTTGCTGATATCGCGTAGGACCGGCGCTTCTCGCTGATTGTCCCTGCTTTCTACGACGTGACCAATGGTTAATTTTAAATTACTTTATGCACAAGTATATTCGGTTGCCGCTTGCATTAAATGAAACGTCATAACTTTTCATCTACAAGCGATGGCGACAACTGCTGCGAGCCGCCCAAAGCATTGCTCGGCAGTCTGTGTCACACCGAGACTTCCCGTTTACTGTATGCGCGCCCTGCATGCAGTGTAAGCAATAGTCGATTTGAGGTCACTGTTGTGAGTACTACAGCCTATCGCCATTCGCATTCGCTAAAACTAGTTAACTCGCTCTCCACAACCGCCGAAATCACACACACGAATCCTACGGACCTACCAGGCCTACTTCGCGAAAGGGGGTCGTCGTCGGTAAAAATCTGAGAATTTGTCATGCGTTTATTTCTGGTGAGTGCTGATGTGTGCACATATTAAATATAGCCGCTCATTTCGGTTATTTCCAATACGGAAAATATAGAGACCAGCGCTGATATATACACGGCGTTGCCTCACCAGCTTGCAGTTTTCGCTCAGCCACTAACATGCCGAGGAGCTCAAGGATGCTCGACTCCCGCTGTGTCGTTTGCCTGAAAAACATGTCCCACTTCATTAATATTCCGCTGTTGATAGTCCTGGTGTCGTCGGATTAGTGTGACCGCGGAGACCGCCGACGTCACATTGTACACTGAAAACGAGCTGGAGCTCCCGAATGTCTTTCGAAATTGTGCAGAACCGCGAGAGTCCGTCGAGTGAGTGAGTGAGTGAGTGAGTGAGTGAGTGAGTGAGTGAGTGAGTGAGTGAGTGAGTGAGTGAGTGAGTGAGTGAGTGAGTGAGTGAGTGAGTGAGCGAGTGAGTGAAAAACTTTATTAAGGTCTAGACTTGCTTTTCTTCTGCGGCTTTCAGATGGCTTCGGCCATCTACGTGTACAAAGGTCGTTTGCCCTTAGTCCAGGGCTCCGCGGGAAGCTGCTGCCAGTTGTGCTCGCCGAATCAGACCTTCTTGGTCGACCCGGCGATCACTGGAGAGCACTCTATTCCATTGCTCCGCACTCGGGTTTTTTTATAACGGGTACCACGCTTATCCTCTGTCATGCCCACGTTATGTGGTACAGCGTGGGTGGTTCTTGGCACCAAGGGCATTTGTCAGTGTATTGTGTGGGATATATTTTGTTGAGTACGTGTAGGTTCGGGTACGAGCCCGTTTGTGGCTGCCTCCACGCGACAGAGTCCTCTCTGCTAAGGAACTTGTGTGGTGGTGGATACCGCTTTCTGTAGCGCTTGTAATAGTTTAGTATCGCCGAATAATCTTGGGGTACAGGTTCGTTCCCCTCGAGGTAGCCTACTTTGGATGCTCGGTAATAAGTGTACCCTCGAGATCCTGTCCGCCTCTTGGTTCCCTGTTACTCCCGCGTGTCCCGCCGTCCATACTATCGTATGCCTGATTGATTCGTTGTTTGGTTGCCGCTGTCTTATGTGGCCCCCAGCGCTGAGTATGCGGAGCGCTCTATGCCCCATTCTGCCGCGTAGGTAGTCGCGGCATGCTGTTTGTGAGTCTGTAAGGATTGTTAGGGACCGTTTAGATCGATAGCCCTCCGCTGCCGCTAGAGCGACGGCCGCTTCCTCAGCCTCGACTATCGTACAGTCTTGTAGTGATGTGCTGGTGATCTCGCGTAGGGTGGAGTTAATCACCGTTGTTACCGCTTTGCTGTTGTGCTGCCCCGCTGTTCTGGTGTATGGGGCTGCGTCCACGTATACCGTCATTCTTTGGGGTGCTAATGTCTTTTGTAGGTATTCAGCCCTTGCCTCTCTGCGTGCTTTGTGCAGGTTGGGATCCATGTTCTTGGTTATGGGCGTTACTTTTAGTGTGTTGCGATATTCGTCCGGGGTTGTTTCTCTCCTCTGTATCTGTAGTCTACGCAGTTGGGAGACTAGTTGTGCCTCTCTCAATTCATCGAAAGTGTTGTGTAGTCCTAGGGCTAGGAGCTTTTCGGTTTAAGTGCTGTGAGGAAGGTGGAGTGCGGTTTTGTAGGCTTTGCGTAGGATCACGTCCGCCTGTTGTACCTCACCCTTGATGGGATTGTAGCAGAGGATGCTGTACGTCACGCGGCTGACTACCAGGCCTCTAGCCAGTTTGACTGTCCTCCTCACGCATGTCATGCCGTTTGTGTGAGATGCGCGCGACCATGTGGGCCACTTGTAGAGTGGAGGCTTTGAGTAGGTCGAGGGTGTGGGTGCAGCGTTGGTTTGACTGTATCCACATCCCCAAGATTCTGATGAGTGTTTTTTCTGGTATCGTCTTCCCCTCGAGGTAGACTTTTAACTTTAAGTCGTCGCTAGTGGGGACTGTGCTATTTTATTTTCCTCTCCAAACTCTTAGGAGCTCGGATTTCTCAGTGCCATTCCAAGTGTCGAATGCCATTTGAACTTACCCGTTCAACACTGGTATTCCATCCCTCGTTAGGCATCTGCGCTTGCCTGCCGTGTTGAAGCGTTTAACATTACCCCACGTTCCGTGAGAAGGAAAAAAATTGAAAAGAATTTCGAAGTTCATGTTTTTTTTTGGAGCCTAAGGAAGCCTTTTACTTCTGGTTGGTTAGTTGGTTCGGTGGGTCATGGGGCTTAACGTCCCAAAGCGACCCAATTTATGAGTGACGCCATAGTGAAGAGCTCCGGATAATTTAGACCATTGCAGTTTTTTGCCATGCACTGTCATCGTACTATACACAGGCGTCTAGGATTTCGCCTTCAAAGAAATGCACCTCCCGCGGCCGGCATGGAACCCGCGTCTTTCGGGCACGAAGGCCAAGCACCATAACCCGTCTGCCTCTCCTGAGGCACTCTTGCTTTTCCCAGGCTCCGTATAAGAAAGGTCCTCATACCGCGAAACCACTTGCAATACGTAATTGATGGTCACGGTAGCAATTTGAAATGGCGCCACAAAAGTTTAGGCGCTTCACCGTGAAGACCATAACAAAACGGCGCAGACGTAAGTTTCGAGGTAGGTGAAGTCGCGAGGCCAGCCGCAATTGCAACAGGCGTCTCGGAGTCAACTAAACAATGCGAAACATTTAATGAAGTTACGTTCTGTTTCAAGATGATTAGATAAATTATCTTCAAGCTAATGAGGTACGCCTATCATAACTAACGGCTAAGATAGCTTAGCGCGGACCGAAGACTGTGCACTTTAGGTCAAAGCCGGGTAAAATGAGAGTAACTGCACCGCTTAGCTCTCAAGGGTAACATACAGCGCAAGCCACGACGACAACAAGACAGAAACAGTGAACTACACACGCGGGCGCTGTTTCTTTCATTTAGTTGTGCCTGGCGCTGTATATTGCTGGAACTTGTTAGTCCTCAAACCAAATATTTACACTGTTTTCAGAGTAACGGTAGCTGACGTTCTATTGTAGTTAGTGTCTGAGGGAGTAACAGTTGGTCTGTTTTTAGGGATTTATGACTTCGGCAATGTAGTCGCTCTATTAAGACTAATTTATGCGGCGTTTGTTTTTTCTGCCTTAGACTGTGGACGCTTGTAGTTCGTTCAAAGCAAATGCTTACTAGTGTGACTTCGTGTGTACTAATGACTGGTCGCCGCTACTTTCACAGGGTTCCGTAGCATTTGTGCCTCAGACGGCGTGCATCTACAACATGTCCATCAGGGACAACATCCTCTTTGGAAAACCCCTCAATCTTGAGCGCTACAAGAACGTGCTGGAGGCCTGCGAGCTTCTGGAAGACGTCGCACGCTTCCCATTAAAGGACCTCACCGAAGTCGGAGAGAGGGTAAAAATGCACCTGTGGTTACGTATTTTATGCTTTACCAAGAAAGAGTAAAGGAGTGAACTTAGTCTCGAAACGGCCTCTAGAACCATGATCCGTCACGTCACTTATATATGAAGGACCCAAGTGGGCTTGCACCGTTGACAAAAGTTCGCTAATGTTTGATGCTTTCCGCGGAGTATTTCAGGAGAATTCTGGACATAAAAAATGACGTATCTTCTGTTTAGAGGAATCAGTGACGAATCGAGAGTATCACCTTGAAATCATGTTGAGCCGGTGGCCACACAATACACACTATTATTTAACACTGCAGGCGCGCTCACTTTTACCGGCCTGCTCACATGCGCAGAGAGCCGCTAGCGAAAGATGTTCTAGACGCTACGTCATGGGTGCTACGTCATGGCCATGGGTTGGCGGAGGAGGTGGTGATCAAGTACTACACCAGGGCTCCCAAATATTTTTCTATTGGGAGAGTGCGTTGTGTGCTTTAGTCGTAGGGATCAGGCACCATCCCAAGGTCGTTTAATTATTCGATTCCTTTTAGACTCGAATTTTTTTTTGCAATTCTGTGAAGAATTGCGGCCCCATCGGAATTCCAATCGCCGTCTTCTTGCACGCGAGGTGCATGCTGCAACTCTGCTCCATTGATGCATGATAAAAAAATGCATAGAAACTAAGACAATTGATTACATTATGTGTGAGGAAAGTGGCAGCATTAAAGTTAGCGAATTTTATGATAGACCCCAACGCCAGGTTTTTCCCAGGTTATGCGACGATGCAGCGTAAGTCATGGGGGAGAGAGACGGGGGGAAGGGGGGCTGGAAGGTGTGGCGGATAGCTCACCACGCGACCTGATGACGGCATATCTGTCTCGACCAATGAGCAAATTTTATAACACACCATAACCATGGTTTTTTTCCTGATGAAGCTTCCGTTTGCGGCGATGCAGGTGGAGAGAAGGGCGGGAGGAGGTGGCAGGTGTCCCGTCATGCAGATGACATCAAAAATGTCTAGGTTAATCAGCTCATTTTTTTTTATTCCATACTTCCATACTTTTATGTCAGACCAAAACGCCAGAGTTCTTCGATGACGGGGCTTTTGTTTGAGGTGGCGCAGGTGGAGAGAGGGGCCGGCAGAGGTGACAGGCTCCACGGGATTGATGACGTCATAGCTGTCTCGATCAATAAGCAAATTTTACAACAGACCAGAACGCCAGATGTTTAGCGAGGAGTCTTCTAATGCTGTCCCTTTAAAACGGTCAGCGTAGAGCCTTTCTTTCAGCGCCAGTGAGCCTGCAACAGCGCATTATGATTAGTGTTAATTATTTGCAGGAATCCCCAACGCACAATCAATTTCAATTAAGCGAGGTAATCACCCAGAGGAATTTTCCTTGAACTACGTGGTTTGTATGAAAGCTGGACAGTTTTCGTTTCTGACCATTTGGCTGCGCATATTTGGATGCTAATGAGTATTACTCACTTTAATGGCTCACGATTCGTTCGCATCTTCAGGGAGCAACCTTGAGTGGCGGCCAGAAGCAAAGGATCTCTCTTGCTCGAGCAGTCTATAGCGATAGCGACGTGTACTTTCTGGACGACACACTTAGCGCTCTAGACGTGCACGTCGCTTCAAAGGTGTTTGACCGAGTCATCGGAAAAACGGGAATCCTTTGTAACAAGGTGAATAAACGATGGTTTGTTCACTTAGAAAACACGAGACAATGCCGAAATGGCAACCTTCGGCACTGTCACCATAAATTTTGCGGACATCGAAATTCGCGGTACCTTAGATAATTGTTGTGGGTGAGCTTTTATGGATTTTGTCAGTAATTTTAGTAGGAGGAGTGTTGCATGCATTTTTTTTAAATAGTGACAGAAGATTATTTACCTTAGTGCTAAATATCATAACAGAGGAAAGCGTTGTGCATACTCCCTCGGCTACTCGAGGCCAATGACTTTTTCTGCACAGAAGGCGGCAAAAGCAGGGCTCCAGTATATCGAGGGCAATTAAACTCGACTTTAACATACGAAACGTTCTGCTTTTGTACCCGTGTCACTTCCTGCCTGTTAGCTCAAACACGTTTTTGGAATAATTGATTTCACGCCTGGTGTTTTCGGCATTAAAGTGCCGAGAAATAAGCCAACCATTGCTTTCA
Source organism: Amblyomma mixtum (assembly GCF_055824585.1). Taxonomy (NCBI): domain Eukaryota; kingdom Metazoa; phylum Arthropoda; class Arachnida; order Ixodida; family Ixodidae; genus Amblyomma; species Amblyomma mixtum. Next base: position 93,621,894 of record NC_143015.1, on the reverse strand, counting down.
GCGGCAAGCCTGACGTTTCAGTACCCTCCGTTAGTGTACTATCGCCACAGAAGTTTACGGGATGGGGTTGTGTAGAAAAAAGTTCGTTTCGACGCAGTCTCTTAAAGAGAGCCTGAAATGATGGTGTAAGGGTGTTTAACGCCACAAAGCGGCTCAGGTTATGAGGGACGCCGTCGTTAAAGTGTCTGGAAATTTCGACCACGAGGGGGTTCTTTAACGTGCACTGACATCGCACAGCACATGGGCCTCTTGAATTTCGCCTCTATCAAAATTCAACTGCCAGGAGGACCCTGAAATGATACTGATGGTCATATTCTAGCGCAAGAAATCTGTCGAGGTGGTCTTTTTGAGTACACTAAAGTGAAATTTATAGTTCTGCGTTGACTCTGTAATCTAGAGATAAATTTGAGAAATTGTTTCGCAGTAGATCGCAAACGATTAGGGCGACACATCACTACGTGTTCTTACCCGCACTACTTCGATGACGTCAGTGGGCAATTAGGGTGACCCTTCTCACTTGGCGTGCCCAGCTGTCATGGACGGGATGGGGCTAGATGGGGCGCGGAGGGGTGCTGTCCCGACCTGTTTTCTTTATTTACTCCTGGCGCGTTGGCGCTTATGATTTGAGGAGGGCTAGGAGGAGCACATTTTTTAATCACCGATATCTTCGACGTTATTATATCTTCGACGCCCTCAGTACAAACCCTTCATGATCTCTGTCCTCGGTTCATATATCTGAGGGTATCAGGGGACGTGTGCGCTCTGTCCGCTGGTAACAATGCGAGGTTACTGTGGCGCAAGAAAGCGCTAGAATAAAAATTTGAGACATCTGAACCACATTCTTGAAGAAGAATATGCGACAGCACTTGGAAGTTGGCCCACCCTCAAAAAATAAATTAAGGCGGATTAGTCAGTGGATTGCGGTCAAAGAGCGGGACGGATAAGTAAATTCCTTCTGATAATCTAATGGAAGGTTCTTTAACATGATAGTCCTCAAATATTCGAATTTGGTCGTGCTGGTGACGTGACGATCCTCTCGACCAATGAAGGAATTTGTTTACGGGGAAACCCGGTAGTTTTTGCTAGATGACAACCTAAATGGTATCGCAATGAAAACTTTTTTGAGAACACACCTGCCGTAAGCATTTGGTGCCGATAGTACGTTCGTGTCATATAGTACTTGGAGTAGCCATAGCTAAGCCTAAATAAATTTGGGAGGGGGCTGGAAAGGTCCTTCAAGACGGGCGCATAGAAAGGATGAAGAAAAGCGATATTGGCCATGAAGCAACCTCAGCGAGTTGGGACGCCGACAAGCAACGAGACTGGCTAATGTGGCGAAACCTTCCAGGGGTCATTTTAAGGCGGAAGCCTTTAATGTCTCATCGTTATAAGAGCAGTTGTTGACAGAAATGTCATGCTTTTCAGTTGGTCGAAACGGTCGTGACGTCACAGTGCGCGAATTTCAAACGGGGCCAATTGTACTTTGGCTAGTAACCATACAACTAATTGAAGGAATCGTATAGTGATGCTCCAAGTAAGTGGGACTGAGCTTAGTTAATTGCTTAAATATCCAATTAGCCTAATTAACTTTTCTAGTCAGGCCCTATAAATAAATAAAACCGAGTAGGAAATTGGTCGACCTCGGGAATGGAACCCCGGTCTTCGGCGTGCGAGACGAGCATGCTATCCACTTCGCCATGCCAGCTCAATGGTTTGGAATTACTCGGCAGGTTTTATCTGCCACCCCGCTGCACGCATCCTTCGCGGCTGCACTCTCGACCATAAGATCAACCTGGTCTGGGTACCCGCCCACGCGGGAAACTCTGGAAACGAAGGGGTCGACCGACTAGCCCGAGGACTAACCAACCGGGCGGCCGGCCCCACGGATCCAGACGCTCTTGCCGAGGCTCCCCAGATCTTTGCCGAAATTACCAACTTCTACAGAGAGGTGAGACGCCAGTTCCCGCCTCCACACCCCGACTTGAATCGAGCGCAAGCCAGCTTGCTCCGCAGGTTGCAGACGCACTCCATCCTTAGCCATTCTAGGCTTTCACTCATCACAGACGGGGAATATGACCCCGTCTGCCAAAATTGTTACCAGGGAGAAATCGCCACCCAGGCACACATCCTCTGGGGTTGCGCGGGAAATCCGCCCCCTGGAACCTTACTGCCAGCTCCCTCCGAAGAAGGATGGAACCAACTCCTCAAAAGGCCAGACAAGAGCATCCAACTGGCGCTCATTTCGTGGGCCCAGGAAGTCGCCCCCACCTGGGGGCCACACCAATCCCACCTGCCCTAAATCCCTCCAATCTATGGCAATAAAGTTGTTTCTTTCTCTCTCTCTCTTGGAATGAACAAAGGCGCGCCTAGTGAATACGGTGTCGTCGCTCACTCTCATCATCCTCCCTTCCCCTTCCGGCGAGGTTTAGGTGTCCACCGAGATATGAGATACACATACATTTCCTTTCCCCAAAATCAATTTACCGACGTGCACGGCGTAGAACCGAATGGGCGATGGCGTTCTATGAACTCCCTGGCAGCGTTGCAAGACGCTGTCGCGTTCCACTCTTAAAAGCGAAGCTTAACATCTTAAGCACACATCAGTGACCACACTTTAGGTCAAGAAAGTGACTGCCTGAATTTTGACGGGTGTCCACCGAGATATGTGTGAGTTCCTGTGTAATTTCCTTTCCGCAAATGCAATTTCCATTTCCTTCATTACGGGCCCTCTCTGTCTTCTTTCACTCCCATTTCCTCCCTTCCTCTACGGTGCGGTTCGGGTGTCCACCGAGATGACAGAGAATTACTGCTCCATTTCCTTTCGTCAGAAAGCGTTGCGTTGCGTTCAAAGGGCAAGGCATCGCGCCGAACGGGTGGTGGCGTTCGGTGGACTCCGTGGCAGCGCTACAACACGCTGTCGCGTTCCACTCCCAAAGGCGAAGCTTAAGCATAATTAATTAGCAGTTAATTAATATCCGGGCATTAATCAGTAATTAAACATTCATTAGTGATTCGTCATCACTTAATAATTAGTACTCAATTATGTCTGACGCCACCAGTGCCACAGAAGCAGCGAAGATGGTGCGGAAAACGCTTTCGCCTCTACGCACTTTAGACAGTCAAAGTGCCCTCTGAATTTTTTTGCGAGTGTTCATCTCGCGCTAGGCAGCCTTTGAGCCATGGTCGTTTCCAAGAATTACAAGTTTTCCATGTTGTTCTTTTTCCAGACACGAATCGTGGTGTGCAATCAGGGTCGGTACCTTGAAAGGATGGACAAGATACTTCTTGTGGCCGAAAAACGAGTTACTTCCTTCCAGAGCTTCGCAGAACTTGTTAAAGACCCAAAATGCACGAAGACCGTTAAAAGCGACGGTGATACAGAAAAAAATGGCGTCGCAAGGATGCGTAAGGTAGGTTCGAAAACGTTGAATCTGCATCGAAATATTGAACACCATTTGCTTGGTTGGCTGAGAACGCAATGGAAAGTATTTTAAAAATTGAACATACTTCTTAGTATAACTTAATAGATTTACTGATGGAAATCACTGTGATTGTGCTAAAACTATGGCCCAAATAATGTTGTCCATTTCTTGAGCTTTTAAAATTCTAAATTCATACGTAAGTGTGGTGTTTAAGTCCGGCTAGAGTATTTGGGCAACGGTTCAAGTAATCTTCAAAGTGAAAGAAAACCACTAGCTGGCTCTTGCTCTTCTTCAGTGGCCAGTTATGTTGGCGAAACTCTTGGGACTAGACGTGTCCAACGCTGTTCATTACTTCAGGTACCTACGTGATATTTTTAAGACATGTGCACATTAAAGGGAAGCTGAAACGGTTTTTTGAGAATTCGAGGTTATTCAAGAATTCGAATCTATCAAGCTTCTAGATAAAGCATGAAAAGTATTTTTGCACTAACATTTAAAATGGTGTCATAATCATTGATTAAACCCGGGAAGATGTTTAGGCTTCTTCTCACTACGTTGGAGGAGTGCGGGGAATCTCGGCAGTGACGTCATTGATGCCGAAATTTCGGATGTCCGCTGCTTAGTCCTGCATGCTGCTGTGTGTCGTCAGATGGCGCCAAACAATGCATCGTGAGCTTCACCTTCAATGGCGTCGGTTTTCTTCCATGGAATAACCGTTTATTCGCTAGACAACGTAGTGCCGTCATACGTGACGTCATTATCAGGGCCTCTGCCCGTCGCGGTGCACTTCAGCGAAGCCTGAACGCCGACGACGACCTTATTCGGTGATTACGCCACCATTTCAAATGCTAGAGCAAAACGATTTCGCAGGCTTTATCTGCACGTTTCGCACATTCGCCAACCTTATACTCATCGCATTCTACAACCGCTTCAGTAGCCCTTTAAGGGAATGCCTATTACTGAAAAAACATAACATGTGAGATTACTTTGTACCAAGCAATCAGCGTACTACATGTAGAACATTACGTGCTGCATTGTGTTGGGGGAATGAAGCTTGTGATTTGATTTCCATAGCTACAATTTATCTCTCATTCTAATCTGAAATAATTTGTAGGCGGAGCCTAAATCGTGATTATTTTAACTCAGCCACTTGCAGCCGTGTAAAAGTTTTCTGGTGGCGAGTACTCCACCCCATCACATCAATTTAACACTAGGACAGTAAAGAAAGAACGTTTGGAAACGAAATCGCTGGCAAGGACAAGAATGAAAGTCACAAATAAGTCAAATGGGTGACAGAAAACAAGGGTGAACCGCTAGCTAAGCAAGTGAGGTTGTTTTTTTTCTTGTTTTCCAGGAAGTATTTCATAAACCAAACAGGCGAGGAGGCTATCAAACTAACCAGTGAAGACGAAGCCGAGATGTCTAAAGTGGTACCTTGATTTCACTTTCCTCACATGTTCTTGTTTTGCGTTGCGCACATGATAATGAGCCCCTGTTTGAAAACATGAAGGTGACTCTGGAGATGCAGCAGATTTATTTTCTTGTTGCTGAAATCATAGTGAGATGAAGCATGCTCTCATCTCTTCGTGCACTGGAGTGAAGAATCTTCAATACTTGGGCAACGCCCTCTAATACTGCGTATGCTTGAGTGGTAGAACCCTAATGGCTTCCGTGCTAGCAAACTTTTTTTGACTCACTGGAAGCGGCAGTGCAAAGTGACGATGATAATTGCGCACAGGTGCAGTTTACGAACACATGATGCGCTTACTATTACAAGCCGTTGCTATTTGTGTTGCAGCAGGCGCTGTAGACGGTGATTGCGGTGCATTCCTATGAAATACTGTTTCAGTAACGAGCAACAAAAGTAGCCATACATCGTTGCCACGATGTAGTCAGTGCTGCGCATGGATACTAGCCGCGCTGCACGGTCAAGGTGTGATCAGTGTGATCAGCGCGAAATGCATGATCTGGCAATGAATCATGCATGATTGAGAAGCCCGTGTACATTGCGATATCAGTGCACGTTAAAGGACCCCACGTGGCCGAAATTTTCGGAGCCCTTTTCTACGGCATTCGTCATAGCCTGGATCACTTTGGAACGTTAAACCCGTTAAACGTTAAACCCTTACAGACTGGAATTTGGTACTTCACGAACTCGTAACGCTTACTGAGACTGCTTTATGAGCTACTGCTTGGTTTCTGCTAATTCTGAGCTATTCTTTAAGCTGTGCTAATCGTTGCTTTACTTCCTGAAAGCAGCAAATTCAATTTCACGGAACTATCAGCGTCGTGGCGCATGCGGCCACATAGCCACCCGGGTTGATTTTGTAATTTATTGCAATTCAAATCTTCCACGTTATGGATGGCTTCACTAAAACCTGAGCATTTGTTCGCAAGGTTTCTAAGTGCTTGTTCGGCCACTCATCTTTTCTTGAAAATTGGTTTTTGAGGAAAGGAAATGGCGCAGTATCTGTGTCACATATCTCGGCGGACACTTGAACCGCACTCTTCTTGAAGCAACGAGCAGTTTTTGAGGCGCGGTTTGTGCGTGGCTATATGTTTTTACCATGCGTCAGAATAAAGCAGCAGTGTGTGCTTGCCGCCGATGGTATATGAGGCTTTGTTAGAGATTCATTCACTTTACTCTTGTGTAAAAAATTTCCTTGGTAGGTGCGAACGAAGCATGAGCCTACTAGGTGTCATGCATAAATTCGGGAAGCACCTTACATGTGTTCTTTTTATATGTAGACGATGACCTTCTGAAAGGCGGTTATCAAGTTTCCAAATATGAGGCCTACAACTATAAAATTTCTGATAGCTTTGAAGACGCGATTTAAGGAGAGGTGCCGTAGGGGATCTCTTCAGAAAAATACATCCGCGCCGAAGGTAGTGAGCCATTTTCAATTGTTCAAGGGGGCACTGCATTAGAAGAACTAACCTCGCATCCTATGAGGAATACTAACATTTAGATAGATAGATAGATAGATAGATAGATAGATAGATAGATAGATAGATAGATAGATAGATAGATAGATAGAACTTTTATTCACGTCAATTGCCAGACAACATAAATCAGGCCTACCAAAGCCTCAAAGGGCTTGAGTGGCAGCGCCTGGCAGACAGCTAACATTGGCAAAACAAAGGAAAATAGAGACGTTGCAATGAACTTTGCAAAAAAAGAAAATGGTCACCAAACAGAAGTTGAGAAGTTGTAATGCTTAGCTGCTTCCCAACTACTTTTTAGAGTCCGGTCATTTTTGCGTTAGTTTTTTGGGAAATTAGACTATTCAGACGAGGGGCCATTTAGAGAGAGAGAGAAACCATTTAACGAAAAACTGAGAATTTAGCCGTCGTTTAGAAATCACTGGAATGCTACTCTGCATGGGGAAAAGTATTTGGGAGACAAAGACGGAAGGAGAGCGGTCCAGAAGGGTAAAATAAAAGAAATAAAAAACGAAGGAGAAGAAATGCGGCTTTAAATGCGCATTATGGTGCATCGGCGAGTAATGATGTAACGTATGAAATTGTGAAGTGCATAGTCCGAAAAACGGGTTAACAAAGTTCACTGCGTGAAGAGTGAGTAACGTGCAAGGTGAAATTAGAGTTGTCAAGGTGTCCAATGTCATTGACAAATGCAAACAAAGCTTCCTTTCTTGTCTTTGTGGCCTAAGGCAGGGTAAGGGACCTAAAACCCTTTTCATTGTTAGAGGCACTGGGGAGAGCTTCTCCATGCATTGTTCATAGTGCACATGCTCGCCCGCATACGCAGAAAACACAAGCAGGATATGCGCCACAGTTTCGATCGAGCCGCAGTTGTCACGAAGCGGACTGTTCATTTCTCCGAAACGATATCGCAAGCCATTTTAAATGCAGCGGTCAGGCGAAGTCGGTGATAAAGTGTTTCCAGATGGCGAGGAAATGATTGAGAGTCTTGATACGAGCTGTGGGTCGATGGAGTAAAGAAACTGGTGGTGATGTGTCGGCAAGCTCCAGAGCCGACACATTTCTTCGGTAACAAATTTTTCAGCCATTTGAGATGCATCAGATTTTATGAACAAAGTGCGAACATATCTACGATGCTGGTAGCATTTATGACTGCTCGCTCTGTCTTTATGCCCTTTGCTACGACTCAACGCTTACAAATAATGAAGCTTGCAACTACTGCGCCCCGCCATGATATCTGGGCTGCCGGAACCGTGTGGAAACGGGACGCAGATCATGTCCTTTCTAGCTACACTGACCATGGTGAAATACAAAAGTTTGGAATCTTTGTGCTAATTGTAAAAAAAAAACAAACAAATAGGAATTACACGTTTAGTAAGGCGAACGATCAGCGCTAGCTTTGTCCGCGTTGTGCGTTTGCAGTTGCTTGTTGCTGTAAATGCTACTACCACGCATAAGTATTTGATGATCGTGTTTTTCTTTTCACATTGTTGCAACAAGTGCTTTATGGTTTGAAGAATGTGTTGGCACTGATTTCAGAGTCTTGTGCAGCGCGTTTGCGGGTAACGTCCCGATAGCGTCCGTGATCTGTTCGACCACCTCATTTTGTGGCAATGGCTTCCTCGCCTACGTGAAGCACGACACAGCTTCGGCAGCATCCATGGCCCTCCCTCAACGCGTCTGATGCGCCTTGTTGCCGCTGACGGATTCATCGCAACTGCTACGGCTGCTATTGCACAGGATGCAGGATACTCCGCTATGCAGCCATATGAGGATGTAACCTTAAGCGACTTTGCAAACCGTTTGGCGCCGCCTTGACGATGAACATAGCACGAGGAACTGACCTCGTGCAGGGGGTCGTCGTTTGATTGCGGGCGCAGGATGCTGACGCTGAGTGCTACGCCGAGGCTGGGAACCTAGGCTTTAACAGTTCGCGCTGTAAAAAGTTAACATTTTGAAAGGTTGCAAAGCTTCTATATGTAAGAACATTACGGTCTCATGTTTACAATATAGTTCACAGTTTTTGCAACTGGCTACCACTATATTACCCGTTTCTTCTAGGGAGGCATGGATTTGTTCCTTTCAGTGTTACGCTTAGGAGGACCTAGCGTCGCCCTGGCATTTACCAGCTTCTTTCTTCGGGGCGCATCGATCGGCACCTACCTAGTTTGGATAAAGCAGTGGACAGACGCGAGCGCTGACGAGGGGTCTGCGCTGCATTGGATCACTGTTCTGGCAACGCTTTGCCTATCAGATGGTAAGCGCACGACTTTACAGTCCGCTCGTAAAATGAGTTTACGGTGAACAAGACGCGCCAGCAAAGTTTTTTTGCGAGATTTATCGAAACACTAGGCTTCATTTTAGAGGCTTTCTGGCTGTTGGAACGTTTCAATTTGTCTTTAAAAAAAAAGTTGGTTTACGAATAAATAGCTGCGACAACATTACTATATGGCAAGCACTTTAGTATAGACTGGCGGCCAGAACGAGCTTCTATGTGACTGTGTGTGCGCGCGAGCGAGCGGGCCAACCAGCAGCGGACGCGACATGCCACACAGCCGTCACGGCTATCGAAGGAGTCGCGAGCAGGCTCTGGAGAGTCGGCCAGAGGAAGGACGTCCCAAGAACGGATCCCGCGGTTTGCGGAGTAGGGGAAGTCGGCGCAATAGCCACTCATCTCCAAAAACTCACGAATCGAGTTCACTCGCTGGTGTGAAGATAACTTGTACGGGCGCGGCAGTGATCGAGAAAGGCCTTTCGTTCATAAAAAAACTTCGATGGAGAGAATGCTCAGAGGAGTCGCGGCTGGCAGTTGGAGTCGAGGAAGAGCGTGTTTAAACACACAGAAGCCGCACCCTGACGGCAGAGTTGAGTCGCTTCAACTTGTAAATAATTGTATATAAACTGGGCTCTGCGTAATAAAGAGCCTGCCTGACTACTGTCTTAGCCTAATCAAAGTATTTGATTACAGCAACACTAGCCAAAATCGCAGCCTCGAGATATTTCGCAGCTCCTCAGTGGTGCCATTTTGAAAGCTTGGGCTTGCCTCCAATGATGCAACGAAGAACAATATCACCGGAGATATCCAAATTTGCCTTCCTATTTGTGAATTTGCTTACTTTTATTTCGTTCTATTTGACATTAGAGCAGGTAATGATTCATTACATTAAACAGTATTGCAAAGAAATGCATCTAGGCCGCTCGAGTGGCAACTAAAGCTTTGTTTCAGACCAATTTTGTGGAGAAGAAATTGAAGCTAGGGTTTTTTAATACCTCCTAATAGAATGAAGCAGTCGCAAATCGCGCCTATACTCCAAAACCACCATTTGTCGCCGATTTAATGTTAGTAGCAAAAATTAAGCGAATTACTGGGAATACATGATTTCAGAGGGTTGACGTAGAAAATTATTCTCTCACTTCTCCCCCTTTGGCAGTGTTCTTCGGCTGTGTGGGCAGCTTCTTCCTGGCCCTCAGCTTTCGAAACCTCACTGGAAAGCTGCACAAGAGGATGCTGCGACGAGTACTGGGCAGCCCGGTGTCCTCCTTCGACGCCACTCCGCGGGGCCGCGTGCTGACCCGTTTCTCGTCCGACCTGGACACCGTTGATAGCCGCTTCTTTCTGGCCGCCAAGCAGCTCTTGCAGACGCTGACGGCAGGCGTCGCAAAGATCGCAGTGAGCGGCCTTCAGGTGCACGCGGCGGAAGTGCTGGGAGGTCTTGCGACCGCTGTTTTCCTCGCCATGACGGTAAGTGACGAAGCAAGTCTCTTATTTAGAAACCTCGATCATTACGTACCCTGCAATTAACGGCATTGGTTTCATCAAAACAGTGGGAACGCATGGCATAGCTTCGCTAAAGTGGCTTAGGCACTTGGGTGAGCCTACGACATCCTACGACATCTAAGATGAAACCATGGCAACACAGGGAAAAAACACGAAACCATTATTCCAGCTTTGTCTTGTTTGATATATTTGTCCGAGTTCTACCTTTGCATGCCGCATCAATTCTCGAATATCGACGAGTTTTGCTGTTAACAATGGGGTGACGAAAGGTAATGTGTTCAGTACCTTATTTGAGATTTTCAACGGAAGCAATTCCGCGAACACGGTCATCTACTTTCCTGATAATTCCTACCAACGTACGAATCGCGAGTCGCTAATCTGTATATGCAGTTAACGACTTTTTACTGCTTACGAAGTACGAGCGCGATTAGGTGAAAATTGCGGCGTGTGTCTCTGCATGGCCGCGGAATGAAGCTTCCAGATGTGCTGCTAGGCGAACGCCTTTGTCTCTCCTCGACGAGAGGTGAGAGGGCAAATATGTAACGGCGGAAGCGGGAAGACTCGTGCAGCAATGTCCTGAGGCGAGCGCCGAGTGCGGAGAGAAAGCGGCGTCGAAAGCGCGTTCGCGTCCGAGGATCACGTCAGTGTGTACGCGCAATCGGCCGATTCAACCGGCGCGCCATACCATGCGAATTGTGCATAAGGCAACAAATGTAAGATCCTCGCGTTGTCTGCAAGATGGCCGTAGTTCCTTATGAGCGATTAAACCTAACGTAACAAAACAAATCATAAAGCATATCAAGCCATAAAGCCAGCAAAACGACAGCGAAGCGCAAATGCAGTGAATGAAAAGAATAAAATAGTGAAGATTAAATGCCAGCGAAAGTGAGTCGAAATTATTAGGTGTAACTTGCACGCAATTAGATGCTCGGAAAGGGAAAAGCAACTTCATAAAAGCCCATTCTCCATACGCAGTTCTACCCGCCGCGGTGGTTCAGTGGTTAAGGCGCTCGTCTACTGGGCCGGAGTACCCGGTTTCGATCCTGACCGCGGCGGCAGCGTTTTGATAGATGCGGAACGCAAGAGGCGTCCGTGTGCTGTGCGATGTCAGTGCACGTTAAAGATTCCCCAGGCGGTCTACCTTATTCTGGAGGCCGGAGACCTCCACTACGGCGCCTCTTTCTTCGTTTCCTCTTTCGCTCCTACCTTTCTCCCTTCCCTTACGGCGCGGTTCGGGTGTCTGACGAGACATGTGCGACACTTACTGCGTCATTTCTTTCCAGAAAAGCCAACATTCAAAAATCTATTTTCCATGCGCAGTTCTTCGCAATGGCTATCAATTTTAGTACGAAAACACTCTTTCACGAGGTCTAACCGGCTGAACCAGGTTGTATGATGCTTGGCTCTGAGAGTGACCTTGACCAAAACATAAATAAGTAAATAAATAAATAGATAAATAAATAAATAAATAAATAAATAAATAAATAAATAAATAAATAATGCGACGGCTGGGATGGAGTGAACACATCAGCTTCGTTGGCCACTGCACGAGAGCGCTATGCTATCGCCGCCACCCATCACGCCTCGTGTTGAACTGGAACGCACTCTTGCTACTGCATTGCACAGAGCCGTCATCTTGAGCTAATACTACTATCGAACTAACAAAGGCACTCTTACGTTGTGCATTGCACATCGTCGTCTTCATCAATTATACTACTATCGAACTAATCTCGTCGCCGGACGTGCCGACGACACAGCAAGCAAAAACATGGACCAACTAGCCTAAACACATCCTTTCGCAAGTCTACTTGGTTTAACTACGTTAAAGCCCTACCATGTTTTTTCTTGCTTGTGAACCTTTATTTCTACCTCTCGTTTTCTTCTTTTATCACCCTACCCTGGCTATCATCTTTTTCAGATTAAAAGAAGACGCGGTTCTTGAATTGAACGTTTTCATTATAGAGATGTAATTGAATTGGGTATCTTTTTCTTGTTCCTGTTTTCAAAAATATAATTTGTGTAAGTATATCTCAGTTAGTTATCATATTAAAATAAAATAACTGAAGCCTAATTAGTAAAGTTCTTTAGGTTAGTTAAGACACTTTCTATTTATGTTATTGGTTTCGATTAAAATGGGACTGTTGCCAAAGACCTGCCATCTGGAGCTATGCCAGTTATATTGTTGTTGAATCATATCATCATATAAAATGTTAAATTTTGTCGAGGCACCACAATTACCAAGGATAGTTTGGTGACATTATGATTGACACAATTTGAAACGTTTTGTTCCCGCAAACAAAAACAGCATAGCTCTAAACTTAATTTTTTATGAATCCAACCAACCGTATAAGGTTAACTGAAACTGCACCGTAATAACGCGATAAAAATATCTGTAAGGCTACCCATGTTGGCAAAAACACGAATCTGAGAAAATCGCATTTCAAGTGCGTGCGCCAGTGATTCGGAGCTCGCTGTTGAGGCCTCAAAAAACAGCACAATACAGACGCTCCAAAACTATTTGACAGTAGTGAGTAATATCAGGCAGTGGGGAAGGGGCCCAGGTTTCAAACAAAACCAAGATGCCGGCCGTCGGAGGTGCGGTCGTGGGAAACGACGGGCGGGAAGTCCAGGCGCATTTTGCTCTAAATTCGTCATTTGCTGGCTTCGTAGGCGCGTAATATATATTGATATTTTTTAGTTGGAGGTTGAATTTAATAATTAAAGTATTTTGGGCAGGAATTTTAGAGGGTATTCATCCCGAATATGCCGTTTTTGCAAAATGAAAATTTTCGCATTATTTTATCATTGCAAGACCCGCGTCTTCCGTTAATCCGACTGCATAACCATGCCTTATGGTTATGCCGTTATGCACTGTCATTCTCCTTTCTTTTTCAAGTCTTTCCCACTTCAGTTTTATTTTTTTTTCAATTTTTTTTTTCACTAGGACTTCCTAGTTTGCAGGACCATAGCCGATGTTTTCGTACTCTGCTACTAACTTGTGGTTGCTGACAGTTTCCGCCACAAGTTAATGTTCACTCCTGTCCGAATCAGAGCCCATAACTCGTTCAAATAAAGAGTCTCTTCTAAATGTTACCAAAATTCCTGTCGTTATGCTGGCTGTACACAAGAAGAAAAAGTGTCTAGTACTGGCGGAGTAAACCCTTGTGCGAAATCGGGAGAGTGCACAATAAAAGAAAAGTTCTTTCGAAACGGGAAAATAATGTCGCACTTCAGAGTTTCTTTTTGTATAAAGAATACAGGAAGTGTTCAGCGGTGAAAAATCTTTTTGAATGTAAATAATTTGACACTCGGTTTGCACACATGAACAAAGTTTTCACGGAGCGGTTTAAGCTTCTACCAAGGGCAATAATTTCACTGTGCATTTTGTTTGAAAAACATTTTTTTCAAACAAAACGCACAGTGAAATTATTGCCCTGGGTAGAAGCTTAAACCACTCCGTGAAAAAGTTGTTTTATGTGCAAACTGAGTGGAAATTTTTTTAAGTTAAAATGATTTCAAAAGAAACTCTCATGTGCGGCAATGTTTTCCAGTTGGGAAAGGCCTTTTTCTATATTGTATATATTGTACAGTCCACGGATGCTCATAACCAATTTTCGAATTTACGGGCCGTTCGCACGTGTTGAAATCAGACCGACACTAACTCTAAAGCTTTGCCGTAGGCATCGAGGCCCACAAAGCTTGATGAGTGGACAACAAATCTCGACATCAAGCCGACGTATCCGCCACCTAGGTCCGCGTGGAATGGGTGCGAGATTCATCCAAGCCCCTGGTACTTGTCTGCATCTCGCAGGTTGTCCTGGCCAAGGCATCCAACGCGGCGCGTCGTCTCGAAAGCGTCGAATACTCGCGCCTGCTGCAGCAGGTGACCGAGACACGCGACTCCCTGAGCGTGGTTCGCTCGTACAGCGCCGAGAGGCGCTTCGCCAGCCACGGCTGCTGGCTGCTGGACGCGGCGATGCGGGCCATGCTGGCGCTCGTCGACTGCGGCCGGAGCGTCCGTTTTACGGGCGGCCTGTGCAGCTCGCCGAAGAGCAGCCTGAATGCGGCTTCGAAAGCCAGTGCCCTTGGACTCACCCTGAGCTCCTCGATGGGGGTAAGTGCATCAGCGGCTTCATTTGCTCCAACTGTGCTAGTATGCCAGATGCGTCAGGAACTACGCTTATTCCGACTTCCCCACGGCGCCGATGTTCTTGTTTCTCTTAGACCCTTCCGAAATGGTACGCTATTTTTGTGCTCCTTGAGTACTTCAGACCTTGGTGATGAGTGCAAGATGAAATTGATTGTACGGATTTAGAGGTAAACGTAATGGTATTAATATTGCCGCGAATGTTTGAAGTGTTTGTTCATTCTTCAAAGCTGCCGGCACGCCGCTTTATCAATTTGTTTGTGATGCAAGACGCGCCTAGATTTATCTCGATTGATCGCATCCAGGCGGAGCCGATTCTATGTTGTTCCAGAATGTTCTAGTAACTTAGCATGCTTTATCTCAAAAGTTCGCTATAGGCACTAAAAAGAGCATCGCCGACAGCGGCGGGGATTCTGTTCGACGACCGCCGAGCACGCTTGTTGCTACGCCGCCGCCAAGTGATTCAGTTCTTTGCGGGCGCAAGTCAGCCCAAATAATAACTTTCGTTTAGGAGAGCCATTCTCGCTATTTTCCTGTTCACCGGACTGCAGTCACCACTATGTGACATCTGGCGCTGGTGCTGACCTGCTATCTAGCTATGCCCCTCACTACGGAACCTGGTGCACAGCCAATGCCCGTCGTGCTTCGCCAGCCCCGTGAGCCAACGACATTTAGTGGAGAACCCCACGAAGATGCAGAAGAGTGGCTGGACATGTACGACCGTGTGGCAGCGCTCTGCACCTGGGACGACAGCGCTGAACTACGAAACGTTTATTTTGCATTGGACGGCCCTGCCAGAACGTGGTTTGAAAACCACGAATCTTCCCTCACGACCTGGGGGACCTTCAAGAAGCAGCTGCTTGGTACGTTCACTAGCGTCGTACGTAAGGAAAGAGTGGAGGTCTTGCTGCAGGAAAGAATTCAACGGCCAAACGACACCGTGACTGCGTATGTAGAAGACATGAAACGCCTTTTCAGGCGGGCCAACCCTGACATGAATGAAGAAAAGAAGCTCTCCTTCCTGATGCGTTGCGTGAAGGAGCAACTCTTCGCCGGCCTGATCCGGGATCCTCTAAAAACCGTCGCAGAGTTTGTGGCTGAACCTTCAACCATCGAAAAGACCCTTGACGCCCGTGACCCATCACTAGAACCGACCACTTGAAGTGCTGTCGGCAAGCCTCCGGAAGATACCCCTGCAAGCGGGGTTAACCTTCGAGATCTAATACGCGAAATTGTTTGCGAAGAAATGCGCCAACTGCTGCCATCTCCAACACAGCCGACGCACGAGACTCGGGTGGCGTCGCTCACGGACATTATCCGTGAAGAAGTGCATCACGCACTTGGATCCCCGCCACCAACGACACCAACAGAAACTGCAGCCATGACCTGTGCAGCAGCACTACGAGACCCCCCAAGCCCTCTTCGAGGGGCACCAGCTATACAAGAACGACGGCCTCTAGCTCCCGCATGCCCACATTACGAGCGACGCAAGAGCTTCAGGAAATGTGACGAGGGAGCATTCCCGACAACCGCCCGCTGTGCTTCCATTGCGGCGAAGCCGGTCATATACTTCGCCACTGCCCGTACAGACGCATCGGCCTGCGAGATTTCGCCATCGACGCCCCACGACCGCTCCCCGGCCAGCGACCACGGGAAATCGACGACTACCTTCGCAGAGGGGAGTACGCGTCGTCAAGCCGTCTCTCTCGCTCCCCGTCGCCGTCCACCGCATGTTTTGAATCACCGGGCCGCATCTACGCCGCGGCTGTCCGAGGAAGGTCCCCTAGCCCCTGTTGGGAAAAATAAAACATCCTGTGGAGGTCAGGTTACTTGCCGACGAAACGACGAAGATCCTCCAGCGACCACGCCGTATGAAGACGCCGCACCCACTACGCCGACGCCGCGTACGAACGACAACTTCGACCACGACACGAACCACCTTCAAAATGACGCCGCCATCAAGAAAAGCTTCGACCACGCGCCCCACCCACGATTCAAATACCCGACGACGCCATGACCCGACGCCGAGGACGACGTGCGACTCCAGAGCCAGGACATCCGACTTAGAAGGGGTTATTGACGGCCGGAAAGTCACCGCTCTAGTCGACACAGGAGCCGATTATTCGGTGATGAATAGACCATGAATGGACCAGCGAGGCAGCGTGCGCCAGCCTGCGGGACGGTTCCGTCGTGAGCCTCTGGTCGTCGGGCTGTCGCAGTTCACGGGGAACAAACTGTGTTTTGATTTTTATTGCGAAAGCAATACTGCTTGCACTTTTCTGCCATCGACGGTGGTGGTGGTGGTGGTGAAAACTTTTTAATAAGCAAAAGGAGAGTTTGCAGACCAAAAATAGCCCCTTACATAGGTGGAGTCCTTAGTCCGGGACCCCGCTGGACAAAGCCGCTACTCGCGCCCGTTGGACTAGAGCCCTTTGAGACTCCAACCCCGAGCAGTTGAGCAGGGCTGCCTCCCATGCCTCTCGGGAAGGGGAAGGATTGGGGGGAAGGGAAGGATTCTTTTGACAGGCCCAAACCATGTGGAAGGTATCGGATACTTCCCCACAGTGAGGGCAGCGCCCATGAATTTTGGGGTCGAAATGTTTCACTATTGCAGGACACAACAGAGTGTTGGTCTGCAAGCGCCTCAGAGTTCGCTCATCAGCTTTACTTAGGCCCTTAGCCGAGACCGGGAAAAGCCGATGGCGTTCGCAATAGTAGTCCAGAATTTCTCTGAACCGCAGAAGCGGTTGCACAATCTCCGAGCCGGAAGAGCTTGGATGAGGTGCCCGGTAGGTAAGCGCTCGGGCAGCCGCGTCCGCAGCCTCATTACCTCTAACGCCCTGATGGCCCGGAGTCCAAACTATGCGCTTGGGCGAAGGGTCCGAATCCCTCACTGCGCGCTTTAATATACTGTAGGCTAAAGGTGAAATCTAGTAACCATGCGACCAATTAAAGGAATCGTATAGTGATGCTCCAAGTAAGTGGGAATGAGTTTAGTCAATTGCTTAATTTGCCAAATTAGCCTAATTAATCTTTCTAATCAGGCTAGATAAATAAATAAAACCGAGTAGGAAATTGGTCGAGTTCTGGAATCGAATCCTGGTCTCTGAAGTGCGAGACGAGCATGCTACCACTCCGCCATGCCTGCTCGATGGTTTGGAATGAACAAAGGCGCTTCTAGTGGATAGGATGTCTTCGTTCACTCCCATCTTCCTGCCTTCCCATTACAGCGAGGTTCCGGTGTCCACCGAGGTATGCGAGACAGATAATTTCCTTTCCTCAAAAACGAATTTACCGACGAGCAAAGCGTAGAACCGAACGAGCGATGGCGTTCTGAGGACTCCCTGGCAGCGTGGCAAGACGCTGTCGCGTTTCGCTCTAGGCGAAGTTTAACATCTTAACACATCAGTGCTTAAGGCTTTCGCCTCAGCGCACTTTAGGTCAACAAAGTGCCCCCCTGAATATTTTTGCCTCTCTCTTGTGTTAAAGCACTTTACGTGCAATATATGTTTGTATTCTAATCTCTCTCGAGTGTTACTTTGCACGAGTTGCATTGCATTGTAAATCACTTTGTATGTGCTCGTACGAGTGAGTATGAAATCCTCTGTATCGTCTCTGCTGTATGAGGTTTGTTTTGCTTGTGAACCTTTCGCTGTGACCTATTCTCTGGCTTGCGAGCAGCGAAAGCTGGGCGCCAAACGACCATGTCGCTTGGTAGCTGGTCTCAGGCTGATCTTGCCATGCCCAGTCGAGGGCATCTCCTTTATGACCGAGACGGCCCCACACGCTCTAAAGGTCTCTGGGAACGCTCGCAATAAGTGCGCGAAGTGGTTCTGGCGTCCGCGAACAGGACTTTTGGTGCTTTGTAAGCGCAGAGAACGGAGAAAGATCGGAAGGCATTTACGAAGAGGTTGAAAACGAGTGCTTAGCAGCAGACCTATATTGCGAAATGCGGCACACAAGCGGTTAGAAGCGGTTCATCGAGCAGGCGTTATGTACTGCATTTGAAGAGTTTAGGCTCAGAATGAATCTGAAGGAGGTAGCTGAGTTAGGACTTGAGAAGGGTATGAAGGGAGCTGAATTTGTTCAGTGGGTGGACCAGAAATGGAAAGAGGTGCAAGAAGAGGAAGGGAGCTCATACTCAAAAAATCGCGAGAAACGGGACAAAAAAAGGAGACAACACAGGCGCTGACTGACAACTGGCGGATCAGTAGAGTCAGCGCCTGTTGTCTCCTTCTTTTGTCCCTTCTTTCGTGCTGTTTTGAGTATGAACCTTCACCAAGGTGCCTATTTCGCCACAATTGTGAGAAAGAGAGAGAGAGAGATAAAGGCAAAACGAAGAAAGGGAGAGAGACTGGAAGAGAAGACAAGAAGAGTCTGAGAAGCTCTCTTTGGAGCGAGAGAGGGAATGGTAGAGAAAACAAGAAGAGAGTGCGCTAGAGAAGCCGCTCAGAAAGAAAGCCAAAACAAACGTGAAGATGAAAACAGATAACGAAAAAGGAGACAAGAGGCCGAAAAGGCATTTGAAAGAGAGAAAGCAAGCCTTCTGATGAAGCTAAATACCGGAGCTACCGGAAGTGGAACTAAATACCGTAGATGTCAGGTGGAAGGATAGAGGCATCGATTCTCTAACAACCAAAGAAGAGGCTGTAGCAAGCTCTACAGGTAGAAGTGTGGTTGTAGAACAGCCGGTTCCTACAGCTGACATTGCAGAGAGTGAAGACCAGAGTGTCACTTCCACAGCAAAGGGAAAATGTAGCTACTACCGATGTAGTATGCACTGAGGAGAGGTGGTGGTGGTGGTGTAAAACATTTATTTATACTATATACAGAGGTATTGTTTGGACCGTGCCTGAAGGGCCCGGCCCTCACAATCACTAGGAGGGATCCCTAGTCCGGGACCCCTGTGGCCTCCGCGGCGGCCCGGGCTCTTGTCACCAGGGCTCGTTGGTCCTGGAGAGTTGAGCAGCCGAGCAGGGCAGCCTCCCAGTCCTCTCGGGTGGGCTGGGGGTGGGGTAGGAAAGCAGGATTGGCAGGGCATGCCCACACCTTGTGATACGTGTCCGCAAACACTTCCCCACAGTGTGGACACTCGCCCGAAAAGGCCGAATTGAAATATTTGAGCACTGCCGGGCACAGTACCGTGTTGGTGTAGAGGCGAAGTAGCCAACGCTCCTCTGCCTTATTGAGGCCTTTACAGGGGGGTGGGTATCGGCCGTGAGCGTTTTGATACAGGAGAGAGATCTCCCGAAAAGTAATAGCCGGATTAAAATCAGTAGCCGGATCAGGCGGCGAGAGAGGCGATTCCCGTCGGTGGATAAGCGCGCGGACGGTAGTGTCCGCTACATTATTTCCCTCTATCCCCGCATGTGCTGGGGCCCAGATGATGGTGCGCCGGGGAAATCCCGGTACTCACATCTGTGTAAAATTTGGAAAGCACGATCTGGAATTTGGCCCTGTTCAAAATTGCGTCAAGCTTCTCTTGAGTCGGTGATAATGACTCGGGACGCTGGATCCGCAGCTGCAAGTGCGATAGCAACTTCCTCCGCGAATGTAATGTTGGGGGCACGGAAGGTGAGGCCCTGAACTGGGTTGTTTTGGTGGACAACGGCAGCCGTGTACCAACCCCCATGGTGTGGACCTGCCGCGTCCGTGTAAAATACCCCTGGTCGAGCACCATACTGCTTGGAAATGGCCTCCGCTCGCGCGAGGCGGCGGCCATCATGGGCATCTTTTGTCATGTTATTGGGGAGGGGGCGAACCTTTAGTGCGAAGCGCCAGGCCTCGGGCATGGATACCCGCTTCTCCTCTTGGGTTGTGTAATTGATGTGGAGGCGGGTCAGTGTTTTGCACGTGTTTTGCTTAACCGCAAGTATTGATTGCTGAGATGAGCCTCGCGCAGCTCCCCAAAGGTGTTCGTCATCCCCAGGCCGAGGAGACGTTGGTTGGATATTGCAATTGGGAGGTCGAGAGCTCTCTTATAGATTTTTCGGAGAATCACTTCGAAAGCATTCTCATCGCATTTGCGCAGGTGGAGGTATGGTGCCGAATATAGGATTCGACTGGTTACGAATGAATTGGCCATCCGCAGGGCGTCTTTGCATCGCAACCCCCCTCGTTTGTTTCATACCCGGCGGACCATGCGGCCCACCTGATCCCCCACCATGCGGAGTTTCTTCAGCGTGGTGCCAATCTTGCGATTCTTTTGTATGTAGAGTCCCAATACTCTGATTTCATCGTGTTCAGGTATCGGGCCACTAAGCAGGGAGACGGCAATTTTGGTTGTGCACCTTTGATTGGGACGTATGTGCACGAATTCCGATTTGTTCGGGGAGAACTCAAGGCCGCAGCGGTGTGCATAATCGTCCACAATAGCCGCCGCTTGCTGCAGGTTGGCCTCGATTTCTCCAACCGAACCGTGTGTTGCCCAGAGGGTGATGTCGTCCGCGTACAGGGCATGCTGCACACCCGGGACCTCACCCAGCAGGGTAGGGAGCTTCATCATAGCCAGATTGAAGAGAAGAGGCGAGAGGACTGCTCCCTGTGGAGTCCCTCGCGTACCAAGTTGGTACGGGCCATGTTCACTGTCTTGGAGTCGGATATATGTTTGCCGATCTGTGAGGAATTGCTTGATGTATTGGAATGTGTTGTATCCACAGTTCACTTGGGACAGGTGGGAAAGGATGATATCATGAGTAACATTGTCCAAAGCCCCCCGCAAGTCCAATGCGAGGACCACCTTGTCATCGCTAGGGTGCTCGACGGGATCAAGAATCTCTCTATGAAGTTGCAGCAGCACATCTTGTGCGGACCGGTGTGGGCGGAACCCGTACATGGTGTCTGCAAAGGCGTTGTGCGTTTCTAGGTAGGTGGATAGTCTGTCACGGACCATGGTCTCCATCAACTTCCCCACACAAGAAGTGAGAGATATGGGCCGGAGGTTGTCAGTGTTGAGAGGTTTGCCTGGTTCGGGTATGAATGTTACGAGAGCCGTCTTCCAATCCACTGGGAGAGGCGTACCTCCCGTCCAGATGGCATTGAAGTATTCGAGCAACCGCTCATAGGCCGGTTCGGGTAGGTTAGCGAGAAGTTTCACAGTTACCTTGTCTCTGCCCGGGGCTGTCCCTCGTTTCATTTTGGCCAGGGCCGCTTTGAGGTCGTGAAGCTGGAACGTTCGATCCAGCTCTGCGTTCTCAGAACCTGCATACGAGTACGCCGGACCACGCGAATCCTGGTCTGTGTACAGATATTTGTCTCGGAGCGCGTCAGCTAGTTTGGCTGTGTCTCCGTTGAAGGTGTGAATTGCTCGTTGATGATGTTTTTGTGTTTCGGTGCGGGTTTGGGTCGGATCAATGAGGGCGCAGAAAAGGCGCCACGTGCTCCGGCTCGACATCTGCCGAGCAGCGGTGTTGCATCGGTCTACCCAGTTCGAGTAGGCGAGTTGGGCCGCATACTCTGCCGCTTGTTGGATGAGTTCCGCGATGCGGATTTTGAGTTGCCGATTGTACTTCTGCCCGCGCCATCGGCGGACGAGGCTGTGCCGGGCCTCCCAGAGGTGAAGGAGGTGGTTGTCCACTGCCGGGTTCGCCTCTGAGAGCTGAACGTGGTGTTCGGTATCTTTGAGTTGGCAGATGAGGTGTTGTGACCAGGTAGTGTAACCTTGATCCGCTATAGGGGTAGGGTTAGTGTAGTTGGATCTGAATTTGGTCCAGTCTGGAAGGGTTGCTTTAGTGTGAGGTCTTGTAAGGGGTTTGGTGCGGATTGTGGTCGCAAGAATGCAGTGGTCGCTACCCACGGTTTCCTCGGTATTGTGCCATTCTGCATATCTAATATTTTTGTAAAGGTGAGATCTGGGCACGTGTCGCGTGCCACGGAGTTCCCAATGCGAGTGGGTTGTGCAGGGTCCGTGTGAAGAGTAAGGCCCAACGTTGACGCAAGTTCCGCCAGCTTGCGTCCTCGTTTTTCTTCACGTATGTATCCCCATAAGGGGCTGGGGGCATTAATGTCCCCAACGATTATGAGGGGGTCCCTGTTCGCCACCGTTAACGCCCGACTGAATAAGTCTGCATATGTGACGTTTGGAAGTTTGGGAGAGCTGTAAACGTTGAGTACGTGTAAAGGGGGGTCCTGTTTGCGTAGCGGAAGGATCGTCACCATCGCATACGAGAAAATCGCCTTGTAATCCAGGTCCACCGGGGAGGCCGTATAATTTTTATGTACGCAGAGGCAGCTCTGCGCATCCTGCTGATACACTGAGTAATTTGTGAGGGTGGCTGTGTCCCCCGGCTCTTGGAGGGCCACTACAGCAAGAGGACTGGGGAACTTTGTTAGGAAAAGCCGTAGGTCGGTCCGCTTAGTACGGGCCTTGAAACCTCTGCAGTTCCACTGAGGAGAGGGCCAACCGGGCGCTTCAATCAGTTTGTGCATTCAGGAAGGCGCCTGAGGATGAAGAAGGAAGAAGCAGTGCGCAGCTCTATCGTGTAATCCGAGTGCAACACGCCTGAATGTTGCACTGCTGACCACGAGTAGTGGTCATGGTCATGTGACACTGAGTGTGTAATCTCCGGCGTAACTGTAGCTGACGACAGCACGCACAGTGAAAACCTACGTTACCGCCCTTGCAGATACTGGCGCCGACTATGCCGAGCTTAGTGGGCAGTTTTCCGCGGCGCTCAAGATGGTTACTACCATCTGGGATGGCCCACAGATACGTAGCGCTGGTGGCCATTTGACTGAGCCCACGGGATTGAGCCCTACATTGGGCGTAGTCGGGCTGATGATGATGGTGATGACGGGAAAGTGCACATCGCGAGTCTTGGTGCAAGGGGAAGCTTTCCTGGCAACGTTCTTCGTGCTGGCCCAGTGTTCGTGTGCTGTGATCCTCGTAATGGACTTTCTAGCAGAACACGGAAGAATCATCGACCTGCAGATCAAGTCTGTCAGGCTTTTTACTGCGAATGCCCTCCGGACCAACAGCACACTACCTGCTGCAGTGCACATTTTGACGGGCATATGAGTGTAATGACACGTTCTAGTGTCATGGTGACCGTCGGCACAATGGCACTCCGAGCAACAGAAGCTGTCGTCGGGAATAAACAGGCTTTGCATACCAACCTCAGCAATGAACACCAACACGTCAATAAGGGGACGACTGTGGCGTACCTTGAAGCCGTCAAAGAAACTAAGTGCGCGCACAGTTTAACCAGCGCAGCGCCAACAAAATTCGACGCCCCTACTGACCTGAAAAATGACGTGAATCCGGACCTGCTCAACTGCTACCGTAGCTCCTTTGCATCGTCGGCACGCGTCGGACGCACACATATTGTAAATCACCGCATTATTACAGATGACACTGTCCGTCCCCTTCGTCAGTCACCCTATAGCGTTCCTCTAAGGAACGCACCGCTGTCAGGGCTCAAGTTGAAGAAATGCTGGGTACCAACGTCATCCGTCCATCTTGAAGCCCGTGGGCGGCCCCAGGGGTCCTTTTGAAGAAGAAAAAGATGGGACAAAGATGGGCGGTTTTGCGTTCACTAATATCGACTGAACAACGTCACGAAAAAAGATGTCTATCCTCTGCCAAGAATCGACGAAGTGTAGGATCACCTCTCCGACGCCAGATATTTCTATTCCATGTACCTGAAGTCGGGGTACTGGGATATCGTCGTCGGTCAGAGGGACCGCGAGAAGACGACTTTCATCACACCAGATAGGTTATGCGGATTCCAGGTCATGCCTTTTGGTCGTTGTTCTCCAGCAGCCACTTTTCAAAGACTCATGGACACTGTTCTTGCCGATCTGAAGTGGCACACTTGTTTTGTATACCTCAACCACGGGATTTTCTTAGCCCCAAATTTCAAGGGGCACCTTCGTCGCTTCGACGTCGTTCTGCAGGCTATAGTCACCTGGCCTTACACTGCAAGCCGAAAATTATCATTTGGTTTACGAGGAGCTGAAGTTTTCAGGTCACATAGGGAACCGGGACGGGGTCCTTCCGGATCCAGAGAAAACCGTTTCCATGGGGAATTTTCTGGTGCCACGTGATCTGAAAGAGGTTCGCTGCTTCCTTGGCTTATCTGCATATTACTGCTGGTTCGTCAAAAACTTCTCGACAATAGTCGCACCCCTTACCGCCTTGACCAAGGCTGATGTGCCGTTAACATGGGGAATCCCACAGGAGCAGGCATTACAGGAACTCCAACGTCGCATTCAGACAGCACCCATTCTGGAAGCCGGAAGCCCCCGTTTACGACGACGCCTTGGTGGACGCCTTCAGCCACACCGACAGCACTGACCAGCAGCGCACGCTCCCTAAGGCTTTCAGAAGCCCTTTGTCTTCTCTCTGCCTATGCGACGGCGTTCTTCACACGAATTTTGCTCCGAACCGTCGCCAGTACTTACTTGTCGTGCTAGCGAGCCTACGCGACGAAATTTTGCAAGCCTGTCACGACGACCCCTCTTTTGGCCACCTTGGAATCACTTGAACCGTCGCCAGAATTCAGGAAAGATACTACTGGCCCGGTCTCTCCGCCACCATGAAGCATTTTGTGCGAACTTGCTGGAACTGCCATTGAGGCAAGGTTATGTCTGCCAAGACTGCCGATATTTTTAGGCCCATTACACCCCGTCCATTTGATTCTAAAAAATTGGCATGAACATAGACCATTCCCCACATCTACCTCTGGAAACAGGTAACCATAGTAGCTAATAACTACCTGACGTACTACATGGAAACGGCAGCTGTCCCCAGTGGCACCACTATTGAGACCGCCAAATTCTTCGTTCAGCACATTGTCTTGCTGCACTGAGCACCAGAAGTTGTCATTACACAAGAGGGCCTGCCTTTTCCGATGAGCTCATGCAGCATATTCTTCTTCCGAGTCGCACACGGCATCGTAGCACGACCGCCTACCGGCCCCAGACAAGCGAACTAACTGAACGACTCAGCAAGGCAATTGCAGACATGCTGTCGATGTACGTGGCCGTAGAACATAGGACATGGAACGAGGCCTTACCTTAGGGCACGCTCGCATATAATACTGCCGTCCAATAAGCTACCAACATGACACCGTTCTCTCGAGTTTACGGACGCATGGTGACGACAACGTTCGACGCCTTGCTTCCCCATTTCGACGAACGCATAGGCGACGACATTACCGCTTTTCTACAATGCGCCAAGGATGCCCGCCAGCTAGCAAGGATGCGAATCCGAGATCAGCAAGGCCGGGATATGCACCGCTATAACCTGCGAAGACGAGATGCCGAATTTCTTGCAGGCGACTTTGTCTGGGCTTCGAACCCGATCCGACACCGTGGGCGGAGCGAAAAACTTCTGCGCCGTTATTTCGGTTCCTGTAAAGTCCTGCGTTATGTCGGCGAGCTCAACAATGAGGTTGTTCTTCACGAGACGCCCGAACGCCGACAACGCAAGCGCTCCGAGGTAGTGCACGTAGTCTGCCTAAAACCTTACTACGCTAGGACGCACTGACCTTGTGCCACTGAAGGCCTTCTTTAGCGTCGGGTCGATGCTCCCGAACAGGAGGGGTAATGACGATAGCGCTGAAGTGGACAACGAATATTTCTGAGGAAGAAGTGCGAGGCTCGGCTTTTTTCTCTCAGCTGTTCTTGCTGAACGCTAGGGTACCTTGTTCTTCGGAATTCGTCCTTGAATCAGTCGCAAGGCTATTTACCTACGTGACGATGTTTTTATTATCTTTTTCCTTCCTCCCTAATGACACAGTGGTTTGGTTTGGTTTATGGGATTTAGCTTCCAAAAGCGACTCGGCTTTGAGAGACACAGTAGTGAAGCGCTCCGGAAATTTCGAGCACCTGGGGTTCTTTAACGTGCACTGACAGCGCACTGTACAAGGGCCTCTAGAATTTCGCCCCCACCTAATGACACACTTGTATCATGCAGTTATACCACTAGCATGCAGTTGTCAGGCAACGCAGATAATCTACCTGTGTTCACCAAACAACAAAGTGGTTTTCTGGCCTTTAGGCTCCGTACTCGCCTCGCAATCTGAAAGCCCTGGGTTTATTTCCGCGCTCTTTCAGAAGAAATTTTATTTTTTTCCGGCCGTGTCACGGGTGTTTTGGGCGCCACTTTTTCTGGACATCGCGTTTCGTTCCCGATGAGCAGCATAAAGCGTTCGCATCGAAGCCGCCACGCACAGATTACCGAGCAGCAGACGTGTCACAGTGCTTTGTCTGATGGGGAAGACGGTCGTCGCGCTCCTGAGGCTCAACGAGGGCGTAGAAAAGGCCTTGTTGATTTCGCCGGCAGGTGAGAAGCCGAACGGCGGCGTAGGGAGACCGAGGAACAGTGGGCGACGAAGGCTTTGCAGCAGCAACAGTGGCGCCAGCGTAACCGCGCCGAGGGGAGACCACCTTTCAGGCTGCCGTCTCGGGGGAGGTTCGTTCTAGAGGGCCGCGCTGGAGCGAGAGCGTAGAAAGCGTCAACGTGACCAAACCGCCACCGCCGCCGCCCGGCTGCCGGCTTATGCCGACCGTTTAACTAGGCCGCTGCTTTGTTTAGCCAACTATTTCCCTTTCTCCTCAGGCTTTCCAAATTTGTCTGTTAATGCGAAAGCATTCCTCGTCTTTTATCAGTGGCGTGTACGGGACCTGTCATCAGAGTATGTCGACAGAGTGTGTCTGCATGACTAGTCAATCATCCATATAAGAGAAATTATTTGAGTCGTTGATGGAATAAGTATGTAATTAGCATGAATTATTTATTAGGCCACCAAAATGATTAATTTCATTGACAAATAATCAATTAGACAAAGTAGCTAAGTTGAATGAGATAATTACTTCTCAAATTAATCGATGTAGTCAATTGATAAATACGTTAATTACTGCATTGATGAAACAAGCGATTTAATTCGATTGCATCGAACTAAACCTCGAAACGATGAATTATTCGGACAGTTCATGAGTTCTCCAAATTTATTGGTTCAAATAGTGAATTGCTTTAGGCATTCATCGGGGATTTAATCGAATTGATGAATTACATAATTACTGTAATAATTAGTTTGTACTTTTTGTGTGCTTACTATACGGTCTAGCAACAGGACTCACGTCATCGGATGTGGCGGAACCGAGATTAGAGCGAAAAGACGATTTTGAAACGACGGAGGCTTAAAGAAAAGAACAGGCAACAACGTTCTCGGCAGGAGGAAGAAAAATGCTTTCACATTGCTGCACCCGTGCAGACTTCAGTGCACCCCTGGATTTTTTTTTCTTCTGCCTTTCGGCCAGGGAACATTGAATGTGACTGCCCGTTTTAAAGCGGTAGACCTCCATCCCTATTATCATCGTCCCACCATGTGTGGGCAGCAAAAGCTCTTCTTGAAAACCTGCTTAACACCGCGCCTCATTGCTGTGCTTTGACCGCTTCTTTTTTTATTTATCGTTATTTGTATGCATTTTGACCGATTTATTATCGAGAGAACGGTGCGGCTTATCCTGGAGATGGCGAGCTTTCTTACACAAAAACCAAACTAAATAATCAGTGCGCGCAGGAAAAGATTTGCGTGCGTCTGATAGGATACAAATCTATGCTTCTTATTCATGTACAGCGAGAGAAGCTGCGATATTGAGCTTTAGATTTATTTTGTTGCACTTTTGAGTTCTAATTCGCTTGCTGTCTTCTTTTTTGCAAGATTCCGCTCTTGATCACGGGTGCCATTGCAGGCATTGTCGTCTTCTTCCAAACCATGGTGTCATTTGAACGCTGCCTGGAGTACACCAGGCTGCCTGGAGAGGTGAGTGGGCAGTACTAACCAACCTGCGGTCAAGAATGCCTGAATTGATGTTTTACTAAAATATGACGTAAGCTGTTATTAAAAGTAAGGGAATATTATTGTGCTGTATGCATGAGAGCTGTGAAGAAAATTATTTTCAGCCCGGGCTGCTTCTGATTACGTTCTATGAGCCTACTACGCCGCACTAAGTTTTGACTTCTTCACAAAAGCCGTACTGCATGAAGAAGCCTATAAGATGCATGGATATAGACCATTTGTTTGGACTGGTCTCACAACGTTAAAGAGAAAAGGGCGATAAATCAAAGTCGGCCCGCATCAACATATTACCCTGTTCTAAAGAAAAAAGCTACTTGCGTTGAAACTGAAGCCATCAGAAGCTATATGGTAAAAAAAAAGCTTCCGAAATAATTTTATATATAACAGCGGTAGGTAGCTCCATATTTGTGGGAGTAAAGGGGTGGAACTACGGTTGAAAGACGTGCACCCTGTATACGCAATGCTTGATGACCTCGGTGGCACCAGAATATTGGAATAATGCTAACATCATTATTATTTATGAGAAAAAGGGCACGAAGGACTTGAAAGATTACGGACGGATGAGCCTACAGACCCTTTTTTACAACGCATCTAGGTGATCGCTAACACAATTAGAGTAACCGTAGACATAAGTGAACCAAGGGATCAGGCTAGATTTCGTAAATCTAGCCATTGTTCGTGGATAGGCAATTGTGCAAAATATGACCAGCGTCTGTATATGGCTAACATTAACTGATTTCGACGAAGCGTTTGACTTATTCCGAACCACAGCAACCATGCAGCCATGGTGTTGGAGAGGCGTGTGTAAAGTTAGTGAAATTTCTAGAGCGGTTGCCCAGATGTTATGCAGATGTGGGGGAGCGGTGAAATATCGATCAGGAAGGACTTCAGGCAAGGAGGCACGATCTGTCCTGATAAGAGGGCGTATTCAGAGAACTGGACGGGATATAACTAAGTGCCCTGCCAGGTAACTCAGGGGCTGAATGCAAATCATGATAGAGGGCCCAGACAGGCAAGGGAGAACGCTGTGTCTTGAAACTTATCTGCGAAAATCTGAATATTCAACAGTCTCTGAAGGGAAGAACCAATTTTCCTCATGGGTATGTGTGTTTTATTTGATCCAGGCAGACAGCTGTGCCGCACATGCTCAAGTTGATGAAGCCCAAGAAAAATCGCTTCTGCCTTTGCTGACTTCATGCACAAGTCTTGACTTCCGAGCAAAGTGGCCATCGGAAGGAAAAGTCGAGTTTCAGAAGTACAGCGCATCGTACAGGCCAGGTGTCTTGCCAAACGTTCTCACAGATGTGTCCTTTCTCTTGAAACCCCGAGAAAAGGTAAATGGATCGAGAATCTTCAGGCTAGCATACCCATTTCTGCAGCTAATTTCTCAGATCCCCACAAAGAAAGAGCATGCGATTTACGCTAAAGCTCTTGCTCTAAAGATTTCTTGATATTACCAGTGAAAAAAAGAGAAGGCCTCCGTGATGGCTCAGTGGTTATAGTGCTCGGCTGCTGACTCGAAAGAGACGGGTTCGATCCTGGCTCCGGCGGTCGCTTTTCGATGGAGGACAAACGCTAGAGACCCGTGTGCTGTGTGATGTCAGTGCACGTTAAAGAACCCCAGGTTGTCGAAATTTCCGGAGCCCTTCATTACGCCGTCTCTCATAGCCTGAGTTGCTTCGGGACGTTCAACCCCATAATACTAAACCAAACAACTTAGATTGTTAATCAGAATTACACTTGAATAAGTAACTGGCACTGAACTTTTTTTTTTTTTCAACTGCAACCAATGTCTTCAAAACCAGCGAATTCGTTTCATCAGTCACCGCCTTTCTGAGAGCTCCACATATTGAAATAAACAAAGCAGAGTCATGCGCCACCGAAGCTCTGTTGTAAGATTTTTATTCACCACTGAAAACCTGGCGTTGAGGTTTATAGTTGAGGAGAAAATTTATTCGATTCAGTTTGTTCTATTTTTGCTCAAGGCTATTCTTTTCCGCTAAAGAAGTGTGAACTTCCATCTGAAAGTGGTTTGGTTTGGTTTATGGGGTTTAACGTCCCAAAGCGACTAAGGCTATGAGAGACGCCGTAGTGAAGGGCTCCGGAAATTTCGACCACCTTGGGTTCTTTAACGTGCACTGACATCGCACAGTACACGGGCCTCTAGAATTTCTCCTCCAAAGAAATTCTAGCCGCCGCGGCCGGGATCGAACCCGCGTCTTTTGGGTCAGCAGCCGAGCACCATAGCCACTGAGCCACCGCGGCGGCCCATCTGAAAAGTGAGTACAGAACTAACTCGAACACCTATGGCAACGGCACATTATGCTCGTACAATAAAATAAAAGAAAGAGAGATGGAGAGAATGCAAATATTTCGCACTTTTTCCGACATAATAGTGAAGTTGCAAAACCTGGCGAAAATCGATTGGTACGTGCCTCGCAGCACAAGGGCCTATCGTTTCGAGGTTTTCGAAGGTCTTCTTCAACCAGCCCCTTCACGCCATATCGTTCCAACCACTGACGTGACACCAACGTAGTGGCCGCTTGCGTATTTCTTGGTGCACGCTTCGTAGCGCAACGCCGTGTACCTGAAACAGCGGCAACCTCTGCCCCTCTCTGCGAACATCTTTAAAGTAGTATGTGGAAGAAACAAACTGGCTATGACACTGAGGAGAGCACAATAAAGAGCGTTGTTTTTGTAGCTACTGCTAGGGAAAGTTGCTTGATAATCGATTTCGACTGGCCGCAGCTGTACAGTGGGAACTGCGCCCATGATCTCTGCATGTCGCGTGCTGTGCCTCATCAAGCGAGCTACGGCAACTGCTCTCTTCTATTGTATGCTCGAAGGTAGCTGTTTATAGTGTCTAGTTCTCGGCTGCGCCACAGCGGACGTAGTCGTGTTTTTGATACGAAAGTATTTCTTGCCTCATGTGTGGCGTGGACAGGTTAGGTGTCATCACGGGCTTTGGACAGGAAGTGTGGACAGAGCTTGTCCCCACGAACTGTCGATCATCCAGTGAGAGTGGGATTATGATTTCTAATAAATAATTATGGCAGAGTGGAAATGAGCAAATTACTAAATGGAATCATTAACTAAATAATAAGGCAATCAGGTTCGCTGATTACTCCGCGTAATTCACGGAGTTGGTGAATTGACGATGATGGTAGATTTTTATGGCGCAAGGGAATCTGTGAACAAGGAAAACAATAACGAAATCAATTGATTAATATCTAATAAAGTTAAAATGAATAATTTATACTTAATAAAGCAATAATTATTGTTTGAAAATTATTAATGCATTTACTACTAATTATTTAACAAACAACAACGGATTAATTACTTATAAATAAAACAGTCACCATAAATGATTAATTACACTACTAAGTAACGGAGTAGACAACGGAACTCGAAATGCTTTCGCATTTCAGAGCGTAAGGAGACTTAATTGTATCTTTAAAATATTTTTGATGCAAGGCATGGGGTCACCAAGCGTTCGCAGCGGAGTAGTCCGAAGTGCGGTAGCGTGAAGGCAGGATAATCAAAACAATACCACAGGAAGCAGAGGAAAGGAAATAATCTGCCAGAGATTTCATATATCGCAGACTGTTGAGAATGCGGTGACTAATGTCGTTATTTGAATCACTCGCCAGGTTCCCTTGGTATCAATTTTAGGAACTCTTGTTGAATCTTGTCGACTCAATACGACACCATCACAGTCGCACAGTCAGGAATGCGCCTGCGCCACACATTCCTGCAGGTAGGCGTTGTGGGACGCACGGGAGCGGGGAAGTCATCGCTGATCATGGCCCTGCTTAGGGTCTTGGATGCATCAGAAGGCAGTATTCGCATCGACGACGTCAACATTGCGTCTGTCCCACTGCGGAAACTGCGCTCAGTGGTCACCGTAATCCCGCAGGTGAGAAAATGTGTCACGATCCTGAGACGCCTGCTCGAGCTGCTTGATACGGAATGGGATTTCTCAGGGGACCACGGAGAGATTTCACCGATATATTTGGGCACTGAACCCATATTAGCATCAATGTGCGTATCAAGTCCCTCCTCTCTGTTTACGTCAATGTTTAGTAAAAGGTTTATCACTCCCGTCTTGTTTACTGAGAACAGCTTGAAGCGATCCGTTCTACTGCAAGGGTTAAAGCGGGAAAATTTAGTCATTGGCTATGAACACGGATGGGAAGTAATTGTTTAGCTTGTTCTTGGTACTCTGTTTCTGTCTTCAGTGCCGAAGGTGTATTTATAAACTGTAGACTTAACATATCGTAATGTTTTCAGAGTTTTGGAAAAAGTCGGGATCGTGTCAGTAGTATTATTTGTTTTGGTAGCTTTTATTTTATACTTCTATCGTTAATGGCGATAATAAATATATTGGCGTTTTTTGAGGAGGGATGCAGTTTCAAGGGTCGTTTAATCAAGGCTGTGAAAGCTCCTATACCTTCTATTGGCCACGTGTTACAGCCGTTTGCGCCAATTCCTCCTTCATTTCCGTTCATAGCCGGCAATTTATTGTTTATGTCTGCGCTTTTTGAGGTGGAAAATATTCACTGAGCAAGAAAAATCTGGCAATATTTGAAATGCATCTTAGTGCACGAGTCGGCTGTTTCATCACTCAACGTAGCCTTAACTGTAACATTGCATGAAGGAGGAGGAGGGGGAAGCTTACCTTTGAACAGGTCTGTGAGGCTTTATGGTCTTCAAGTTTTTATCGGATAATTTGGCAAGCTCTAGATTTGCAACCGCGCTTGACTTGGGGATCTCTACGGAGCTTAGCTGAACTTTCTGTCATACTATGTCGTTCATTCCTACCATTTTCGGCTGTGTCGAGCGGCATAGACTTTTCAAGCTGAGTACACCTGGCATGCGCACACATTAGTCTAGTTGCATTAGCAATACTCGATAAATCTACAAGCCTCGGTTTGGCTTGCTTTGCTTTTTAAAAGAATTCTTGACATCTCAGTAAAACGATGAGCTATGATAGATGAAATTTACGATGGGAGACCGAGGCCAATAAGCTTTCTTTCAAAGTGTTGCTAAAATGACCACCCCTCCACGCAGTGCCTACGTGTCGTTTCGTGCGGGCCTGCTCTCTCTTTTGGGCGAGTTATCTCGACGTTCTAGATGTTGCTTAGATGCCATGTTTGTGTTACAGCACTATAGTATGGTTCGAAGCCGGAAAACAAAGGTGCAGGTTTTTCTATTTATTTTAACAGAATGTAGAATTACATTTATTAAGGTTTTGTTCAATATTTCGTCATAAATGTCCCATGATTGATGGACATTCTGATTGAAAAGCCATCACAAGCGCCCATGCCTCTATATACGGTGTCCTGTAATGGTCAAATCACCGAAACTGCTCTCCACCACTCCACCTGTGGCAGTGTAATAAGCGGCGCAGGGCTGCTCAAAACGTAAATCACCTGCAGCAGCATCTTATAGCCTTCGGCATTATGTCCTCTACTAAAGAGCACAGGACTGAATCGCTGTCGCGACGACCTCATTTAAAGGCGACTAAATGGCGAAACGGCCGCGAGTTGTGCTATGTCTGTGGACGCTAAAGAATCCCAGAAGGCGCCTATTCTTGCACATCACTGCGGCTTCTACCACAGCAAACGTGAAGCTTCGGAACGTTAAAACCCCGCGAACCATATGATACCTTATTTTATTGTACTTGTACAACGTCATATTTAAAACCAGAAATTCTGGAGGAGCGATCTCTGCAATCCAAAGGTGCATATGAATGCAATCATTTTTGCATATCGCAGGATTGCCCCGCAGAAATCATTATAGCTGCAGATATCTTCTAGAGTAGTGTGTAGTTTTGTGCTCTCTACTGTGAAGATACCATCCCATTGGTTTTCTATGGAAGTCTTAACTGCTCGGTTCAAGCGCCGGACAAACATTAAGAGGAAGATTTTGCTACTCATTGAAAGGTTGGACAATTCCCATCAATATCTTCATAACAGTGTCTTACAATATTCCACAGTTGCCTAATAATGAAAAGTGCTGCCCAGAAAGTTGATTGATTGATTGATTACTTTGGGGTATTCTTGGTAAGGGATACTGGTCCCGACGTATGTTGGCCAGTTGGTGGCATAACTCTTGGGGACCAGAAAAGTTGGACTCGTAGTCCATACCGTACAGTACAATATTAGGATGTGAATGAGGTATGTTCTTTTTATAGGGGTAACTTTCAGCTCTCAATCGCCCAAATTTGGTCGCATATCATTCCTTATATTGAAATGAATTCAAGCGCACAGGAACACGCACACAAGAGGAGGAACACACAGGACAGGTTGTGTGCGTGTTCCTGTGCGCTTGAATTCATTTCAATATAAGCTATGCATCATCTAGCCCAAACAGAAGTTTTGTTAAATTATCATTCCTATTCTTCGATTCGGTGTTTCCTAAACTAATATTATAAGTGAAATATGCATTTCCATTCTTGCTGCCACTGACTGAAGGAAGTTGGCGATTTTATTCTCTACTCGATGTAGTTTAGAAGCTCCCAGCCCGGCTTCTAAAAACAAATCCTTCTTTTCTTCCATAAACCAGGACCCATGCCTAACACGAGGACCCTTGCGCGACGTACTGGATCCGGCCAGAAGCCACTCCGAAGAAGATGTGTGGCGAGTGCTGGAACAAGTGCACATGAAAGAGTTTGTTGCCAATCACCCAGGGAACATATGCCTCGAGGTCGGTGACAGCGGAAGTAACCTCAGGTACTGGCCACTCCCGTGCACTCACTTTCTTCGATTGTAATAGAATGTCTCAGTGATAGCACATAAGCCGGCCCCGAGATTTCCAGCTTGCTTTGCTGCGATTGTCGGAATTCGTTTCTGTGAAACGTTCGTGAACGCCGCAGTGGCGCATTGGCATCCGCATTATTCCAATCAGGGTATGTCGATCTTTTGCCTCGGTAACGGTGGTCGAACTTTCATGAAGGCTGGACGCAAAATAACGGATGTGCTCAGCGTAAAAACTTTATCAAGCACGAACTAAAGGAGAGCCTTCCACCACAGTATAGGTGGCATCCGCTTATTTAGGTTCGTAACATAAAAATATACCAATTATTGAAGATTCCATGCAGAAAGAGCACGCAGGAGGGGGTCGGGCACGGTATAGGAAAAAAAAGGGCAGGGAAGTAGGAGTATAGATTGCGTTGGAAGAACGCACATAAAAATTTTTAGTCTCTCTGCCCATCCAGAGTGGATGTAAGCATGAAATGCTTTCGCTACCGACGCAGCATATTCTGGAATGGGTTATAGATTGTGTCAGCCGCAGTGTTTAGATGTGTCTAAAGCAGTTAATGGCATGTCAAACCACAGCAGACAACACCACACTACACCACAGCACACCACATCAAACACACCAAACTACATCACATAACCCCATAGGAAACTACCCTGCGCTACACGATCGTTTTCCCACCGATCGGCTTCCATTTGCTATCGTCAGCAATGACAGAAAAAGTAATTTTCCTGTGTCTCAAGGGATGGTCATCAACCTGATGCATTGAATAGATGTTGCATCTTTCTAATGGAGATTACTGCTACAAATTTTCACCGCTGTAATTATAACTTCATGCGTAACAGCAATGCATCGTATCGCTTCATCTGTGCTAGGGATTCGCTGTTTTCGCTCCTACTCTGCGAGTCGAATCAAATATTGCACGAATATTCGTTGGAGTGTTCGATTCTCTTCATTGCACTTTTGAATCGTAGTCACTTCGGGTTGCTACACAATTATTTCTCTAAACGGTGGTAAAACTGCAGTATTACTCAATTCGGCATCTATAGAGCATTATTCGATAGAGCTTCGTTAAAGCAGCGTTAAAACTCATGAAGAGGTGGGTCTGTTTATGCGAACAAGATGCGAATGAGGACTGCTCGCAGAGGAAGGGAGCTTATGATCTCCACGCAGTCTAGTGGTCGGTGTAAGTACGTCGTGCGTTCGAAATTCATTTAGTGGCACATTATGATTATATCTATCTATATATCGTCGACAATATTGCTACCGACGTTGGTAGGACGACGAAGTGTCTCGAACAATGACGACACTGTGGTGCGCGCTTGTGTGCTGTTCGGCTGTCACAGGCCATCGATCCTCTCTCTAGTAGATTACCGCTACTTCGGATAGCCATTACGTAACAATGTCAACAAACCAACGCGTCAAAAATTCCTGGGTAGTACAACGATTGCATCTCGTACCGTTATTTGAACAGCGATGGTATCGTTCACCCCAGGACGGGTCGCTCTGGCTGCTAAAGATGGATGAAATGTTGAGAGTGGGCAGCTGGACAACCAACTATTTTTTGGAATTTATTAGTGGTAAACCTGTAATTTAGAACCTAACCTGTTTTTCCCTTTTCTGACCACAGTGCTGGTCAGCGGCAGCTGGTCTGCCTCGCCCGAGCTCTGCTGCGGCGTCCGCGGGTGCTGCTACTGGACGAGGCGACGTCCAGCCTGGACGGAGACGCGGACAGGCTCATACAGCGGACTTTGCGCCAGAGCTTCACTCACTGTACGGTACTCGCCATCGCGCACAGGCTGGACACCGTGCTCGACTACGACAAGTGAGTGCGTCCATGCAGTCTTCTTTGAAACTCCCCACGCCACACTGTCGGCGTTGAGTAGGCACAGCATTCTTAAAGTCTAAATGGCTTCGAATGGCTATTGGACAACGGCTCTCAACACGTGCATAAGTGTAGAGTATGACGGCGACCTTGAATGCTCCACTTAACACCTGAACAGAAAGCCCAGTGGCTTGGATATTTTTGATCGAGGTTATACATCCGCAGAAAAAAGCTAATCGATAACTACTGCAACAATGGGAGTGTATATGTGCCACCGCTGCCCAGAATTTATGAAGAGCAATATCACTGCGAGAATGTACTTACTTATCGCCAGTGCCTTCGGAGGCCGTCAATTACATCGTATTACGTGGCCGTTTTTGCCCACAGCCTGGAATATTTAACCTGATTATGGTTGTGCAAATTACATTGTGAGCCATTCAGCCTTAAACATATGCCCTGGATGGAAATAAATTGAATTCTTTTTGGGAAACCCACATTCTGTAAGCTTGTTATGGCGACTGTACACAGAGTGCTCGAACGACAGACCCGGCAGTATATTAGCGTGATTTACGAGTGGCCTAGGGCTCGAAACAAGACCATATCGCACATCCACATTGACATGGATCGTGTTTAACTGCTCGTGCATTTAAGGGTATATAGGCCCGCCATAGAGCGGCGACTGTCCGAATAGTTGCTGGTTTCTTTGCTGGTATCTCGAATGGCCACTCTTTGGAGAGTTTGATTAGCTTAATTCTTGTTTAATTTGTTGCGCCGTCAGGTGGCGTAGCTTTACAGTGAGAATTGGATGGATTATAAGAAACGATGAAAAGTTAAAAAAAAATAAGCTTTAGGAAACATGGGAACAAGTGCATAACACAAAAGAATGCCAAACAAATTGCGCTTCTACAAATGCATTAAAAGGTTAAACAATACAATTGTAGCACCAGGAACATTTCTTTAAACAAAATAGTTGAGGTTAATTATCCCAAGAAAGAGATATAAGAAAAGGTCTGAAATAACTGCGTACCAGAGGAGCTGGCGGCATTGTCTGCGGGTAGAGGGTTCCAATCAACGTGTAGAGGAAGAATAAATAACATTAGAAACTGTTTCTTCAACAGTGAGTAGACTACAAGATCCCCTGGCCGTCCCTAAAATGGCCATTTGGAACTCTATCGCTTGTTGGGTTCTGCATTAGTTTCAGGCATCTTTTGGTGAATAATTCTCGAGTTTGCAGGAGCAATACTTTCACTGATTGCATGCATATAGAGGCGGCACTGGCACGGCGTGTCGTTGCTTACCAGGGCTTCGTTATTTATGCTGATTCGTGTATGGGGTGGGGCGCATATGGTAGGTTCTCTCAGATCATGAATGACAGTTTACCAATATCCCCCAAGAGGAAAGTACAGAGTAGCTGTATCTGACCGGTACTCACCTATGGGGCAGAAACGTGGAAGCTAACCTAGAGGGTTCAGCTTAAGTTAAGCACACCGCAGCGAGCTATGGAAATGAAAATTATAGGTGCAATGTTAAGGGACCGTAAGTGAGCAAACTGGGTGAGGGAACAAACACGGGTTAATGACATCCTAGTTGAAATCAACAGGCAGAAATAGCTTTGGGCAGGGCATGTAATGCGAAGGCAAGACAACCACTGGTCTTTAACGGTAACGGAGTGGATTCCAAGAGATGGCAAGCGTGGCAGGGGGCCGCAGAAACTTAGGTGGGCGGAAGAAATTAAGTTTCTTGCCGAGATACGGTGGCCGCAGCTGGCAAAGGATGAGGTTACTTGTAGCGACATGGGAGAGGCCTTTGCCCTGCAGCGAGCGTAGTCAGGCTGATGATGATGTGTGTCTGTGTGGAACATATATGACGTGTGGTAATCGGTCCTCATCCACTGGTGCCCACTGCTGCCCTCATTTTCGCCCAGGATCCTGGTGATGCACAGTGGTCGGGTCGTGGAATTTGGCCACACAAGTGACCTCGCCTCAGATGAGCGCTCTGCTTTCCACGCCTTGCTGCGCGGGACGGGGCTGGCACCGGCCGCTGCTGCTCGAAAGATTGCCAGCGTCTAAGCAACTGCGTTAAATCTTGTCTCGTGCGATGGCGTTATTCTGAAAGCCAGGTTAAGATAAGCCGGGATGAGTCGGGATAAGTTCTACCTGAAACAAGCATTGAGGACGAAAACATCCTAAAATTTATTCTGGCCTCCAGTTAGTTTTATAAAATGAACGAAGAGTACTTAGAGGGGCCTATATGCAAAAGAAGAGAAAATTCATAGTGGCTGACTAGGTTTTATGAAATCTATTTGCAGGACTTATACGAGGTACAGGCAACGGAATGTAGAATTAATATGCGACACTTTTGGCAACACCTACTGAAGTACAAACCTACACACTTGGCACTGCCCCCGCGCGCCTATCCTCGTTTAACCCTTTCGCCGCTAGCTTAGGAACACTATCGGTGGTGTGGCGGTAAGGTATACCTAATAAGGAAATCGCCTGCTCCATCATTTTATTTCAAGAACTATATATTTTCCCTTAGTTATGTTATCATCACTATGCACTTGTGCTGAGTGCGGAGGTGCCGACGAAAAGAGAGGGTGCAAAAGTGAAGATATTTTCTTTTGTTCTGTCCTAAAGCGGAAGAAGGCACTTTGTGGCTGCTTTTATTGTTGATAAAGAGGAAGGAGAGGAAGTCTGAGTAAACATGCTGAAATTGCACGCATGAAATAACAGACGATGAGGATAAATCACATCAGACGAAAAGGGCTACCTAACGCCTTCAACGGCCAAAAGGGTAATTAAAGTAGGCGCAGGTCGCTTCATGAGACCCATCCATCTGCAGGCCACAGTCTGATTGCGAACTAGTTTAACTAAACCAACTAGTTCGCAATCAGACTGTACGCAACGGATGCGCATGCGCAGAACGCTGTGTCTCTCGCTGAGTTTTGCACCCGAAGCACGCTACTAAACATGCGGACGCTATGGGCACTTAAAGGCTGCGTTAACATGGCGGCGGGCTGCTCGCCTGTTTCGGAGCAAATAGATGTCGCCACTGCATTCTTCGGCGTGGTTGCTGGCTCTTAATGGTGGCGTCTACTTTATTTCGCACACAGTCACCGATATATGTCATACTTATACTGATGTACGAGAAAATAAAGAGTTGGCAATCAGCGACTGTCCTCTGTTGTGCGTTCCATTTGTGTCCTCGTTATTTAGCGCTGGGTTAATCTGTCTAGTAAATGAGTTAGACAGGCAGAGCGGGAACGGAGGGTTTAAAAATGATCATGCAGGAAACCAAAGTAATGTTCAGCAGACCAGCAAGGAACCGCAGTTCGCAATTGGTAGCGAGGTGACAGAAGTAGTAAGAGAATATGTCTACTTAGGGCAGGTAGTGACCTCTGATCCGGATCATGAGAGGTAAATAACTAGAAGGATAAGAATGGGGCGGAGCGCATATGGCAGGTTCTCTGAGATCATGAATGACAGTTTACCAATAACCTTCAAGAGAAAAGTAAACAGTAGCTGTATCTTACCGGTGCTCACCTATGGGGCGTAAACGTGGATGCTAACGAAGATTGGTTAGTTGGTTTATGGGGTTTAACGTCCCAAAGCGACTAAGGCTATGAGAGATGCTGTAGTGGAGGGCTCCGGAAATTTCGGCCACCTGGGGTTCTTTAACGTGCACTGACATCGCACAGTACACGGGCCTCGAATTTCTCCTCCAAAGAAATTCAGCCGCCGCGGCCGGGATCGAACCCGCGTGTTTCGGGCCAGCAGCCGAGCACCATAGCCACTGAGCCACCGCGGCGGCGCGGGTTGAGCTTAAGGACAACGCAGCCAGCTATGGAAAGAAAAATGATATGTGTAACGTATCGGAAGCGGGAAAAGTTCGTGAGGGAACAAACACGGGTTAATGATATCCTAGTCGAAATCAAGGGGAAAAAATGGGCTTGGGCAGGGCATGTAATGCGAAGGCAAGATAACCGCTGGTCCTTAAGTGTAACACAGTGGATTCCAAGAGAAGCCAAGCGTAGCAGGGGGCGGCAGAAAGTTAGGTGGGCGGATGAGATAAGAAGTTTGCGGGGATCAGTGGCCGCAACTGGCCAAGGACAGGGTTAATTGGAGATACATGGGAGAGGCCTTTGCCCTGCAGTGGGTGTAGTCAGGCTGATGATGATGAATCTGTTCAACTAACCCAGCAGAAATGCTGACCAGCCTTTAGGTCATGGTACCAGCAATTACTGGCCCATTTCTGTCACAAATTACTTCGCCACTTTTAAGCTGTTAAGCCTAACAGACGCTGCCTACGCTATTGTGATAGCAGCGCCATCTGACGAAGTAGTTCCCTAGATTTTTGCCAGCTTGTAATTTTTTGTCTTGATCATTGTTTTTCGTCTTCATCAAACAAAAGCTTATAATTCGATAAAACGTTCATCAATACAGCGCTGATCGTATAGCTAATATTTATTCGAAAATGAGTAACTGGGAAATTATTTAATGGTTTCAGCACGTGCGACAGCATGTTAACCTTATTTATATATTTGGAATACTGCTAACCCTTCAGCGGGCTTGTTGCAGGTAGAATATAGAATAACAACGGCAAAAACACAAACTTCAACTGTGCAAAATATGACAATAAAGAAATTTCCCTGCCAAGCTAGAAGAAACGTAATGCAAGAAGCTTTACAATCCAAGGATGTAGAAAAATAGTTAAAAGGATTACGCCGGAATCAGACAAAAGAATTCGTGCGCGTTCTTGCGATGTGCGATATCAGTGCACGTTAAAGGTGCCCAGGTGGTCGAAACACCCCTCACATGCTCTTGAGTTTCTGTATAGGTGTTATAGGTTAGTTAAAAGGAATGGCGTGCAAGCAATATCGCCGTGTGAGAACACTTGGATTGCATGCTGTTCACGTGGGTATGAAAGAATGGATGAAAGGGGTATACCTGCTGCGGTGGCTCAGTGGTTAAGGCGCTCGTGTACCGAGCCGGAGTATCCGGGTTCGAGATTGACCCAGGTTGCCGCGCTTTGATGGAGGTGCAACGCAAAAGGCGCCTGTGTGCTGTGCGATGTCAGTGCATGTTAAAGATCCCCAGGTGGTCGGAATTATTCCGGAGACCTCCACTACGCCACCTCTTTCTCTCTTTCATCTGTCACTCCCACCTTCCTCCCTTTCCTTAAGGCGCAGTTCAGGGGTCCACCGAGATAGGTGGCATAGATACTGTGCCACTTCCTTTACCAATTTATTCATGTAGTTTTAGAAACAGAGCGTGTACATTTGCTCTCGCTAGATTCCGGGATTTACATTGTATAGCGCTTCCTTAAATTGTGAATTTTAATAATTTGTAGGGGTTAACGTCTCGAAGCGACACACGGGCTTCAAGGCATACTATATTAGGCGACTACAGAGTCATTCTGACCACTTACAATTCTTAACGCGCTGTGACATTGTACTCAACATGGCCGCCAGCGTAGTGATTATTTTTTTGTGCATTACAGCTGTAACCGTTCTTCTGATTTCGTTTGCTTTTTATCGCAACATCGTGCTTGTTTCAAGGTAAGCCTCTGCACTATATGGGCAGGCCGGATGAAATCACTCCGGTGTTTGGCGTTCCGCTGAGGGTAGAGCTGAGTGGCGAGGGGTTATTCACACAAACCGTAACAGCCTAGTAGACGACGCTTGCCCCTGCAGCGGTGTATCGGCGCATGCCGTAGACCTTGCCCTGTTTCCGGTTTGGTTTGCTCCTGCGCAGCTTTTACGGGTGGGCGACGCTCTCCGGATATTATTAAATGAGTTAGCCGACGCTGAGGCAGCGATCGAACATCGATTGTTAACACCCCTTAAACAGGTTGCCGGTTCGAACCCCTACCGGGAGCTAGGCTTTGACTAAACTAAAAAGTTTATGCTTAACGAAACGCGAAATTATATGCCACCACCCCGAACCGTCTGCGGCAAACGGTTCAGCCCCAATGTTCATGTGCAGATTCATAATGCCGTGGAATTGGGGGTACTTAGGTCGCCGGTTCGAATGTGCGTCGCGACCTAGGCTCTAACTTAACTAGTACGTTTATACTGTACAAAATGCTGAATCGTATGACACCACCCGGAACATTACGCGGCAAACTGTTGGCCCGCAAATTGGGGTCGCTCCTCTGTATCCTCTGGTAATAAAGTTGTTATCCTCTGGTGATAAAGGTAATAAATTAGTCGAGACTAATTGGCGCGGCTTTGATGCCTGACAGACAGGGATATACATAGATACTGGATCCAAATAGTTTGGTTTGGAGTTGTGCTGCTCGGTAATCAGGCCACCTGGTGTTATTTTATTCCATCATGAAACAACCTCGGTCACCGTCCCAACTACTGGGCTATGATTTGCGTTATAACGCGTAACGATGAGACCCGAAACTCGAGAAGTAGAGCTTAACGCTCTAATACAGTGCCGTTGCTATGGAGGCCGCCATCTTGAATTCTATCCGTGGAATGAGCATAAATCGAAGGCTCGAAACACAACCAGTGGAGGTAACGCTCTCAAAACTGGAGGGCTGTTTACACCATAGCACTCAGCGACGTTAATCAATCGGTAAGCTTTTTTTCGCGCACTGCACATGGTCCGGGCTCGAGACGACAGCGTAGGCGTACGATCTCGCGATCGTGCTACAACGCAGTCAGCCCCTTTTTTATTTTAAAGTTGCTTTTAAAAAACCAATTTTTCTTTCACTGTAGCAGAAAAGTAGTAGTAGAGTAGTAGAAGATCTTTATTCGGCCATAATTTACAGGCCGAGCATGTCGACCGCATGGGCGACCAGAAGTCGCTGTTCGTCCTCCCCTTCAGTGCCAAGCCAGTCGAGCCAGGTGGTGAAGGATAAAGAAAGTGGGGGGTAGGAACCCGTCTGCTGAGCAGCCGGGCAATAGAAGAGGGAATGGGCCAGGTCCGCTTAGATACAGAGGCAGTTGGGGCAGGAAGGGTCCGATCGATAGCGATAAAGAGGCGAGACGGGGTGATGACTGCATTCATTTGAATGTGCCGAAGAAGGCGAGCCTCCGGCACCGTGAGTGATGGATGAGGGGGAGGGTAAAGGCATTTGTCAAGGCGGAGCTCGAGGTAGACATCCTTTATGGTGCGGCGAAGGGTGAGTCTCCCACCGTCCTCCGAGGTCTTGGGCCAGGGGATCAACGGTGCCCGGAAAAGTGTGTCGCGGGCGAGCTGATGGGCCAGCTCATTGCTGGCAATCCCTGAATGCCCAGAGACCCAGCGGAGGAAAACGATGGAAGGCTGCAATGCGGAGACCGCTCTTTCGACCTCCTGTTGAAAAGAAGGGGTCAGGGTGCGTTTCTTTATGTGGTGTATAGCGGCTTGTGAGTCTGAATAGACTGTGTACTCTTGAATAGAGGGAAGGAGGGCAAATGACTGCAGGGCATGCGCAATGGCGAGGACCTCGAGGGACAATGCATCCGGAGGACGTAGAAACGGCCCGCTGGTGTGAGTTTCAGGAGCGGGGAGGTGGGGGTGGTACAGGGCGTAGCCGCAGCAACTTCGAGGAGCCACGAAGGAGGCATCCGTGTAAGCTACACCCTGGGTATGAAATAGAGGGGAATGGTGCTGCGCGGCCGCATGACGACGGCCGGCGTGTAGAACGGGGGACATGTTGGACGGGAGGGGGAGGGTACGAAGATTGGGAGCCGGGGTGGGAATAGAAGAGGTAAACGGGGCGATGGGAATGGGCGACATACCCGCTTGAGTCAGTAACCACTGACCCTGACGGGTAAGGGAAAGCCGGGGAAGCT
Organism: Amblyomma mixtum; assembly: GCF_055824585.1. Taxonomy (NCBI): domain Eukaryota; kingdom Metazoa; phylum Arthropoda; class Arachnida; order Ixodida; family Ixodidae; genus Amblyomma; species Amblyomma mixtum. The sequence continues at coordinate 93,577,423 of NC_143015.1, read as the reverse complement.
GTGAGTCATGATGGAGAGAGAACAGAAAACAGAGGGGATGAAAGAGGCGTGTGGCAAAGATCTTTGCAGTAGAGGTAGTGATAGGGAGGTTGAGAGCTGCCTTGTAGAGGCCCACAAGGGCAGTCTCGAGAGCGTTAAGTTGAGTCTGATTGAAGGAAACGTAGGGTGCAAAGTACAAGACCTTGTTGAGGGCCAGAGCGTGGGTAAGTCGGCACGCATGAGCCTCGTGGAGACCTGAGCGCCGGTTGACCACGCGCCGCAGGAGGTGAGTTACCGAGTGGCAGGTGTTGACAGCGTGGTGGAGGGCTTGCACGTTCTTGGCTGCATAAAAAGGAAAGCCAAGAACTTTGCACTGCGTGACGACAGGAATGGGAGAGCCAGAAAGGTGGAGAGAGACGAAGTGGTTATGTGAGCGCTGGTATGAGCAATGGTTGAGAAGGAGCAGCTCGGATTTTTCAGGAGCAGGAGAGAGGCCAGCGGTGTGGAAAAAGGAGTCGATGAGATCTAGGCCACGTTGCAGGGTGTGCTGTACATGGCCGGGAGAGCCAGACGAACACCAGAGAGTGATGTCATCGGCGTAAAATATATGATGCAGGCCGGGATTATCAGCCAGCTGGGAGGCGAGAGGGGCCATAGCAAGATTGAAAAGGGTAGGAGAGAGAACAGCCCCTTGAGGAGTGCCTCGGGTGAGGTTGTGGGGGTCGGACAGATTGGTATCTACTCGAAAGCGAGCGACACGTTTAGAGAGGAATGAGCGGATATAAGAGTACATGCGGGAGCCACAGTCTAGGGAGGCGAGTTGGGAAAGGATGTGGTCGTGTCAAACACCGTCAAAGGCCTTGCGAACATCGACGGTCACATGTGCGTGAATTTGAGTGGGGGTAGGTGACAGAAACGTGTGCTGGAGAATCAGAAACATGTCCTGTGCACAGATGCGGCGTCCGAAGCCGATGAGAGAATGAGGGAAGAACTCCCTCGCCTCGAGAAAATTAGAGGTGAGTCGGGGCCATTCGCTCAAGAGTCTTACCAACACACGATGTCAGGGAGATTGGGCGGAGGTTATAGAGAGAGAGAGGTTTGCCCGGCTTTGGAATAATAGAAATGAGGAAGGTGGTGGTGGTGAAAACTTTTATTTTGTGAAAAAAGTTTGGGAGCCACAGAGTGGCCCCGCTACATTGCCGGCGTCCCTAGTCCGGGATACCGCATGACGAGGCCCGTCTCTCGCCCCTTTCACCAGAGCCCTTTGGGACTCAAGCGAGGAGCAGTTGAGGAGGGCAGTCTGCCATGCCTCTCTGGAAGGGGTAGGGAAGGGGGGAGGTGGAGATTTTGAGTACATGCCCACACCATGTGGAAGATTTCACAGGTCTCCCCACAGTGCGGGCATCGCCCATCCGTGCTAGGATCGTAATGTTTTATTATTGCAGGACAGAGTAGAGTACCTGTCTGCAGGCGCCTTAAAGTTCGCTCCTCCGTCTTACTCAGCCCTTTAGCAGGGGCCGGGAAAAGGCGGTGGTTGTCGCTATAATGTGTTAATATTTCCCTGAGTCGCAGCAGCGTCCAGGAGCTTGGCAGGCAGCCGCTGTTCCAGGCCTCATTGTAGGTTTTAAGGAGGAATTCTTTGGCACAGCCAGGAAGGTTGCGAAGTGTGGTGTATGTAATGGCATCCTCACCGGGAGCCGAGCGTGTAGCATTAGCAGCCAGAGCCGATTCGAGCTCCCGGAGAGTGAAGGATTGGTCCAGATCGGGGTTAGGTCCACCGCTGTACACCGGGTAGGAGGGTGCCAGAGGGGGCGGGAGATAGAGAGAGGCGAGCTGATCAAAAACATCGGAGGGAGTCCAGTCCCTTGAGTGAGGGCATTAGCTAGAGTGGGAGCAAGGGCAGGCTTAGTGCCAAGGAGGGATTTGAAGAGAGACCATGTTAGCAGAAAAGCTTTCTTTGTCGCAGAAAAGCGTTCTTTGTCACTTAAGATTCCGTTAACAGCACAAGGGCTGTACTGACCATTCACTTTCTTCTCTTCAGTAACCACTCACGTGCGAAGTCGTTCGCAGCCTCCTTTAGGCATGAGGCGATGTCTGCAGGTAAAATCCTTTCTGATCTTGCTGCCAGGTATTTTTCTTCAAAAAGACCGAAGAGCTCGTATTCACTCAAGCATGCGGTACTCAATTGGTCGATCGTGAGAGCCACTTCACGACAGAAAAACGTAGAGAGAAAAATTGACGCAGGTTCGTCGCAATTCTGCGCAACCTTAATGCAGAGCGAAGTCTGCTTTCTTTCAATTTTTCTGAAATTTTTATTGATCTTATTCTCTGAGTTTGTTTTTTATGTTTCATATATTACTTTTATTATTTTGTTTATTTGTTGTGTTTGATCTTATTATTGTTTTCATTTTAAATTTTAAATTTTTATTTTGCCCTCCGCTGCCTCCCAAGGTCTTTTTCCATACCGACATGACCTTGAAGAACGGGAGGAGTATAGCTTCCGTTTTGAAACAAGGGCACATGCACGAAACGGCGCAACTCACCGGCGGCAGTGCTTGTTGTTTTATACCTTTTGTTTTCCGCGCCACGCGAAGGCTGCTGAAGCGCCGTCTGATGCCAAGGGCTTCCTGCGGAGTGTCTCTGCAGGGTAGTGCTGCCTCCTGTAGTGCCGGAGCTCCCATTTCGCTGGCCGGCCTCCCTGGAAACAAGCGCTGCGCGCTCGCCGACGCTCAAAGCAGGCCCAGACTTTCTCGGACATGTCGCGACGTGCAGCGTGACTCATCCAGCCAGGCCGGCGCCGACATGGACCCTTCCTCCTTCCCTCCTCTCCGTCGGTGCGGGCTCCTCCGACGCGTCGCCTCTCGACCATTGGTCCAATTTGAACGGTGGCCAGTGATTGGAGGATTTGAACGGCTGGCTGCCGTAACCGTTACCAGCGGCTATAAAAACGGAGCCGCGCTGAACCCGAGCAGCAGACGGGCAGCAGAAGAGCCATCACGCCGGAGCTACGCTCGCCGCCGGGGCCGCCCTTCTTCTGTGTGCCTGCCCGTGGTGCTCTTGACCCTTGTATCATGTAAAAGCCCTTGTACATACTGTACATAAACGTCCTTTTACTCACCGTCGCCTCGACCGTTTCCTGGCTCGGACACCCAGTCCCAACAGTGGTGGCAGCGGTGGGATGCCCCAGTCCCAACAGTGGTGGCAGCGGTGGGATGCCCCAGTCCCAACAGTGGTGGCAGCGGTGGGATGCCAAAACCCAACACTCCCCTGCGTGGATATTTGCGGATGGGCGAGCTCGGGTTACTTGTGTGTGTATGGGGGGTGGGGGGGCATCGGGTATCTGTTGTTTCAGGCAGCGTCTTCGCTTCGGCGGACGCGGTTGTTGCGACGCGCGTGTCTTGTTTCACTCTTTCCTCTTATCTCTTAACTCTCCTCTATGGCTCGGCTTGAGCCAGTCGGCAGGCCCATGCACTTTCCTTTTCACCTTTCTCTCAGTCGTGGCCCGTGTACTGTGCGATGTCAGTGCACGTTAAAGAACCCCAGGTGGTCGAAATTTCCGGAGCCCTCCACTACGGCGTCCCTCATAGCCTTAGTTGCTTTGGGACGTTAAACCCCAATGAAACAGTGAACCAAACCTTCTCTCAGTCCCAACAACACAACATTGGGTTACTTGTGGTAGTTGTGGCCAGCTGAGAGGCTGCGACGTGAGCGGAATCAACGCTCCTGCAATATCCCTCAGCTGACGGCTGGCAAAAGATCACAGGCAACGAAGACAAAGTTCAGATATCCTTGGGAGTGCTCATACCACTCCTGGCGCAGTGGTGCAGCGGCAAGTGACGCGCCACTGCCTTGCGATGGTAGTTGCTGCCACTGATGGGGCTTGCGGGTATCAGGTTCCTCTTCCCAATAAACTCCTCGCGATTAATCATGAATATTACCGCCATCTGCCGAAGTGGGCATGCATTTTGCTCATAATCCGGTGGGCACTTTGTAATGACGTCACACGGTCACGTGATGCAGGCGTTCTGCCTACCATCCATGACGTGTATGTATTTGTTTATTATACCCCTAGGGCCACTACGGCATTGCAGAGCGGAGTTGTTACAAAAAATGAAATCAATTTAACAAACTGGTGTAAATGAAATAGACACGGTGCAAACAAGACAATAGTTTTGTATTATTGTCTTGAATAAACATGATTGATTGATTGATTAATTGATTGAAACATGACCCCTAAATATACATTGTTACTAAGGTGTTCAGGTGAGAGAGAAAAAAAGATAACACAGTATAAAATGTATCCTAGTTAAACAGTGTTAGCCATAACGTTCTTGAATAATTAATGATCTGTGATGGTGGCCGTCAAGGTTGACACCCAGCTTTTCCATGCCGTGGAGGGACGAGACAACAGCTTTGCGGCGGAGAGGATGCCTTTGTGCCTGCGCACTAAAAAATCTGGCAGTCACAGCCCGTGTCATGGCCAATTCCCCTTGTGGGTACGGTCCTTGATGTCCCGACTGCAATAACAACGATGGCCAAGCTAAGACTTCTGACGTGTGGCGCTCAGGTAGCTGACTTCGGTAATCTCGCCCCCATGGCGCGTGTCACTCTTCGAGCCAGAAGAAGAAACAGAAGAGGAAAGAATCGCACGCGACTCGAACGCAGCCGACGATCCCGGGACGAGAACAAGACGGCGCCCGACGTTCACGCCTTCAGTATCCTCTCCGTTGACGTCGAGAGCACACTGCGTCGTTCTGCCGCACGCGGTCCAAAGCACCTTGAACTGCTCCGGACGTCTGCATGGGGCGCAAGAAGCGGAGCAAGAGGAAGCACCGCCAGGAGGCCACGCCTAGCCAGGGGGCCATGACCGCGGAAGCAACCTCCTCGACATCGCTCCGGAGGGATACGGACGCCGCCACTCCGACTTCCGCCGCCATCTCTGCCGATGTTCCCGTCCTCGTTAGCCCCGTAAGCGACGTTCGATTACATATTTTTGTTGTTTTAATTCGCAAATTTGCACTCGGTCCGGTTGTCAGAGTCTGCAGGACTTGCATAGAAGCGCCGGCATTTTCCCCCACGCTAGCAGCAACGATTAGAGGCTTTTAATTTTGGTTAGTCGGTTATGTTTCGTCAGTTTTATTTTAAATGTTTGGTAAATTGCTTTTTTTTTCTAGGAAAGGAAATTGCGCAGTATCTGCCTCACCTATGTCGGTGGACGGTTGGCGTCGTCTCTTCGCAGGCGCCAGCCACAGGCTTTTCATTCTTTTTCATGAAACGGTGGGAGATATTACTGTTACGCACAATTATATTTTCGGGCATGAAAAGCTCTCGGAGCTGTTAGTCTAATCCCCACACGAGATTCTCCTCTTTTCCTCTTAATACCCGTGGCAATGTTGCATCGAAGCTTTCCGCCTGCTTATATCCGCAACCGCGGTGACGAAGGACGCCGGTACGCTTGCCTGAAATTGTTGGAGCGTTTACAGCACTTAGGTAATCAAGAATGGCTGCCGCTCTGAGGTCAGGATGTCGGCCTATAGGTAGCTTCACCGCCGCTGCACTACCGAATGAGCATCTAGGGCCGACCGTGGAAATGTACAGTCGAGCGCGATTTGAAGGTTATCGCGCGAGCGTCGGCCGAGAACATGAACAGCGCCATGGCCCAGAATTCTCTGCCGAAGCGAGGGAGGTATCAGGCCAGCTTCCCTCACTCTTTTTGCTGTTCCTTCAGCAGCTGTCACTCCCTCCTCTGGGCTATCAGTTTTTTTTTATTTTATTTTCGAAGGCTCCAAACAAGATAAACGTGGAAGCACGCGGCAAGTAAAAGCGCCAGTTTGGGCAAAAATGCGCGGTATCTCTATTATTTTTCATTGCTTTCGCGTCGCCATTTGCCCTATGACGAAGTATTGTAGCCAGGTATGCCCTAAACATTTTAAAAATGAAGATGTGCGTTCGTCGAGAACTCATGAGCGCATAACGTCGTCGAGCGCATCACGATTTTCTTGAATTTCTGACTGCAGCCCGCTCCATCTTATTATCACTGTCGCAATGAGCGACCGGAATATGAAAGGACGCAGCATAAAAATTTGGATAACTGCGCTAAATATGGATAGATTTTGTGCATAAATAAGAAAAATAATCTTAATTATGCTGTTTCCTTCAAAGCTCTGCAGTTACACACGTGCGAAGCAGAGCGAAATCATCACCGATGAAAGGATTCGCATGTGCAAGCTGGTCCCTGAGGCTGAGGTCAGGCAACGCGGTCGAAATTAGAATGTGTGCGGCAGCCAAGCCGGAGCTGCGAGTCATAAGTAAGAGACAGACGAGGAACGATAGAGTCACTAAGGCGTTTGAATGTCGATAAACGCTGACCGTTCCGATGTGTGTTCGGGCTACTATGGACTCTAAATGGTGCTGCGAATTTCAGTGATGGTTGTGTACAGAATCACTTTCGATATCAGTGGCATCGTATACGGAGAGGGCTAAGCAATGAACTACCACTGAAAATGGCTGTGTCATCGATGCTTACCCATTAATGTTGATTAGACTCAAATTCATTTCAATCTTTCTTTATTGGCTTCCAAACGAGACTAATGCATCTTATGCAATATCACAGGCTTAGAGCTTTGACCTAGGTCCTAATACTTCAACGCGGCGCCCATTCTTTCTTTCACGTCTTTTATCCTTTTCGGGATAGAAGCGAACAGAAACTGCAAGTTCTTGGTCCTGTCGGAGGACATTCCACTCCCTCTCAACGGCTGCCCACAGAGTGTCTGCGTTAAGTTCGAGCGAGCCAGCCGTGCCTTCATTAAACCCAAACATTTTCGATTATGTTCAGATCGGCGCTTTCTGGTGGCCAGAGGAGCTGCGCAACTCCAGACTTGGTGAGATTTTCTTGCACTGATGATGCAGTGTGAACAGGGCAGCCGTCGTGTTGGAAATAAAAACATCCATCAGGCAAAGGTCCGTTCACGGCGAAACGAAGGAGAACAGTGTCGATGATCTCGTTGTAGACTTCGGCCGTGAGCCTCCCTGGAATGCGGAAGAGGGGACCCAGACCAGCGTAAGTTATTGCACCCCAGACATTGGCCGAGACACGCCCGCTTGCTCCGACATCGCGGACGTTTTCAGCTTCATAGCTGCAATAAAAGTGATGATTCAAATTTAATAACCAGAATTACGCACAGGGCAGTTACCACAATATAATGAGAGACTGAGCGCTAGCTGCTAAGGTATTTTGAGCTCGCGATACACTGAGGTAAAAAATTTCAGAGCGACATGCATATTTTCTAGCTAGAGACCACCTATTTTAGTTTTGCACACTTACTCGCACTTCGCCTGAAACTCCGCTACAGTATGCCGGTCTTAAAGCCTCTCCTCGGGCGGTGGATTTCACAGCAGCCGCCACGCACGAAGCGTGCCATATTCCTCTGCTCTAGCCGTATACTCTCCGCGCTGCCCCCCATCATAACTAACTCTGGTCACATACTCCTCCTGTATACACCTGTCGGCCTCCTCCCATGATAACGCCTGTCTTTCTCCTACGTGGTTACCACACCACTACTGCGCTGCAACTTAAATCAAAGACGATGCAATGAGCTCTGCAAAAGAAAATCACAGCTAAATTTACTAGAAGAGAGAAACAGAGTCGTTCAGGGAGCAAACGGGACCCGCAAAAGAAGTTGAAGCGAGCCGAGAATAAATAACCGCGCTTGGTGATGCTTGTGCGGCTGCTCAGTCTATGTTTGCTCCAATAAACTTCACGTCCCTGAAGGATGAGGTTAAGAAGTTTGCGGGGATACGGTGGCCGGAGCTGGCGCAGGACATAGTTAACTGCGGGAGAGGCCTTCACCCTTCTGTGGGCGTAATATGGGTGGTGATGATGACTTCACTGATAAAACTAAAGAGTCGGCCTAAAACCGCTGTTCTTGTGGAATGATATGCAAGAAAAGTAAATCTCACCGGCAGCCATCGACTCTCCAAACACGAAGTCGCTGGTTCCAGCAGGTAGAGAATGTCGATTCGTCCCTAAATATGACCTGTTGCCATTCCTCAGCGCTCCATGCTTCGTGCCGATGTGCAAATTCCAAACGCTTCCTGCGATGTCCGCTGGTCAAAAGTGGCTTTCTCGCAGCCACGCGGCTCTTAAGACCCGCAGCGTTAAGTCTCATTCGGATAAACGAAAGGCTTAGGCGAAGGCCAAGTTCTTCTTTGATTTTCTTGGCGGTCGTGAATGGATCGTGGACGGCGGCAGCTATTATCAGCGCGTCTTCCTGCGCAGTTGTTCTTCCGGGTCTTCTTTGATGCGGGGCATCTTCCAAGAGGTTTTCCCGGTGAAACACTCGAAGAATGCGGTTGACTGTCTTCTGAGGACGGTTCACCTCACGGGATATCTCTCGCTGGGACATGAACTTTCCCAACGAAACAATTTCGTGGCGCTCCTCTAACGTAAGTCGTCGTGGCATTTTCCTTGCGACAAGTGGTCTGGGATCGCATCGATCATTGCAGCAGTTATATATCCCTCATGAAAAAATGTTTCGCGGAATGTTATTGGTGGACAAAGATAATATGACGAGGCGATATTGCCTTTTTATATTTTTCCAACTTCAAAGTCGTTCAAATCAAGAAGTGCCAAGCACTGGCTTTACCAGATCTTTCCCACAAATTTTGTTATCGCCCACAAGATACGAGAGGTAAACAAGTCCACACTTTATCACAACCAATGGAAAGCTTAGAATAGAGAGAAAGGGTGGTCATCTCGCCGCGGGGGTGAAGCATGTTGCACGGAACAGCGAACGAGGAAGAGGAGAGTGCGAAATCATGATTTTTCCTGTTCCGAAGTCGGCCGCTAGGTGCCTAAAGGGCTAGGCTGGTCGACGCTCGCGCGATAACCTTCAAATCGCGCTAGACTGTACGTGGCTGCAGTTGGCTTCGAACTCCAGGAGAGTTCTCTGGTACAGAAAGGGCCTCCACTAAAGGGAATGAGATAACACGTTTACTGCTTTCAACCATGACTGCACTGTACATGGCGCGGAGCACTAGCTCTGTGAACATTAAGGGCATAGTGTGAAGACGCGGGTAATTTAAACACAAGCATAGAACCCCTGTTTCGCCAGCGGCTTATCCTGGGTTTGCTTTTAGAGCGATAACTCTGCAAAAACCTGAGTATCTGTCGGTATGTAGATTTCACATTGAAGTCGCCTTCGGGCTTTGCAATTTCATAGCAACAACCATAAGTTAAATGCCGAAGCATACTTTGATAATGGCCAATATGATTGTCTCCCCAAATTTTTTCCTGGTCGCTGCCAACATTGGCCCACCCAAGCACCCAAATTAGCTCCTCACCAACTCGATATTTGACCGTCTCAGATTTGGACCAAAATGAATATTCAGGATAATTTGAATATTCGCAATGAGATGGTGACCCCCAAATCTAACTCAGGTCACTCATTTGGCCACCCCACACACGAAACTTCATCCTCGCGGATTTGGACCAAAATCCATGTCCAGGCTATATTGAAGCTGCTCGTTACGATAGTTACCTCCAATTTTGGTCTTGCGAGTGATTTTCGCAAAGATGACAACAAAAGAAGTGCGAACGAAAGCCAACTACTTCGCGAACCACAAGACGGTGTTTGTCAGAATCGGTGTGAGACAAGAAGCATAAAAATGGTTAAAACTAGCAAACTAAGTACTTAATCTGAGTACACATAGCAGCCGTAAGCAATGAGTTAAGCCACAGATAAGAAACAGCACAATCTTATTGCAACGAAGAACAGCTATCGCTCGACTGTTCGGTGCAACAGAGTTAAGCTTTTGTCATTTTTCTCTCCATGCTGGCAGCGTTAATACTTTTGTTACTTGCCTAGCGGCACTTGTATTTTCATTTGCGTTTATTGCCACAGAATTTGGAGAAGGCGAAATTTGTCCTGTAGCTTCGGCGTCGTAAGTGTGAAGTTTCCGTCTCGCAGGCGTTGTTTAGGGGATCTTCCTCCCTTAAACTGCCACGTGTAAACTGATCTCAATCGGCCTTCCAAATGTATGGGAGCTAGGAGGGAGACGCCTCAAGAACAATGACTCAGAAAAGTGGGAATGACTTAGAAGGAAATAACTCGGACAATAGCAGGCCTACGGGCAAAACATAAAGCCTCCCGGAGCAATATCTGCGCAGAAATGAAACATGTGGGGGAGCTATTCCTGCCACTATTGCTCTGGAAGAGCAACCTGGGTCTCAAAAGCTCAACCTCTGGCTGTGTTTCAAACAGCCACCTGCCATGCAGTGGTGTTGCGCATAACTACGCGCTATTGCTCCGGTAGTGGTATGGCTACTTGCCGTGATGTAACAACGTGACACATAAGGTGTAGCTGCGTAGTAAAAATTGTATTTGATTAGGAAGTGAAACACTATTAACTCAAAATGGGTATAGGTTGAGAACTGCAATAGGTTACCGAGTGAATGAAGCGCGCGATCGCGTTTCCTCGCAACAAACCAGTTGATCTCCCTTAAATTTCTTGAGTGATGCGTGACCCACTGCTTGTCTACGGCAAAAGTGGCACTGCCGCACACCCTTGCTTCATGCTCACCTAATTTCGCGTTTTCCGCACTTTATTTTCTAAGGCATCTAAGCGAAGCCTACCCAAGAATTGTTATAATGATGCTGCGATACGCATAATTGTGGCTAGCCTTGCGCAAGAAATTTTAAGAGAAAAATTTCTTTACTCTCGCAAACTAGAGCGACACACATGTGATTCATATTTTGCCGATAATTTTATGTCTTAATGAGCTCGCGTTGGAGATATTGCGTCAGCAAGACGCAACTTTATCGCGCGATCGAATTAGAGGTTTAGTTATATAGACCACACCCAGATTATTTAGGTTACATTTAGGTGCAGGGCTTGATCACTAATACAACTATCGTAAAACTCAGAGAAACGCTTGTTGTGGTTCTGATCTCCCAGATGCACTAAGTTTAAAAGTTGGCGAAGGAAAAGAGTATGAAAATGACTCATATATACCTACACGACAAGTGGTACCATAAAGAGAACAAACAACTCAAAAGAACATGATGTTGCGTATTAGAGGATACGATATTGCCTATTGAAATAGACTCTGCATGACAGCAGTCTTTACTTCGACTCGTTTATGAATCTCTATACAATGCTCACACAGAAATGATTGATTTGATCACACTGAATTGATCACACAGAAATGTACTTACAGATACTTAGGTGTTACACTAACAGATGACTGTTCCTGGAATGCTCACGTGGATCATGTGGTTACCAAAGCCGGTAGGGCACTAAATTCCATACAGCGGAGTTTAAGGTCTTCGGAGCCAAACCTCAAGAAAACTGCTTTTCTCTCTTTTGTTTGACCTATCACTGCATATGTCTGTATTGTATGGGACCATGCACATCGGGTGTTATTTGAAAAACTTGAAAAAATTCATAACAGAGCAGCAAGGTTCGTCTTGGGCAGGTACGGGCGAAGGGATAGTTGTACAGCAATAAAAAAAGAATTGAAATGGGGACCACTCGTCCCGTAGAAGAAAATTGAGGCTAAAATTGCTGTACTTAATAGTTCACGGAAAAACGGGGATTGATTTTGAAAGTTACTTAAAACAGCCCTTTTACGTTTCTCAACGGCATGACCATTCCCGTAAAATTAGAGAGTACCGTACCAGGACGAACTTGTTTGAAAATTCATTTTTTGTTAAAACAGTGCAACAGTAGAACCGGCTTTCCTAAATGCAAGTGTGCTCTGCAAGTGAAGGTGTATTTTTGGCCAATCTGTAACCCCCCTGCTATAACGCCTTCGGGCAAATGCGGGGTAACTCTTGAATTAAGAATAAAGAATAAGTATCGCAGTGCAGTTTGTTGGTGAGCAGATATAATCGTTGTAAGGTTACATTCAGTTACTCCGTTTGCTTCGCCACTACACTTAGTGGTATCGTCATATGGTTTAAACCAGAGCTCTTCGATTTTGCCAGTCGCGGAACTTCGCGCGGGGCCCAAGTATAAAAAAAGGCGGCCTTATTCAGCCATAATTCGGAGTTGGTGGCAACCATCTTGGTCAGTTGTTCGCGACCTCATGGAGTGCACTGTGTCGCCTCTGTCACTGTCAGTCCTCTTTTACGTATGCTCTTTGAACCTACACCATAGAATACCACCGAGCAAAATACAAGACTTCTCAATGACGTAAATCGTGTTCCATTTACTACCTTCGTTATTTTCCTAACCGCTCAGCCACCAGAGAACAAAATCAGTGAAACAGATGCACCCTAAAAATGCATGCATAAGGTTTGTCGGAGATTTAAATCTGCAGACAAAGTTAGCAAAAAAAAAAAAACACTCTTCAGAAGTTAATGGCGCAAAATAGCGAGAGGCTTTATTATCCGCTTCTAGGTGGCGCCGCAATCAGCAAGCCTCTGGAAGAGGCTTACAAGCGGCGGCGAGGAAGGAGTACGGCAATATTGCTCTCATTCAGCGCTGTTGTTTTTACATAATTAATATGGAAAGAAGAATACAATACAGTAGGCTTGGTTATGTTCTGTCTTCAAGATTAAACAGAAAAGTTGTAGAGTACGAGCATCCCGATTTAATGCATGCGGATGGTATTGTACTATAAGCAAATAGCAGAAAGATTTGCCAACTCTACTTGATTCTTGTGGAAACGAAGGAGGCGATCTAGGCTTCAATTTCAATTAAGTCATGTATGATGATTTTGCAACGATTCACTTGTTCAGGTGCTTACAATACTTGGGCATGCAGTACTCAGAGTGACAGAATACAAATATCTCGGGATATGGGTAAACAAAGGACAGATACACACAGAAAAGCATGAACAGTCGGTTAGGACAAAAAGCCGAAAAGATGCCGGGATAATGAAATATAAGGAATTAGGGGGTACAGCAAATATGAAGTTCTGAGAGGTATTTGGAAAGGAATAATGATGCCGGGACTTACTTTCGGGAAAGCGGTTTTGAGTCTAAGCGCAGAAGTTCAGTTGAGATTAAAAATAAATCGGAGAGCTGTTGGAAAATTAGCGCCTGGTGACCACGGCAAAACCACGAACGAGGCAGCTCAGATGGATATGGGCTGGGCATCGTTCAATGTACAGGAAGCTCAGAGTAAAATAATGTATGAAGACCCTACTGAGAAAAGCTGCATGATCCAATGACATGATAAAGTTTGCCATGAAAATATCATACTACTAATATACAAATGTCATACACTGGTGATGCATTCTTAGAAATTAACGTATCTCTTGCAAAATAATTAATTGTATAATATTTGCATAACAAATCTGTATGACATTATTGCAGAATAGAAATTTTCAGTAGCGGAACGCTTAAGGAAACTGGGTGATAGTAGGTGGGCTGTTGAAGGACTTAAATCCTTATACAGAAAGCGTTTACTTACAATGGCCGAAAAGGACTACGAAACTAACTAGTTAGTAGGCAGGACAACAGGATGAAGAAATAAGTACCCTTAAATGGCACGAAAAATGCAGAAAGTAAAAAGTGGAATCATTAATTGGAAAAGAAGCTGTGTCGGATTAGACGAGTATTGGAAGAAGCAGATGCGGAAGGAATCATTCCTTGACTCAAGATGCAGTGCCCTACTCCTTGAAGCTAGGTCAGGGTGTCAGCTGCAAAAACAAATTTCACCACGATGATGAGAGATGTGCAGCGTGGGTGGGATAAATCTGCACAATCAATGGAACATCTTATAATTCAGTGTGATGTCATCCATCCGGATGTCGATGAGGCACAGTTACTCCCCCTGAGGCGCTGGGGTTTATAGACAACAATGGTCATGTGAGTGAATTTGCGATGAGAGTTAGCAAAAAGTGATTGCAAGATTGGCGGCTCCAAAGTAGCGAGGTGACATCAGGTTAAAAGTGCGGGATTCAAAATGTATTTAAAGAAAATGGCGAATTTATAGACCGGTTTACAAGACAAGAATTATAAAGAAAAAAGCCGAGCATTGTGGCTATAGCCACCATCCATCCTCTCAAAGTGGCTCCAAGGACTAGTCACTAGCTGAAGCGGCAGTTCGCAATGGGTATGACCTAAGAGGTCTGCATGAAACCCCATGCGGCGAAAGAAAAAGCGCCGAAGGTATATGAAGGATGTGACATTCCCGCGCGACATGCTCAACACGCATAATTAGGGACTTCATTGCAGCGTAGAAAGAGAATGTAAACCCCAGTTTACTTTTTGATTTTTTAGATCAGTCAGATTAGCAAGAAGTGAACCCGCTGAAACTGCAATACAAATGGTTGCTACTGAGAGTGCACGTTTGGCGTACGCGCGTGGACAGTGCTGGATGACATACAACGCGAGGAGAATTCGACGTGAGCTGCAGCTTGTCGCCCTCCACTAGGTGGCCACTGTGCTCTGCATCCTATCCATCCTTTGAAAACTGCCGCCTATGAAGCCACCACTCTCCCCGTGCGATAAAAGCACAAATTATCCCGGTAAAAAAGCTGTTTGATTACAGGTTTGCTTGCATTTATGAAAAAAATCACGGGACTAAATAATTGCCTTTTGATCCGCATTGTTCAACTAACTGGCATCACACGACACACCCACTGCAACTAAACACCATTAATTGTTTGTGATAAACATGCTTTTGCTAGATTGAAGTATTATCTCCCAAAAATGTTTGATGCCCACTCTCTATACCAGTCTAAGCAAAATGTCATTTTCTGTCCTTTGGGAACTACTCTTTGAGTAGGTTGTATTTGTGAAGGTGTTGAAACGTACTCTTTCTTCCTTGTTTCCAAATGTTTAATATTTCTCCTCTAATGTTGTTTACTTCATTGTATTCCGAATGAATTGTCTCTGCTAATGTTGTCGGCTTCTACGGGTGACGAAGCCTCTGAAGTGGTCGTTGCGGACGCCCTTTTTTGTCAGCCACGGTTTTTGTGTAACAAAAGTGTTGTGTCCCCTTATTGCTTTTGTGTGTGTGCGCCCCCGCATCCTCCTCCTAACGACCACTCGCATCCTCCTCCTAACGACCACTCGCATCCTCCTCCTAACGACCACTTGCCCCTCGTCGCACGCTGTCGCCAGATGCCCCCCCATGGTGCGCCCCCGCATCCTCCTCCTGTTTTGGGAAGCCACTCCCTCCCGTGGACGCTTCTCCGCTCCCTCCTTTCTTCGGGCGGCCAGTTCGGCTCCTGCCTCGGTCGACGCTGGTCGCACCCTCATCGGCTTTAAATAAACGAAGTCTTAAAGTACCGTGTGCGTCTTTCGCTGCATTCAACACAGCGACCGGACACGACAGTGGCGACGAGAAAGTGGATTCGACCCGCGCTACGCAACGCTATTGACAAGCCATGGCTACGCGAGGGTTTTTTCCCAATCAGATACCAGAGTTCAACGGCTCATCGTGGTCATCGTGGGTTGGACGCCTTCAGTTCTACTTTGAAGCTAACAACATCACAGACCCAGCCTTGAAGAGGGCCAACCTGCTGACGCTGTGCGGGGAGCAGACCTACGATACTGTCTGCGCCCTTATTCAGCCAAGCACACCAGCGGCAGTGTCTTACGACGACATCGTAAAAGCGCTGCAAAAGCACTACGACCCAAGGCCATCCGAGGTCTACAGCCGGGCTCGCTTCCAACGACGAGATCAACTGGGAGGAGAAACTGTGAGCGCCTACGTAGCCGCGCTCAAGAAGCTCGCTGCCGACTGCAATTTTGGAACGCTGTCGACAACAGCTACCGGGCAGGAGGGAGACGCAGCTTCTTCTGCTAACACCACCATGCTTCCCTTGGACGTGATGTTACGCGACAGATTTGTGTGCGGACTGAGTGACGAGTCACTGCAGCAGCGCCTGTTCGCTGAGAAGGACCTCACATTCAGCAAAGCTTACGACATCGCCGTTCGAGCGGAGAGCGCCGGTCACCAGCAGAGAGGGATTCGCCGGAACACCGAGCCGGTACACCAGACAAGCAACCAGGTGCGCAAGCCTTCTGTTGTTGTTAAATCGGTCAAAAAGGCACAACGCTGCTGGCGGTGTGACGACCAACACAACCCCCAGGGATGTCGATTCCAGTCAGCCACGTGTAATTTTTGCCACAAGCGAGGGCATATCGAAAGAGCATGCATTACGAAACGGAGACTTGCCAAGATAAAGTCACCTTCCCAGCCTAATCACAGCGTCAACGCCTCAGAGAATACGCCGCTATCTGATCTCCATGGAACAACATCAGCAACACCATCTGTGTTGTACGACCTGAACACCATGAATCTCGGCACGCGACCGAAGATTTTTACAGAAGTAAGCGTACATCACCAGCTGATTAAGTTCGAGGTGGACTCCGGCGCAGCCTGTACTCTGATCAGTGAGGACACGTTCCGAACTTCATGGCCATCTGACGCACCCGCCCTGCAACAAGACGACACGCACCTGCGAACGTGGTCAGGACAGAATCTGCCACTATTGGGCTCTGCCAACGTGCAGGTTAACTACAACGGCCAGACCCATACGCTACCTCTGCTTGTTGTGAAGGGCACAGGATCAAGCCTTCTAGGGAGAAACTGGTTTTCTCCACTAGGCGTGATGATATGCGGCATACACCAGACGCCGAGCCAGAACATGGTTGAGCAACTGCAAGAGAAATACGAAAGAGTATTCTCGGAAGAGATTCCAGGAAACGAAGGGCCCCCGGTCACACTGGAGTTGTTGGACAACGCGCAACCCAAATTTCTGAAGGCCAGGCCGGTGCCGTTTGCTCTCCGAGATTCAGTTGAAAAAGAGTTGGACAAACTGGAGCAGCAAGGTGTCATCGAGCCGACGCAGCATTCCATCAAACTCTCAGCGTACGACTACGCTCTGGTCTACCGCAATGGGAGTAAACATCAAAACGCCGATGCGCTAAGCCGTCTGCCACTAGACGCAACTGTTGACGAACCATTTCCACCAGGAGACGTTCTGATGTTCGAAGCACTGCCAGAACCTCCGCTTACAGCAGGCACAGTTGCAGCATCTACGCAGAAGTGCGCAGCTCTCCGGCTCGTTTACACAGCTGTTCAACAAGGCAACGTGCATAAACTCAAAGGGGACAACTTCGACGCTTACCGCAGGCGAGCTACAGAGTTGAGCACCCATCGCGGCTGCATCATATTTGGGTCCCGAGTTGTGATGCCGAGAGAACTACGCGCACAAGCTATGTCTCTCATCCACGCCGGACATCGGGGCATCGTTGCAATGAAAAAGTGTGCCAGAAGCTACATGTGGTGGCCTGGCATTGACAACGACATCGAAACAGTGGTGCGAGAATGCAAGCCTTGCCAGAGCAGCCGGAGCGCCCCGCCGAAAGCTCCTGTCCCAGAATGGGAAAAGCCAGACACACCATGGCACACACTGCACATTGATTTTGCAGGACCAATTGAGGGCTGCACTTTCCTTGTGGTCGTAGATGCCTACACAAAGTGGCTTGAGATAAGGCAAATGGGACAGACGACTTCGGCAGCAGTCATTGACAACCTCCGATCACTATTTGCAACGTTCGGCCTGCCGCGCAAGGTAGTGTCGGACAACGGAACACCGTTTGTGTCTGCGGAGATCCTCAAGTTTTATCGCGACAACGGGATCTCATCAGTTACATCGGCCCCCTACCACCCAGCGACAAACGGACAAGCCGAGCGCTACGTAGCCGAGCTAAAACGCGCCCTTGAAAGAGATCAGACAGGCTCGCTGCAGCGCCGCCTTGCGCGCTTTCTCTTCAAGCAGCACACGACGGTTCAGAGCACAACAGGCGAGACCCCCTCGAAAATGATGTTCGAGCGTGAAATGCGAACCCAGCTCACAGCCATCCTCCCCGAGCCAAAGGCAGAGACGTTCCGGGAAGAAAAAGCAATTCCGCGCTGCGGCACGCTTAATGAGGGGCAGCGCGTCCTCGCCCGTCAGTTTCTGAAAAAGCCACGCTGGGAGGAAGCTACAATTGTCAGACGCATAGGCCTGCGCTCTTGGCTCGTCAACATACATGGCACAGTAGCACGCCGACATCTCAACCAGCTGCGTAGATTTACGACGCCGTCTGAGAGCTGTCCGCCAGCGGAGAGAGCACGTGCACCATCTTCCCACATAGCCTGGCACCTCTTCCCGGAAGAAGAGACTTCGCCCAGGACAGACCTAGGAGACACAGCGAACAACAGCCAGCCTACAAGTGTTTCTCCCCCGAGCGCACAAAGCCAGCGCGCCTCCACGCGTGAGCGCCGACCCCCTGCACGATACCAGGCAACTTTCTAAGGGGGAAGGAAGTGTTGTGTCCCCTTATTGCTTTTGTGTGTGTGCGCCCCCGCATCCTCCTCCTAACGACCACTCGCATCCTCCTCCTAACGACCACTTGCCCCTCGTCGCACGCTGTCGCCAGATGCCCCCCCATGGTGCGCCCCCGCATCCTCCTCCTGTTTTGGGAAGCCACTCCCTCCCGTGGACGCTTCTCCGCTCCCTCCTTTCTTCGGGCGGCCAGTTCGGCTCCTGCCTCGGTCGACGCTGGTCGCACCCTCATCGGCTTTAAATAAACGAAGTCTTAAAGTACCGTGTGCGTCTTTCGCTGCATTCAACACAGCGACCGGACACGACAAAAAGCTGAAATGAACATTCATGCATTCAGTAGGTCCATGCCATTGGTTAGGTACCCTAAAAGAATGAGAGAGATTACAAGGAGAAATTGCTTGGTATCAAATGCTATATTTTACTTACAGATTTCTTAACGTTCTACGGAGGTCACGAACTCCCGTAGCCATTTATTCGCAAATATTTGAGTTCAGGTCTCCTTTTAACATTCCGACAGAAATATTAACCCTTGGGATGGAGTCATGTTAACAGGAATTTTACTGGTGTTCTAAAGCAGCCGTCTTCTCAAAATTACACGGTGATATCCCTGCTTATACAAATGACGCATAAGTGGCAAAAGCGTATTGCTATTACCAGTTATATAGTTCCACTGTTTTGAAGAATGTAGAGGGTAGATCATTGCCATGCTGCCGTTGTTCCTTTTTTTCGGCAGGTTGTGTATGTAAGAAATACTGTCCGTGTCGAGTGCAAAGTTTGCGAACAGCATTAACAAACTGTGCAGGAGTAGTGGCCACAGACGACTGCGGCACCTAGTTATTCCAGTGTGATAGCCTTGTTTTTCTCAATTTTACTGTGGATGAATCATGGAACAGCCAGACACGCTCTGGCGGGAGGATATGATAAAGGCGGACATAAAAGAATGGTTTCGGACTTAATGTTCTGTCTTGTCACGTTACCAGCCGCGTTTTATGTGCCAAGGCGCCCGAGTCGTCATGCAGGTGTCCATATCTGACTACAGCGCACAATACCGACTTTGTTTATCGGGCACGTAAGCAGTCTTAAGTGTCTCTGTAAACTTTTTTACAAGCATTTTACAAGCGGAGAAGCAGGCCAACAGCACCTGTTGGAAACCGATGGGTACCCTGCGGCACTGAGGATTGAACTCCGCCTCACCCGCATGCGGGTTGGATGCTCAAATTGCAAAATGCCGATGTAAGCTGCGGAAGTCTGCTTAGAAGTGATTGGATCACCTTGGTTAACTTTGGAGCGGGTTGTCTGTGATACAGAAGAGTTATCAATAGGCATCGCACCGAATTCAATACCACGCATATTTAGACTACACACTTGAGAAAACATTCACGCATGGAACAATGCTTTAGCCAAAACTGCCTTTCACAACTGTTCGCAGGACCTTCTCGTGCAAACGGCGAGTCAATCGGTGCAGTCGGCGCTGGCAGGTCGAGAGCGCCGCGACTCGACGCCCTTCCTGGAGGTGGCAGCTGATACGCCGAACCAACGTGAGCCAGTGCAGGCCTCTACCATCGCGGACGAGGTTGTGGAAACGCCGGCTCCGCTGCCCAGTAGCGTCCCGCCAGATGGCGAGGTCGAAGTGAAGGCGCCGGCGCCGCCATCACCAAAGGCCAGACGCTCAATTTCGAGAAGCCCGCAGCCCGTTCTCGTGACGGAGGTTGCAGGAGCCACTTCAGTGCAGCAAGTTGAGCAGGGGACCATAGCCGAGAGCCCCGGACAGGCCACGTTCAGCAAGTCCTACACGCTGTTCGGTCTCACCACGGGAGCGCACAGCGACACCGCCTACGACACCGACATGCACACCCGACTCTTAGGCGATGGATCCGCTTTGCCGGCAGGGCACAACTGTCGCATCAGGCGCACTGGTGAGGCGGTAAAAAGAGCGCCTCTTGGTGCGCCCATTCAGAGTGCTTCTAGAGGCAGCGCACGCGTGCGGGCTACCTCCCCATGTGCCGCACTCAGCCTGTTCAAATGGATAAAACTTTGCAGAGCAGGCTAGACTCCGATTGTCTCCTTATGTTACCTGTGTAACTGTTCTCTTCAAATCTGGCTGCGCTGTCATTAGTTCACTTTCAAACTTCCCGTTAACGTCCAAGTTTTAGCAAGTGGTGTTCTGGGTTTCGTACTTATGCGACATTCCTGCTTTGCCAGTTGGAGGTTGGAGGGAATTTTAGAAAAACTGGATAAATTTCGTTAATTACCAGAGTAAACAGCATTGTAAGAAAGTATTGCCTCTTTACTCGCTTCTTCCACAGATTTTTCTCCGGAAGTAGAGATTGTCCAAAACAACTCCTTTAACATGTGAAAGGTCGTCTCAACAGTTTGATCACGATGTGCGAAAGAACGTGACGGAACTTAGCTCTATGTTCCATGAGCCGTCGAGCCATCAGATCCAAAAATGTCGCCTGACTGATTGCATTTCTCCATCATTAGGCTTCAGCTTCAGTGAAGTACTTGCAGTAGTTTTTAAGTACAGCGTTCATCTCGATCCTCAGTCGTGCGCTCGAGTGCGTCTATTATATCGCTATGCAGGAAACGGTGGATCTAAATTAAGCCAATGGCATGCCTTTTAGAGCAGCGCGAGTATATTAATTTGCCTGGAACGTTTTCTTAGTTCTATTTTGTCAGTCCTTGAGTGGACAACGATTACACCTGGACAGTCATTAGCAAGCTGTCCGCTGCTAGGGGATGCTTGCATGCGTAATTTTACACGGATGCATTGCACAAATAATTAAAAAAAAACATTAGGTCAGAATTACGTGCCATCTGGTCAGCACACTTGCTAATGCCAATTTCTTCACTCCTTTATTGCTGACATATGTAAACCTTTTGGATTCTTATACACAGCTCCATAGATCTGCCAGCTGCGTTTGTAGGCCACGAATCTGAACAGTTCACCCCAACGTGAGCCTGTGAATTGGTCGGTACCCCCCTTTCTTGGCGTTTGGAAAGCAACGTTATTCTGACAGAGCCCTCCTTGTTGGTTTAGATACCTATTAAGGCTCCATTCGCAGTGATTAGCAAGGACGGTCAGAGCGAGGCAGTGCTATTAGACACTAGTTTTCGTAAGAAAGGAATAACTTGACAGATAGTAGGTACGGCTTGTGAGAAAACATTCTGGTCGAGCCATTAAGCGGTTACAATCATAAGAAACCTGGAAAGCATTTTCATTCTATAGAGAAATAGGCGTAACAAGAACTAATAACATCATGCCGTTACTAAAGAATTGTGAAAGCAGCTTATAAAGAGAGATCAGTACTTTAGTCTTGTAATCATTGCTATCAGTATTGCCTCCAGTTGGGAAAAGGTAGTTGAAAGTTTCCGACGGTGAAGATAAACGATGGTGAGGGGGACAGAAGGGCACATATTTTCAACGATGGTCTTGACCAATTCATAAATTGCTTTGCCGCAATTCAAACTCTGAAAGAGCGCGGACGCGGGGACAAAGCTAACGCTGTGTTTAGAGCTATTCTCGCACAAGACACAACAGTTGATATTCAAAAAGAAATTCGGAGGTCGAAGTGTTCAGGAAAATATCAGGTTCATTTGGCATCATATTAATGCGAAAGCAGAAAGTCCAGCTTTAGTCAAAGAAAGAATGCGGAAGGCGGCTTTAGAGGAGTAGACACACTAAATTTTGGTGGCATGTTTTGTTTTCTACAATGATGCGGAAGACGCTACCATGCATGAATCACGATGTGGTGTTCACCTACGACCGCTAAATAATTTGTAATTGAAATGTTTTGTCATCCTGTTCTGTTTCAGCATCAACAGCCGAACGATAGCTGCGACGCCAAAATGTGGATATATGTCACGTTAGGCATGAAAAAACTGTGATATAATCGCTGCTTCATCATTTTAATTCACTGCAGTCTTGAAGCCAGCCTTTCTCAAGAGCCGGAATGACAACAAATGTAGAAGCAACGATTATATCGCAAA
The DNA here is from genome assembly GCF_055824585.1 of Amblyomma mixtum. Classification (NCBI taxonomy): domain Eukaryota; kingdom Metazoa; phylum Arthropoda; class Arachnida; order Ixodida; family Ixodidae; genus Amblyomma; species Amblyomma mixtum. The sequence continues at coordinate 93,555,159 of NC_143015.1, read as the reverse complement.
TTTTTTATGCCTCACGTGACGTACAACCTGACTTTCATGTCACAGCCATCGTTCAGCTGTCGAAACTGAAAACGAAAGAGCGCGCGAAAGAAATTGGAATATATTTTCCTTAGCGGTTGTAGAAGAATGCCACATGGGAATCCATGCAAACGATTCCTTACGCATCATTAGTTAGACGAAAACACGCACCCAAAAGTTACCAGTCTATACTTTAAGGTTACCTTATTTCATTATCATTCCAGTGAATAACCCCATCATCATGCAATCCCAAGTCATGCCGACAATCAGTATTAGACACGTACAAGCGCAAAAAACACGGACAGAGAAGAGACTTGGAGAACACGAGCGCTTTGTCATCCGGTAGAACGGTAGTCATCCCCTATTTGCACAACACCTCGCATCGCCTAAAGAAGATTACGAAACGCAGTGACGTTAGAGTAGTGTTCTCGGCGCCTGAGAAGTTGGAAAAACTAGTCAAGTTGACTAATCCTTTTCCAAAGCCTAAAGAACCATGCGGTATCAAGCACCGGGATCCTTTTGTAGCATGCGTTTCTGGTGTGGTTTATGAAATTCCTCTATCGTGTGGCTCTAGGTACATACATCGGTCAAACTGACCGATGTCTGAATGAAAGATTACTGGAACAGAGGACGAAGGTAGGCAATTATAGAGACGGTAATCTTTCTGAACATTGTCATGATTGTGCTGAAAAGAATAAGAAACCATGCAAACCTGTCTTCAGCGCATGCAAGATTTTGGCCAAACATAGTTGTCAGGATGTGAGAGAGATAATAGAGACAGATTTGATTAGAAAAGCCGGTCCATCCTGCGTCAGCGCACCATCTGTCACACTGACTAAAAAGGAAATAATGTTTTTGGGAGCAGCCACGTGATGTCGGCAGGGCTATCAGTTTGATGTCATGCAGTAAGGTGTATAAAATGGTGCTTGTGTATCAACAAACCTTCAGTTGAAAGTAAGCGATCGTGTTGTCCAAGTCTCTTCTCTGTCCGTGTTTTTTGCGCTTGTACAGGTGCCGTCAAAAGTAAATGGAAGGCAATATTAACGAAAACATTTCATCACTGCCAGCTCAATTCATGCATCCTTGAATGCATATGTGCAGGCTAATTTTGATTGTGCGAATTGCACTGTGCATCAAGCAACATGGACCATTATGCTTTAGATTTAAAGAAATTAAATTTTTTTTTTACAAAGTCGCCTTCCATTTACTTTTGACGGCGACTGTAAGTGTCTGCTATGAACCAACTAGCCCAAAGGTCTGTGCTCCTAATCAGTATTAGTTTTGAACGCGATTACATTAAGGCTCTCGTTCTGCAGAAAATCCTGCGTCGTCGGTGTCCTTTTTGTCAGCGCTGTGAGCGCTATATTGGCATTGTGCCACATGCACACCAGATTGTTAGTAAGCTGCCCCCCGAGACAGTTGGCAGTTAAAGTATTGCCTTGTGGCGAGAGGTTGCTCAGAGAGAGCGACCTGGGCCTACAAGCTCCAGCGGTGGCTGTGTTTGCAACAGTCACCATCCCTTAACCGCTGATGAAAAGAAACGGCGGCGCAACAAGGACACTAACAAGAGAGGGGAAACCACACGCGCACGATATGCACACCACATGCGGGAACATGAAAAATCGTTAGAAAACGGAGGCGGGTCGAATTTGCCTCTACATTGTAAAGATTGCAAGTGTGAGCCAGTGCTTAACGGAATGAGGATTCTGGGCAGGAGTCGCGATCAGGTGGCACGTGAAATTCTTGAGGCCTTTATGATCAATAAGAAGGGAAGCACTTGCGTCAGCGACTCCTCTGTGTCCCTGCGTAGAAATGAAGTGTCCTTTCTTGACAGTTTTTGTGATGTCATGTACAATGAATCTTTTCAGCCCTGCATTTCTAGCGGCCGTCTGTTTGTTTAGGCGGGTTGTTAATTTTGTTGCTGTTTTTTTGTCTTTTCCGTTTTGTTGTTTTTTCGGGTTCTGACTGCTTTTGCTTAATGCGTTTGACCCTGCCTTTGCTACGATTGTAATTTCTTTTTGACTGCTTTTGCTTCTCATGTTTGACTCTGCTTTTGCTACTATTTTTTGACACTGCTTTTGCTACGAGATGGCCTCCTCTAAGTTCTGTTATCACAATCTTTTAGTTTTTTCTGCAGAGGTTAAAAGTTTCTTGTCTGTTATCCTGGTGTTCCTGCTTTTTTTCCACTTGTTGGGTTAGGAGCGATAATATGATGAGTGTCATGATTGAGCTGTATGTTTAAATATGCAACCTTTCCATGCAATAAACAGTTGGTAGTATAAAATGTGCGCATGTGGTGTCCCCTCTCTTGTTAGTATCCTTGTTGCGCCGCCGTTTCTTTTCATCATGCACCAACTCGCCCCTCAGGCCATTCTTCTGGAGCTTAACCGCTGCACCACTGCGCCAGGGGTGGTATGAGAACTCCGCGAGGTCTATGAATGTAATGTAGACAATGACCCTTGCAGCGTATATAGAGATGTAAGCGGAACCGAGGCGACAGAAAATGAGTCCATGCGTAGGAGGAATCGTAAATGTTTTCGCATTGTGTTCTTAAAGATAGGTTATGTGTTATGCAATGGTGAAAGAAAGAACAGTGTCCTTGTCTGGTAAGTGCTACGCAAATATTACCCCAGGCTGCTGAAGACACCCAGGAACGTTATTGCGTCACACCAATAAGACGGAGATGAAATGTTTACTCAAGCTTTTATTATATTTGGCTTTGTCTGGTCAGTACTGTTATGTATTAAGCAATATAAAAAGTCACTCTAGTATCGTCGGAGATACCGAACTTGGCTTGTCAAAGAGACCAGAGAGCTAAACTATAGTTGGGTTGAACTTCAGCCCGCAGTCGAGCTACCACAGTCGTCCTCCACGACAAGGGAAAACACGATATTTTTTTGCTCTTAGCTGCTCATGAGCTAAGTGCGGTAGCTTTTTTCTGTCAAAAATTTTGTGCAGGTGTTCCTTTATGGCTGCACGTTCTTCTGATGTATGACATGTAAAAGTTGGCAATCAAAAACGCTTTTGCACCTGTAACTTGTATGATGCAATAAAACATGAAAATCTGTACTGCGTTTACTGCAGTAACTAATTAGAGGAAGTGATGGGGCACTATTTGGGTCATGGGCTCTTGTGGAAATCTGCTGTTTTAAGTCATATAAAACACTACAGATGGTAGTTATGAACGCCACGCATGATTCCATTCTGACCGCACAGGCCTGCCATCTCCAGAGGTGCCCGAAGCCGTTGCGCAGCGCATCCGCATGGCGTTCGCCTGGTGCGCGTGGCTATGGGCGCATGCCTACGCCGCCTGGATCGCATGGCGTGCCTGGGTGCTGCATGAGCCGGTGTCTCCAGTGCCAGGTGGCAGCTGTAGCAACGTGCTCTTCCTGGTCGTCATGGTAGGCTCAGTCAGCCTCATCACGGGCGCCACCTTGCTGAGGGACACGCGAGCGTGGGCGATCGCCAAGGACGGGTTGGAGGCCGCCTCGGACCACGGCGCAGCGGCCCTGCAGGCGCTCGCCTTTCTCAAGCCGTGAGCACCGCACGTCTTTGTGTAGTTCTCTGGCAGTTATGGGGTAGTGGCAAGGGGATGAAACAATGAGATCTCCTGTTATTTCCTCAGCGCCGAAACTAGTCGCCCAGTCATTGTTTACTGTGATTCAAAATTGCTAGGAAGGATACTTTACAAATATACTAAATGATGGAAGTTGGATTAATTATTGACACTCTGCGCGGTAATTAGTGTGTTTTCATCGCGTTGCGCGGAGTATACAATGATTATTTTTTCATCAGTTCAGGGGCGGAATTTTTTAGATAAAAGTTTGGGATAAAAGTAAGGTCTCCTCCTTACTAGTGCTATAGCGTCTTCACGACACTGGTGATGGTGGCACAGGGGACCGAACATAGCACCTCCCGGATGCAGGGTGGGCGCTTTAACCACAATGCCACTGTTTCGGGCAAAACGGGTCTTCCCTACGAATGGGGCAGTTTCACAGAACTAACTGGGTCATCAACCAAAGCGTTGAGGTCCTATGATTGTAAACGCCACTTCAGGAGCACGATCCTATCCATTCTATTGTCAGATCCCCCCGAGACTCTTAAGTGTCTCCCACAGATGTGTTGATGGTCAACCACTAGGCTATCCGTAGTTGGACCACCATAGAGCACGGCTGTAGATGGAGCTTACTAACTCTTCTGTCATCTGGCTTTGGGATACATCTACCCATTTATACCAGTAGGCACCCTCCGGTGGCAGTTCGGCTACTCTCGCAGACCTAGCCGAGTGCTTTCAGAATTGCGCTCTTCCTGTGTTACAGTCCTTAAGGAATTTCGAGCGTTGAAACCCACACGAAGAGCCTGGCGTTTGTCCCATGGGTCCGCGCACCCATTTTACCGATAGGTACCACGCGGCACCTATGACGGGTGTCTCCTATCGCCGCTGCGGACGCTGTGCGCTGATGGCATCAATGAGCGGGAACGATTACTCGGTAACCTCTGGGGCAACCGTGCACACAGCTACTACAGGTACTCTTCGTGACTCGACTCCATTGGATGACTGAGCGCCCAGCTGAATAAAAATTCGCATCTATTAGAAAAAACAAACAGTGCGTTCCTTGCGGTCCATTGCTCAGTCATCCTCGAGTGGCCAGAATCCGCCTTGTGCAGTAAAGCCCATTTTGGTTCTTTTGTTATTGTAATGCCTGTTCGAGCACACAGTGGCGGGATTTATAGGCGCAGGCCCCCTTTATCAGACTATGCAGCCTAAGAAGCCGAGGACCACTACGAAACATAGAAGGTGCCGATTACAGGGAAATGTTTGGTGACAGCTGGCGGCGGAAGGCGAACCTACAGCTTGGAAAAATTAATTACTTGTGAAAAGAGCCACAAGGGGGCTTTTACCACATGAGGCGGATTTAGAGCTGCTCGCCGGCGGAACAGATCATGGCCCTTCAGGGCAACGGTTTTGTATAAGACCATTTTCCCAAGGAGTTCTCTCCGGAAAAACCGAACACCAGGCCTGGGCATATCTTGTACCGGTTTTGAGAAAACTGGTGGATAGACAGAGGCACTGGGAATCGAGCTTAGCTCCTCCCAAATGCTAGGCGGATGCTCTACCACAAGACTATCGCTTCGGGCGAGAATGAGCTACAAGCGGGCTTTACCGCACGCGGGAATTTAAAGTTGTTTGACGGTGGAACGAATCACTGGCCCCTCGACACAACTGTTTTGGTCCACGGCCCCTTTCCTAACCATTTAACTCCAGAAAGTCCGAGCAACGGGCCGGAGGAAATCTTGTACTCATTAGAAAACTTGTGGGCGCCCGGCGGCACTACCGAACCTAGCAGGTTCCGAATGTGAGGCGGATGCTCTACCCCAAGGCCACCGCTTTCCGGCGGAGTCAGACCTTCGAATCCGAGCCGAATATTGTTGGTCGCGGGAAAGTTTTAAATGTGCTGGAAAACTACTGGATAATCTCGGCAATGTCTGTGCTTGAAGCTTGATTCGCGTTTCCTACGGGGGTCGCTAAAAATCTGTTGTGGCTTCCTCTCTGGTGACGCAGCCTGTTCTGGATGGCGTGCTTCTGCTCGCTGGCGACTCTGGCCATCATGCGCAGCAGTGCCGCCCTGGAGGGCCCGATCTGCACCGCGGGTCAGGTGACCCTGGTTGCCTTCTGCTGCCTCTACTCCCGGCACCCGAGGCGCATCGCCTGGGGCACCGTGCTGAGCGCACTGCTGGCACACCACCTGCTGGCGCTGCTGCTTGTCCGCCACGGCATGGGACACAGCCCGCTCGCCTGCCTCGCCCACCTGGTCGCAAGGCACGCTGAGCACTTGGGCCGCTAATGCATTAAGCCAAAGTCTAATTTTTAAAGAACGGCAGGAGTAGAAATTAACTGGAGCGTATTATAACTAGTAATGCATAGTTATGAACAGAAGATAACTATTTACGTTAGAAAATTGACCTTGAAGCGGTATTTTCGACAGATTCGCTTTATGCTTCGTCCACTTTGTTGTCTGGCATCAGTCGCGGCTTCCAGTGGCGTAGGCCAAGCTAGAAGGCGTCACGCCGGCCGTGGCAGAAGGAAAGCCCATAACACCTACAAAGCCGCGCTTATGACGACATCCAGGCTTGGCAAGCATAGTGAGCGTCGGCTAAGCGACGAATCGGCGCTGTGTGATGCGTGTGAATCAGTTGGACCGGATGCGATGACAGAAGGGTGGCTGATGGCGTTGCAGCGCCTAGATCGGCTAAGCTCTTACTGGCCGTTTGCTTCCCCATGTGCTGCTGTTTTCATCGCGATCGATGTCATGACGATGTGATATAGAAAATGAAATATGTTGCAATATGCCACCACTCGAGCGTTGTATTTTCTTTGTGTGTAATCTATTGAAACTGATGCGTGCGATCGGAATAAAATACAAAAAAAAACATAGTCTTTCGTTATTTTGTTACAAAGGCCGAGAGGCAGTTCTCACAGTAATAACGCCTCAGTTAAAGAAAGAATTATGTTAGGCAGTTGCCGAGGACATCGTGGTCACTCTACTGTACTATAGAAGATGGATAACAAATCTAAGCCACTCAGGACCTGAGCTGCAAAGCATATTCAATGAGTTATACAGGGAGAGCAGAACGGTGGGTCTAAAAATTAACATGCATAAAACCAAAGCAATGTTCAACAGTATAGCAAGAAAACAGCAGTTCGCAATTGGTAGCCAGGTGCTTGAAGTAGTAAAAGAATATGTCTACTCAGGGCAGGTAGTAACCGCTGATCCGGGTCATGAGAGGGAAATAACTAGAAGAATAAGATTGGGGTGAAGCGCATATGACAGGTTCTCTCAGATCATGAATGGCAGTTTACCCTTATCCCTCAAGCGAAAAGTATACAACAGCTGTATCTTACCTGTGCTCACCTGTGGGGCAGAAACGTGGAGGCTAATAAAGAGGGTTGAGCTTAAGTTAAGGGCAACGCAGCGAGCTATGGAAAGAAAAATGATTGGTGTAACATGAAGAGACCGGAAGCGGGCGGAGTGGGTGAGGGAACGAACGCGAGTTAATGACATTCTATTTAAAATCGAGAGGAAGAAATGGGCTTGGCAGGGCATGTAATGCGAAAGCAAGACAGCTGCTGGTCCTTAAGAGTAACTGAGTGGATTCCAAGAGAAGGCAAACGTAGCAGGAGGCGGCAGAATATTAGGTGGGCGGATGAGATTAAGAAATGTTCGGGGATACGATGGACGCAACTGGCAAAGGACAGAATTAATTGGAGAGACATGGGAGAGGCCTTTGCCCTGCAGTGGGCGTAGTCAGGCTGATGTTGATGCTGATGATGAGCAAATCTAATCATAAAATTGGCCACTCTTTTCAGGTAACTATGTCGTGTGACCACATTCTGTTCTATAAGGCGTAGGAGATGGGGAGATGAAGAGGGTTCTGTTACCACAGCATAGAGGCGTACAACTGACAGGCTAAGCACAGCATAAATGATAAACTTTTGAATTAGTCTTTCTTGCTAGCGATACGGCCGAGCTCTAAAAAAGTCAAAAACTCAGCTGAGATATTTCAGATGACCTGAGTACCTGGGCGCAGCCACTCCTCGTTGTGTTTATTGGGTGCTTTGCACCGCGTAAATTCCAATGCAGAATACTTGTGTGTGTGTCTGTAGGTGGGGGGGAGGGCGGTTTCTGCAGTGGTCTCCCATGTTTCCCTAAACAGGTTGGTCGAAATTACATTAGTGGTCTTTTAAACTTTCAATGGTTGTCCTGCCTTACATATTCTCTTCCACATATGAAGGAAATATAATGACATCTGAATAGCGTTCTATAAAGCGGTTCTGTCGAGATAGTTTGTGTCATCATCATCATCATCTGAACCTAGCAACGTTTCACGGAAGAACCTTATCCAGTGAGGCTAGTTTAGCAGTGCTGTTGGAGGAATTAGCGGGTATTAATTGGGATGTCATAGGGCTTAGTGAGGTTAGGAGGACAGATGAGGCGTATACAGTACTAAAGGGCGGGCACGTACTGTGTTATCGTGTATTAGTAGACAGACGAGAACTAGGCGTGGGATTCCTCATCAGTCAGGATGATAACCGGTGGTCCTTAAGGGTAACGGAGTAGGGCGGCAGAAAGTTAGGTTGGGGGGTGAGATTAAGAAGCTTGCGGGGATACGGTGGCCGCAACTGGCTAAGGGCAGGGTTAACTGGAGAGTCATTGGAAAGGCCTTTGCCTTGCAGTGGGAGTAGTCAGGCTGATGATGATGATGATGAGTTTCTGGAAACCGCGTCGACACCTGCGTTACAGCCAATTTTTTCGAGGCGATGGAGTGGTGGTGCACGTAGAGCAGTGCCACAGTATTTTTGCACTGCGGTTGAAAGCACCGATTCCTGGCCTGACAGGCCTCTCTGGTTTGAAATCGCCCACTGCTGGGAAATCCAGCAGTTGGGAGGCATGTGAGCGAAGGATTGATTTTGACAGAACTATTTGTGCTGCAGAAAAATTAAAATGAAAGCCCGCTCCTTGAGCATTCAGTAGACGCGGGAGAATGTTAATAGCTCCCACCGTATCATGCCCTCTACTGTCACCCACAGTTTAGAGTTGAGATACTTTGTGATGAACCGTGTTTGTGTTCAAAGAGCCAAGATGCAACTCCACACAGTCTCAGCTTAATAAAGGAACCGAGCAGCTTTCGAACGGGCATCCTTTTGCAAGAAATGTGTTGGCGTTCATACCTTTCTTCGTTAAATTTCAATCATAACCAAAGAGACCCCGGTCGAATGCTTAAACGCGCTAGCACTAAGACCCGCACTCACTGATTTAACCACTGTCTGTCTAAGTTTGGCCTGAAATGAAATAAAACTGTACTAAAATACTCAAAGTGGTTTGTTGGGCGAGTTGGTTTACCATATTGAAATATACCTGCGCTTAAAAGACACGGACTGAAAAAATTCAGTTGTAGGTCCAGCGCTGTGTGTGTGTGTCTCTATCTTTCAGTCCGTGTCTTTTAAGCGCAGGTATATTTCAATAAAATACTCAACACCGCGAGTGAGTTACGAACCCGCTGCGGAACGAACAGATGAGCTTTCTTGTTCATTGCATTTGACGACTACACCATCGCCCTGGTTTCTTTTCTGAATTACATGGAAGTACAGCAACGCAGGCAGGCTTCTAGTCTTACTTTACCAGGCCACATCCCGCGCACCTGTCATCATAGCCACATCAACAGCCTGCTATTACTTTGTTCCCGCATCAAAATTCCTGGACACACACACACATGCATCATGTAAAAGTAGCCAGACAGGAGGTCGAACTTGTGCAGCATATACTGCCCGCACCAGAGCACCTGCTGTCTGAACAGACTCTTCGATTAATGTGGCGGCTCTGCGGGGTGATCTATCATTCGGCTATTCAGTAGGCTGAACAGTCCCATCAGCACATAAATATCACATGGAACATTACAGTATTCCAAATTAAAAAACCAGCGGAAGGACGCGCACACACACACAGAGGGACATAGGACGACACTGCTGTCTAGAAGGGGAGGCAAGACTGCCAATACGTCGGTACAGGATATTAAGTCTCGATGAGAACTTTTATGAGATGATTTTTTTGGTTTGTGTACAGCTACTCTCAGGACAAACTAACTTTTTCTAATTCACTAGGATTAGAATTGCCGTCACACCAGAACTCGACCGATGTCGGAGAAGGAATTACCGATTCGTCGGTAGTTTTCGCGTAACCTTGTGGTGCCATTCAAATCTGCCTACCGTGCGAGGTTGCCACCTACCCAATGGACTGTTACCAATAGTTTCTGCGAAATCAAAAAAACTACAGAGAATGTTTACTAGATTCTAATCAGCGAAAGCATAAATTTGTGCCACATAGAAGACGGCGGTGAGCAGGCAGTGCCGCGGGACGGAGCAGGTGGAAGTTGATGAAGACGACGCTCTCTAATGCACAGCGTGAGACTGTGCAGTTCATTACGAGGCGTGTTGGTTGCAGCGATAGCCTAGTGGTCTCGCTGTGCGACCCTTAAAGGAGATCTGTTCCCGCAGCCGCGGGTTTGACTCCCAGTCATGAATATTGGTTCAGTTTCTTCTTTTAGTTTTCATGGTTTGACCTCCAGCTAAGCTGAAGGTGAAATTTACACGGTCTGTGATTGAAGCCCAAGGTCCCGTAGATATTTGATTTGATTTGATTGAAGATCCCGTAGATTTTGAAGCGAAAATAATAAGATATATTAGAATATCGGCACCGTCACAGCATAAAAAGTACCTGATACTGCAGCTAGCAGTCCGAATATGGCGGTTGATGAACAGACAACTGCAAGTAAACTGACGCAAACACGCACAAAAGTTCCAACAGAAGCTGCGACAAGAGTCAAATCTTACGCTTTCACCTTCCCTTCTTACGTTCACCTAAGCGCTCTTATCTTTTCGCCGCTTGTTTCTTCGCCATGGACAGACAGTAGAGGGGAGAGTGAAAGAGATGCACGTGCCTCCCGCCTGCGCAGAGTAGCAACACCCGTGCTTTTTCTGAGTGCCATAGACAGCCCTTTACTGCTGACGTCACGCGTGCCTTATGATCTTTAGGGGCGGCATCGCGCGTTATACGTGCCCGGATGTCCCCGCGAAGCTCGGTAATTGATTTTTTTAATTATTCGTAACTGATCGGCACGCTTTCCAGCACCTGTGCGTGTTCCTCCTAAGAGGCTCCACAACCGACACTAGCAAGTGCAAGGGGTTACCTACATAAGTACGCAGTTTACATGATGGCGAAAATTTTCTTCCACTGCGTGGTCGCATGTCTTTCGAAAAGCATAAGTGAAACATGCATTCGCAATGGCCGTTTTTAGTAGTTTGTAACGAGTAGATTCTTACGCCCAGCAAGACTGGCCTCTTGAGAACGTAAGGTACACAGAAATGTGTTTATTGAACCCCTAAAGAGATTCCCCCCTCCCTCAGGCAATTTTATTGTCCACTGCACTTTAGTTGTCATCATACCTTTCGACGCCAATTAGTACCTATTCTTTCGGAATTCTAGACAAAGCGCTTTATGTATACAGATCGAACCACGAGGTAGAAGTCTTGGGAGCAAAGCCAAGTCCACCCTCTTAGTGCGAAGTTAGCAGGGACAGCGAACGTCTTTTCAAATATATCACCGCTCGTCCTGTTACGCCACTGCCAACGTGAAACCTATGAACGCGGTTAGAAGTTCGGCTCCGTATATATTTAGGCATTTGCAGAGTCTTCGGGGCCAACGCCGTGCTGTCGTTCTGCATTTCAGCGAGCTCGCCGTCAGAAATGCTTAAGCCGAGCAATGGAACCTCATGACAGGAGAGTAAGGAAGCTTCTTGTGGCAGTAGATCAATTTGCCATTTGTAGGCAGAGCAGATAATCGATCGACTGTGTCGTCATCGCCAGAATTATGCGGCCGTTCACGAAGGTGACAGAACCATCGGAGGAGGCGAACGTCTAGCTAAGACCGTAGATAAGCAGGCGTTCGCTTCGCCGCCAGGAGAAGCATGTTGCCATCAGCTCTCGATTACGGGAGGGGGAGTTTTAATGCAACAGCACTGACGCTGCTGTTTTGCAGAAAATCCGCCGTCTCATCGTCTTGAGCGAAAAATTCTCGGAGAAGCAACGTAATTTGGCCACCTAGGTCATGTGACCTTGTGTCGTCACGATCTGCCCACTGGATTGTGAACGAACTTACCACCATGGCAGATGGCAGTTAAATAAATGATTGTTCGCGAGAGGTTGCTCGGGAAGAGCAACCTGGGTCGCACAAGCACCACTCGTGGCAGTACCTGCCATCGCAGGGCTGTGGCGTAGTGCTTAACCGCTGCACCACTGCGCCAAGGGTGGTGCGAGGACTCCAAGTGATCTATGAATGTAAAGCCGAGAATGACCAGTTGGGCATTAACCCTTTAACGCTATTTCGTCCCTTAAGCCATAGATTAAGTGTGCTCCGTTACATCTTTGTTTCTTTTCAGTGCGGGTGCTCAGTACTTGATAAGCACATTCGACAGCTGGTGCGAGAAATTATCGAGGCCGCCGAAATAGCTGGGCTGCACTGCCATTGTGTTAACGCTCCTTGCTTATGTAGCTAACAAAAAACTCAGACTGTCAACGGTTTTTGACAGTCGTGCTTTGTAGAGGATATGAAGCCCGTTCATGCTTTGCCTGCTTGTGCAAAGTAGAGGCAGCCTGTGCATCTGTTTAAATAAACGCCGTTGAATGTCAGCTCTCTTTATGTCTACTTTTATCATCCTCGCATCTGCCTTCTTCGCTGCCAATTTCAAGGTCCTGTTTTTCTTCTGGCTCGGGTCTTGGAATTGGTGCGCCGTTTGCACCAGCGCTGATTTCAGTGACGACGGCATGATTGCCACTAAGGCATCAATGTATTTGGCATTTAAATAATTTATTTAACTGCCATCTGCCACGGTGATAAGTTCGTTCACAAACCGGTGGCAGATCGTGACGACACAAGGTCACATGACCTAGGTGGCCAAATTATGTTGCTTCTCTGAGAATTTTTCGCTCAAGACGATGAGACGGCGGATTTTCTGCAAAACGGCAGCGGCACCTTTCCCAATGTCATCAGCGTGCGGGTAGCGGCTACGCATACTGCAGCATAGAACTTTAAAAAAAATCCAACATACAGCTATATAAGAGCGGTGCTCCACAGCGGTAGCTGCGAGAGGCATAGAAAATGCGCAAAGGCACTTTTTTTTTTCTCATTCAGTGCATTTACTGTGCCACTACACTTTCTCTGCATTTGTTGTTGCTATTGTTAGCCGAGCTATCGAAACAAGCCGACCAGCTGTTGTTGTCTCGTCCGATGCATAGGCCTATCTCTCTTGCCTCCTTACTTCCCATTTCCCCAACCCCTTTTGGCTACATATTCACTGGCCGAGAATAAGTGTTGTTCCTTTGTTTGGCTACGCTATCGGATGTGAGAAGTGAGAAGTGCCAGTGGTGCGGCCTCCCTCGAAGGACGGGCAACAGTTGCCTAACTTTACTGTTAGTATTTAGGAAAACGGGATTGCAAGACACTCTAAAAAGAAGTGGCTCGGGAATACTGTTACACAAAGTGTCGTACCTGAACCTAGAAGCTGGTAGCTATAGAAAGGAAATCGCTCAGTTAGTTATTTTCATTAGATCCTGTGTGCTGGTTCGCCAGCGTGACGGGCAAGCTAAATCAACCGAGATCGTCTTTTTCGGGTACTTCATTACGCTGATGTCCTGGCCTGAACTGACCTCTGGTGATCAAGCTCTGGCTCCTCAACGCATGCAGGGTGGCGAGCTTCGCGATCCAAGGCGGCCATCTCGTGCTGGGCTGCCTGGTCACTGGGGAGTTCCAAGAAACAGCCATCTCCACTACCCCCGGCTTCGCCTTCGCGGTAAAGTGTGGTCGTGTCGCCACTTGAGACAGAGCTTACAGCCAACCTCGGGATCTGTTCTCTCGCATATGTTGGCAGTTAGGCAAGGCCACCTTTTAACCACCGTGGTCCAACTTAAGTGCCGAGGAAAAAAACGAAGCGACTTTCAGTGTTTCATACCACTCTTGTTTAAAAAGCCAACCGCTAGTAGCGCACCGGTACGTTAAACTTAGTCCAATGCTCCTTGTGTCCTCGGTAGGGAGGATGTAGAAGCAATTGATCCGAGTGGAATGAAAGCCAGAGGAAAATTAGAAGTTGAGGTGGGCCACCGGTCAAAGGTAGCGAGAGGCGAAGAAATGCTGAGAGCACCAACGCTGCTTGTGCAGAAGCGGGCAAGAGCCGTTCCGGGGCCCGGGAGCCTGTGCGCTCCAAACTCCTCAGTTTAATAAAGTTTTTATTATGATGGTGAGGTGTCCGAGAGGAAGCGAAAAAAACATAAGCGATCATCTCTGTTGAAGTCTGCGCCATATCAGTTAGCGCTCCCTTACCGCGCTCCGATAAGATCAAACATGTACAGAGTACTTCTGCTGATTTAGAGAAATCCAGAAGTTTTTGTTTAGCTGCATCTGCTATCAATTTTGAGTGCAGTGATACTGTACGGATCAGTCAAGCCACTCAGGAAGCGGCCTCTATTTCGCTTCATTCAGACCCTCTCGTACTTTTGCATGTTGCGTGGTGTGTAGACCCCGTAAGGCACCAATCCAATGCCGCGTGGCCCCCGGCTGCCTACACCGCATGTAAAGGCTCTGGCATAGTACTTTTTTAGTACTGTTTCCACAAGATGTGCACAGGAAATACTTTGATACATCATTCTACTACGCCCCGTTGAGGGACGCCGTGTTTTTACATTCGGTGTGAGACATCTTTTGCGTCGCGCTTTCTGAGCACCTTTCTTTTGCATAACGTGTATTCAAGACGGAACCACTTTTTAAAGGCACATTGAACTGAGTATTGGAAAAAAAAATGGCTGGCCGTTTTAGCACTGCTAAGCATGAAATAATATTCGAAAGCGCAGTTTTTTTCGCGTACCTCAAGGCGTACCTGCGGAGCCAGTTATGCGCATTTTATTTCCTCAAAAATCAACAAAGTCAAAACCTTGCGCTGCAGTATTGAGAAAAGGAAAGGCATATAACTTCCTAAATTTGTACGTGGTCGCCACTGACTACTCACAGCACGATTGAGTTACCTACTGACCCAGTGAGTCATTACACTCGCTACTCAAAGGCTTGAGACAGGCACATACCGCTGAAACCCGAGAAGTGCGGCTATAAGTGCTTTTGCACTAAAACAAGTCACGGCGTATTTCTACGTCACGAAATTATTTTAGAGTTGGTGCACGTGTATAAACACCGACTGCGCACAGAGCCTGCAACAAATCCTCTCATTTTTCGTAGAATTAATGCCGTGTGTCGAACGGCGGTGGTTGCTTTTCCCTTGCTTCTCCTAATGTGCGGCAGTAGCTACGCAGACAGGGCATGCTCGACGATTATATTTCGTTATTTTCGCTCTTGCGCCACATTGCAAGATCCTCACAATTTGCCACGGGCGCATCGTGAGGCCTCCTGTAATACTGCCACAACTGCCGTCCATAAACCAAAAAAGCCGTTGCAAGAAGCGCCCTCAACCAGGATAAACAGGATGTAGAAAATTGGTGAAGTGCTTACTAACAGGGATGCGCAGCCATAGGTCTCTAACGCTCTAAGTACTAGATTGCCCAAAAACTCACCCTCTCAAATAAACCCTGAACTCTGCGAGCTGCAGCCACCCTATTCCCTATTCCCCCTATTCCGGTCATTAAACTTTATGCCGCCCCCTGCAACGCTTCCCTTCCTGCCCAAAATTTAAAAAGAGAATGCTGTTGAGGACAGCTTTCGATCAATGTATTCAATAGTAATGGGTGACAGCATACTAAACCTGCTCTATTTATCTGAACCGATGCGCTGTAACACACTGCTCCGTGCATAGACGTCGCTTCATCCTAACCTAAACAAGGATTAATCATTAGTGGTTAATGTGCAGTATCCAGCCTGTCACGATTGTTGCGGTTGCCGCCGCTCTCGTCGTCATCAGAACCAGTCTACCGCTCTCATTCGAAGTCAGAATTGCGAGGAAGTGTTTGTAGGCAAGTTCATGCTTTACTGGAACCGTATTTATGCGTACAAAGACACCACAGGAAGGAACGAAGTTGAAGTTGAACGAAATTGACAGGACAGAGCCCCATGCGTGATCTGTCCTGTTAACTTCGTTCCTTGCCGTGCTGCTTTTCTTACTATGGCTTGTGGAATTTATTAAAACCATCTCCCTAACCTGCACTTGAAACCAATTCCACGACCTGCAATTAACATTTCCACAAGTTAGTCAGACAGGCAGCACAGCAAGGAACGAAGTTGACAGGACAGAGCGCTTAAAACCACTTCCACAAGTCAGAGGCACTGTCTGGAACCAATTATAGATTGTCAGAACGCTGCTGTCAGAGCTGCTCCAACAAGAACATCTTTTTATCGAAACATCAGCGCCACCGGCATTCTTGTATGGCGCCATTATGCAGAGGATGTTGTCAGGCTTAAAACACTAAAGGTTCGAAATATTTTTTCTCATGGACATGTACTACTCTGTAGTGTTGAAAACGGCATTTTACGCAGCTGCCGGCCATAACTCGTCCTTCGCGGTGGGAGCAGCGCAACATCGGGCGTGACGAGTTATTCGTCACTGGCGACATTGGCATAATTTCATATTACGAGAACTGCTCGGGTTTGACGGTTAAAGGGTTAATACCAAATTTCTGGAAAAAAGTGAGCAGTGCGTAGTCTGGTGAAGAGCGGAAATTTTTTCGAGACAGCATGAAAAGGTGAAGAGCCGCCTGTCAATTTATCACGGGAACATGTGCACCACCGCAAAAGCCGTGAGCGTTTTTCTCAAGCTCTCGCAGTTACTCCATCTTTGTCAACAGTGTTGTGCATCGACAGGAGCATGCCTGTGCTATATTTCTCCAATTAAGCCGAGTCCTGTTCTAGCCACGGTCATGCTATGCCTGCAAGCTTCCTAATTTCCTCTGTGCACCTGGCTCTTTCATCGACAAAAAAGCGTTCGTTGATAAAAATTTTGAATATTGAGGTATTGAAAGATAACAGTACGGAAATACTTCAGGCTGTGGTCGATACTTCTGATGCGTAGCAAAATTTTTTATTTTTCGTCGTTTGCATTGAATAGTTAAGACTGGCATAAGAACCAATGCACAACGTTTTTGACGATGGCAAATACGTTATTAGCAAAAAAATGCATTTTTCCGAGGGCAGGTCTGCGGATATGTTATTTATACTGAACTATAGCAATACGTGAAAAAAAGTGTTCATAAGCGGGTTCTCGCTCAAAAATGTTTTCGTTCAAAATTGTTCTGTATGTCCAGAAGAGAACCATAGGCTAAATGCAGCTGTCGGCGTCACCACAGTACCAGCCGATTTTTCAAGTGAAATGCGTTTGTCGACAACTTTGTTCTTGTGGATCACACATTTAAAAATATTTCTTTAGAGAGTCTATAGACTGTCCGCAGATTCTTGACTATTAAGTTTACAGACTTTCAGTAGACAAATCGTATGGATGAGCCTAAGGCAATACTAAGCCTATAGGTAGTAACTGTACAGTGGTGAGCCGCCTTGTCTAGAGCGCTTGAGAAGTGCGCACTTGGTAACAAAAACCGAAATTAGAGAGCAGCCCCTCATTACAGGGCAAAGTTTTCGTGCCTGCTTTGTTTACGAGGCTATCTGGCGCTACTTCCGTGCAAGCGTTGCAGCTGGACCCTAGAGGCTGCCACAAAATCTGGATTTGTTTGCAAGGAAGTGCACCGCCCGAGCGCTCTAGACAAAGCTGCTCACCACTGTACAATGAATACATTTATGACCATACACTCAGTAGATTTTTCTGCATAGAAATTCTATAACGTATGAATAGGCAAAAAGAAATATCTATAGGAAGGCAATAGAGCCTGTAAGTAGTCGAGTCCTTAGACACTTTTATAAGAGCAGAGGGTAGGGTACGCCTTCTTTCCCTTCCATACGGCGGCCACCAGTCCTTTTGGTATCAACGAAATGAGTATGAATGAGGGGACTGGAACATTTTGAAAGTAAATTTTCTTACCGATAATGGTTCGCTCCCTAATAAATGCGAACATAAGCTGAAGACATATAATCCACTTTTATTAGGAGCAGTAATTAGTTGGAATTGTCCGAAGTATACTTTTAAACCCAACCCGAGTCATGGCCATCATCAATTCACCGATGAATGTAATACCACCCTGGCTGTCCCGTGCAGATCCTGCCGAACGTGCTGTTCCTCGGCTTCCTGGCAAACCTGCTGTTCCACTACGGCGTGGCGCAGCGGGCTATCTCCAAGGTGGGTTGGCTGGCGCACCACTTGTTGGGAGTGACCTGCTGCGAAGCTATCGTCGCCCTGGCAAACGTCTTCCTAGGAATGGCAAGTCACCTCTTCATCTACTGCAGCCAGTGCGCTGAACGGCCCTTTTAGGTACTACTATCTGGACGACACAAATGCACTGAGCGGAGCAACATATCTGTAGCTTTGTCTAAATGAAGAAACTCATAAGCGAACTGTTAAAAAAAGATAACAAATGGCTTTTCGGCGTTTTCACTTTTTTCCACATAAGTTTGCCGTGTGTTTAGAGGTGAACGAGGTAGGATGCAGGGTAATAATTTTGCTCTTATCACAACGGCACCACAGGAATGGGAAATGCATTGAGAATAAGGAAGCCACTGTGATCTTGGCCAAAACCAGTGGCACAAGGGTGTTGCCGGCGTAGCGTTCTGTTAATTTAGTTATCTTTGCATTTAGTTTACAGCCCTCTGTAGCTCTTTAAGCGCTTAAACATCCCACCATGCAATAAACGCCGTCCTTAGAAGTATGTACCAAGGCAAAGTGATCAGGAAAACAAAAGTCAACTATATAAAGCCATCAAATTTTACCGTAGATCTTCCAAACATGCCGACTAAATGCTTCTAGGAAACATAATGCAAAAATTGGTAGGGCTTTAATGTCGATAAACGGAGTAGACGTATGAAAGCATGTGTTTAGCCTGATTGTTTTGTTTTGCTGGGTCGAGAGCACATCTGGAGACGATATTATACCCAGGTTAAACTCTGGTCTAGATTTAGCCGATATGAGCTGTTCGTGCCGCAGATTGAAGGTGACAAAGCCGAGGATGTGCAATGCACAGCGGGAGTGCGTGTTGGAGTTTAACACGAGGCGTTATACGCTGCGGCGATATCATACTGCAATAAAGAAAAAAAAATGTCGATAGCATAGAGCTCTTGTGCACTGGTCAGCGAAGCTTACCTGTTCGCGCCTCGGGTTTGAATCTCACTCGCGAGAATATTGATTTTATTTATTGTTTGTTTTTATGCTATATTCATGGCGTAAGCCCACAACCATTGCAAGGTCTTGCGCGGGGTTTAGCCACCGGAATAGTGCTTTCTCCTAATAAGAGCGAAGAGATAGTCCTATTCAGGGAAGGCCCATTTCGCGAACATACCTGAGTGGAAGCTGCCGAAATGGGTTTCTAATATAACCCAACCAATAAGTAAACTGCTCGAGAGGCTTTAGACGATGCACTATACTCAGGGTAGCAAGGCGTTGGCCTCGCTACTAGTTTCTTTCTAGACTGCTGTGAAAGCGAGGAGTATTTCACTGCACTTCTGCTGTCTGTTCTGTTTGTATTCGAGTACAGTTTAATGGCCAGAGCAATGGCGAAAAAAAGGTGGAAGCGTTTTGTCTGGGGCAAATTTGGGCGGGAAGACCAAAATATGGGAATGTCGATGTACCTAGTTAGGAATCTCGCTTGTTTTCTTTAAAAGCTAGATATTGAAACTGACTGAGTTCAACTGTGAGGCTCTCAATCCAGTGGATCAATAATGTTTGTATTTTGCTATTATCGACTAGTCGCAGTTCAGAACACCCCACGGCTTGCCACTGTGAAGACGAAATCCTTGCAGCACTCAAAGGGACGCATACGATGGGTTCATGGCAATTACCAGGTCGCAACTTCATGGCACAAGGAACAATTAACGCCACCGCACGATAAAGAGCTCCATCAACAAGTTGACCTTGTTAGTCCGCCAACACTAGGGCTTCCACTTCGCCGAAACGTCGTCGTTAGTTTTTCTGTCTCAAGTCTGCTTCTAGCAGGTGGCCCACCTGCCACGGTGAGCCGGTGGCAGTCTTCCCAGCACTGTCCCGTTATTTGTTTGTTTGTCCTTCTGGTTCCTAGGTCACGTGACCTTGCGACAGCATCACAACCTGCGCATCGGATTGTGAGGAAGCTCCCCGCCTTGTCAACTGATTAATGACTGGACGTGATAGACTCCCCGGGAAGAAGAACCCTGGGTCTCACAAGCCCCACCTGTGGCAGTACCTACCATCTCAGAGCAATGACGCGTAGCTTAATCGCTGCACCACTGCGTCATGAGTGGTATGAGGACTCCCAGGGATCTACGAATGTAGAGAATGAATAACTCGACTTGAGTAAAACTCTGATTTGATGCAATATCACGCAAACTGACATTTTATAATATATTATTAAAGGTAAGCCAGTTCAAATTAAGCAAAACCATTGAAAGTCAACATAAGCCATGCAAAGCCAGTGCTAACCTTGCCAGCGCCCCGTTACGCATAAAATGGGGTGTCAGCGTTGTAGGGATCGCCTTTGCCGGTGTTGTGAGTGAAAAATCACGGGCATGGCTCTGGCAGCGGTCCCTAGAGAGCAACCTAGGTGGCAGGTGGAGCGCCCAGGTAACGTGAATTTGCTGCGTCATCACAACTTGCCCACATGATAGTGAGCAAATGAACTGGCCACCGTGGCAGGTGGCAGTTAAATTATTTATTGGTCATTAGGGAAGACAAACCTCAGCCGCACAAGGCCCACGGCTAGATGTGCAGTCACGAATAAATAAGATTATCGCAATGACGCCAACGGTGTGGCAGAAATCACACCACGCGGCTGGCGCGGCGCCGCGCTTTGCGAACACTCCTGGGACTTTTATTATCGGCGTGTTCGTAACCGTATCGCCGAGCGTTGCTAACGGCCACTCCTGAGGCACGTCACTAGTGCTGATCTTTTTTACTCGCGACTTTGCCTGCTAACGCAGGGCAGTGGCGCATCGCCTAAACTCTGTAACACTGCACCAGGAGGGGTATGAGGAATGCAAGATATCTGTATGAATTTAAAGTGCAGAAACACCTTCTACATATATGAGAATTCACCAGTTATGCTATCGCGTCATACCCTTAAAGCGGAGCTTAAGTGTATCCTCCAGTATTTTCAGTGCTCCCTAATACTGGAAAAGCTTCTCGTTTACAACACTGGGTTGCCCTTATCGGCATTAAGAAGCCTTTAACCAACTTAAGAAGCCATTAAGTATTGGCATACACTTTACTCAAAGCAGAGCGATATTTTCGGCATTTCCTTTAAAGCTGAGTTAATGCTGTCGTGCAATAAACTGAATCTTGAGTGTTCGTATGAGCTGTGATTCCTTCACTTCTTCACGTGTATGAATACCGAAAAACAGTTATAAAGTGATAGTATTGCTTCTCGAAACTAACTGCAGCTTAATCCTTGCAATTTTGAGCACTTCTTGGCAATGCATTTGAGTGAGTTTTTGGAAGGTGATTAGTAATTTAAATTAATTAATTTCCAAAAGTGACTTTCCCGTCCTTTATCATCGATTTAAGACGCATTGGAGCACATCAGCCTCTGAGCTGTTTATCAAACTTAACTGCCTGCTTCTGGAAGCCTCGATGAAATATGGGAGGGCCTAGAGCGCCCCCGTCTCGTGCTATTATTCTGCCATTTTATTTACTGATGCACATGCGAGCCTTTTTATCCGCCTGAACGCGCCCTAACCGTTATTGGATCACTTTTTCTTGAGCCCCCGAACAAGGAGACTTCCTGAAGCAGCCGTAGTACAGATCTCACGTCACTGCTTTTGGCGGGTAGCTCGGTATTGCATGCACTGCAGTGAGCTTATCTTTGAAATACTCGCGAAATTATGGCACAGGACTGCATCGAGTGGGGCCTTTCATGGTGACTGCCTTCGGTTCAGATTGTCCTCTTATTGGCTAGACAATTCAGAACATCAGGGCGGGCTAAGCGATCGTTGATCCTAAGCTACAAGCGCAACGACTGCGTTTACTTGGCCCGTTCGCACAGTAACTATTTGCGTGCACAGCAGTAAAGTACCAATCGGTATGAAACTTCAGGATATTATAAAACAGGAACTCCATACACTATGTCACAAACAGGAGCTAAATATTTTAAGGGAGTAAAATCGAGAATTTGGGTGCGTTTCATACGCTGCTTGCGGATAAGCTGTGCTCTGAGAGATATTAAAGCAAGGCAATCCATTATAAAAGACATCGCTCCTCCTCTCCCTCGTTGCAGAACGAGGCGCCTCTGCTGGTGCGTCCGTACGTGGAGCGGCTCACCCGGTCCGAGCTGCACTGCGTCATGACCGTCGGATTTTCCACCGTGTCGGCCGCCGTGCTGCCCGCCTACACCAGCCTCGGGGTACGCCTTCCAATGGCGGAGTTGTCGCGTTCCTGCAGGCGTCATTTCACTGCCTCGGAAAAATTCTCAGAACAATTATTACGCTGGCCTCAGGGGAGCACGAGAGATGGAAAAGGAAGTGAAGAAGTGCACGGCCAGCGCGAGGCGTTTTTGTCGCAGAAATGCGTTGCTTCCGATTTATTATTTATTTATTTATTTATTTGCACATACTATAGGTCATAACTCAGACCCAGATGTGGGTGGGCACTGAAACAAACAATGACATGGCAAAAGGCGCACAATTTATATTGCCGTACGAAGAAGCCCCTATAATATAAACCGGCCATATTCTCCTCCCTTGACTTCGGCTAATTCATCTTTTTATCTTTGTGTTCTTCACCGACCTCCTCGATTATGTGGATAACCTATTTTACATCTATGTGGCCGTGCATGCAAGGCACATCTTCAAAAACGTTAGTGGTTTTTATTCCTATCCATTGCGGCTGTCCACGCAAAGATATCCAGACCTACAATAATATTGGTTCTCTAGGGCAGACCTAACCACTTGATGCAAGGATTAGAAAAACCTTAAAAGAAAGTTATTGCTACGCATTTGAACAATACCAACACCTTTCATATTTCCATTACAGTACCTTGCAACATTTCAATATTAAAATTTTGTCCAAGAAAGCTGGGATTGAGCTCATCGTCCTCCTTTTATATCGCGAGGTTGATAAATCGTTTCACAGAGCTAACGCTGTCAGTCAGAAGGGCAGTTTGAACTGAAATCCAATTGCTTTTTTCCTGCGTTAAATGTCATGAGCTGTAGAGCAATATTGTACTTCTGTACTGCAAGTACAAACATTACGTACGAAAAGAAGAGACAAAGTAACTTCATTCTCATTGGAAACTTGAAACACGGCGTGAGTGCAGAGAGGAAGGAGTGAACGCAAAGAGAGCAAAAAAAAAACAGCAAAAAAAAACGGGACCGTAGCAGGTGGCTCCAGTTCACTTTCAACACATCGCCCCCATGAAATGCCTCCTAGTTACTTCTGCGCAGGCCTCGGGCTCTGCAGACAAACACCATGAACACAGCAGCGTGATTCAGACTGATAGCTACGTCTTAATTGTTTTATGTGAACCATGCATGATTCAAAATGTTTCATGCGGCAGGGTAGAAAGCGTTTCACGACCGCAGTTAAGGCAGCCTAGAGAGCGGCCACTATGCATTTTACAAGCTGTTTATGGGCTCTCAGCGTCTATCATAAGTGAGCGGAGCAGAGATAAGCGCAAGAGAAACAAGCACTATAATTCTCATCCTGAGATGTGCTCCTAAGTTGGGAAATTATGGGGATAAAAATGAACTTAACAAAGCGAAATCCTCTTTTTCCTACCCTTGTTTGCGCAGGTCCGAAGCTACTGAATATACGCCTTTTAAATCGACGTCCGTTCAGGAATCGTGCATTTAAAGCTAACACCGGATCTCTAAATATACGAAACAACCGTCAGAATGATAGTGCATTGCCATAGATATGCGTGCCTATCATTCACTGTTTTGCTCCGCAAGCAATGCCTGTATTGCTTGGAATGCTGTTGTTAACCTTTTTTCGTCAAACGCAGATCAACTCCATGGACGTCATTATGGCGTCGCTGCTGTCCACGATGGCGGGCATCGCGTCCTCAAAACTGCTCTACCCGGAGACATCGCTCTCTATCACGGCCCACTACAACATCGACGAATACGAGAGGTACACGCTTCGCATATTTTATGCATAGTCGTGTTGAAACTGGCCATTTAAGTGACTAGGTCTTCGACACTAAACAACGTAGAATCAGAAGCGTCGTCCTAAGTCAAGAAGTGGCACACTTTACTATGCACCCGTGGATGAAGCAATTCAGCGTTAGAGCAGCGCATGTATAGTCCGTACAGCTTATTCTGTTGGAGGGCTAAGGCATCAAAACATGGCAAATACTTTGGCATCCACTCACGCGAAGGAGTCCTGAAAACGGAGAAGGCCTTTAGGTTATGTATTGTGTCGTTGTGCACGAAATGGCGCTCTTCACTACGGCATTCCTCATAGCCTGAGTAGCATTCGCGCATTAAACCCCTATAAACCCATTAACACAACTGTTCGGGATGGCAGCAGCCAGCTACTCCGCCGAACTCCCAGAGCCTCACATCGTCACGGGCTATGTGGCGCGGTCGGTGTGGTTAGTCGGAAGCCCCGATTATAGAGCGTCTGTATGTTTGTTTCCCTCTGAAGGACATCAAAAAGAGAGATTTACCAGGAGTATGGCTTTGTTAAGAACGCCGCTTTGTTTCGAAGGAAGATTGCGCAAACATCAAGCTATGACGAGGGCGCCTATATGCTTCTCTGCAATTCATACGGAGAGAACGTAGGGCGCAAGAGTGCATGTTTTCGCTAAACGCTTAAGATAGCAAGAGGGACAAAACGTATTGATGAAGCACCAAGTGTGGCGTCGTCACACCAGGTCAATTTTGACTCACGTAACTATCTTCCTAGTATAGGCAGAAGCTCGCTCGTATGAAGTGAGCCACTTAGCGGGCGAACAACGGAACTTTGTAATAGCGATTTGTGGAAAGGAACGCATCAGGCTTATGTAAACGCTGTGGCAGTCCCAGTATATTTGCACGTTAGAAAGATAACCCCACCTGGCGCTGTCCTGGATAGGACCCACCCAGTGTATGCGCGTTATGAGGGTATCCCCGCATTCTCGCAAATGTGTTGCCCAGCACATTCATGGATACAGCTCGTCCTCCGGAGGAACGTTATCAGGGTGTCCCGCCATAGACGCAGTTGCGTTTCCGGGGCTGTTCTGGATATAGCCCACCCATTGTATGCGTGTTACAAAGATATCCCCGTCCGGCGCTGCCCTTGATATAGCGCATTCAGTGTGTCCATTTTGAGAGCATCCCCCTCGTACTTGCAACTGTATTGTACGGCACTGTCTTTGATATATCACATCCAGTGATTCGTGAAGAAAAATAGGCAAAACGTTTATGCACTGCTCCCTAGAACACTCGGAGTCTTCATGGGTGGCGTCCCTAGTCCAGTACTCCTGAGACGGCTGAGGCAGCTTGGGCGGCCCGTTGAAAGTTGGTCTCAGGCTTCCCAACTGGACAGCGTTACCTCCTACTGCTCCCCTGTGGCATTGTGTACGCCTGGCACTGCAGGATTGTGTTGGCATCCCCATGTAGCGTGGCATAGTGCGGCTGTGCCTCCGCGCCATGGCCATAAGGACCTGTAAGTAGTGGGATGTCACCATCATGATCAGCCTGACTACACCTACTGCAGCGCTAAGGCCTCTCCTATGTCTCGCCAATTAACACTGTCCTATGCAACGCAAAAAGAATTTTTCTGAGCCCTCTTGGCGATGGTTCGCGCACATTGCAGCCCCGAGAAAAGTGCCGTGGAGGCTGTCGTCGGCGGCATGGCGACCGTGGCAGCGATGGCTCCCGCCATAGCGTGCAGCCTCATCGCATTCCTGTCGGCGCAGGAATGCGTGCATGAGCTTTGCAGCCACCTCGGAAAGCTCGTGCGCATTCCGGATGTAACGCCCCATGTGAGTATGCATTAACAGGCATGCATTATTGGGCGTACATTGTCGTCCTTATTGGTATGAAGTGCACATATACTGTACTACTATTTAACAAACGCTTGCTAGTAACGCTGTACATGATAGTAAGAAAAGTGACGTCAACATCGTACACAATCCATATATACTTAAGTTATGACAGACTGAATAGAAATGGAGGCGAACGGTGATCGGGACCAGTGGGAAGCCATGTGAAATTGCGACAATACGGAAAGGAGTCCCACTTCCAGAAAGCACATTAAGAAGTTAACGGCTTGCTCAGCGTTCAGGCATCAATGTAACACTGCGGCTGGAGGGTAGCGTCTTAGCTACCGTTTCTCTTAGAAGAGCCTCTGGAGATCAAGATGGTGCGGCCATGTACTCAATGGACTCGACCATGCTAATGATTCTCATGACGATTGCTAGTAAAGAAGCATTTGTTGATTAAAGACGTGACACTTGTCATTAAGGCGTGCCTGCTCAGAGTGCACCCATCGACGCTGTTTGTTTTCGCCGCAGGCCGTGCTGACGATGCTCTTCGAGCCCCTCGTGACGCTCATGGGCATCGAGCTGTCCGAGGTGCACTGCGCGGCTAGGCTGTTGGCCACGCGGGTTCTCGCCAATGACCTGGTCGCCTACCAGGACCTCACGCGGCAGTCGTCCAGCGGTGGTCTATCGGTACAAGAAATAACTACACTCAATAGTGAACGAATGGCTTTCATAGTGGGCAATATGGGGTATACGTATCTGATACAGTTCTAGCCTTTCTGCAAAACATAGACTTGAACTCGAACGCATACTATACTTTCGCAGTTTGCCCATGGGGTGCGGGGTCCGTTATTGGTGCCCTATTGCTTGCTTGTGACTCGCCTCTGCCTCATAACTCTTTCTGACTGCCTTAATAAATGTAGCTTTTCTTGATACTGCTGTACTAATTACGTATTGTCTGAACCATTAATTGCTTCTAAATTAATGTTCCGTTCTCTGCCGAGAGTGAGAGAGAAACTAAAACTTAAACTGCTCTATATGAAACAGGGCGTCTCGCTGCCTAGTGGGTCGGACCCTAGCCTGAAGTTCCAGAGGTACTGGCGGTCGAGAGAGCTATGTTCGTCAGCTTAAGCTGACCTTCCAGGCTTGTGCTGGGCAGCGCAGCCTCCCACTGCTTTATATAACCGTTTTTATTTTCGGCACTAACTTGGTTTGTTGGCGGGACTGCGTAATATGACATAATGCTGCGCAATAAGGCCACACACAAACTGAGGCACGGACGGCTCCTGGACACCCAAGACATATTGGGAAATCAAGCAGTCCGTCTGTTAGCCCGAGCATGCAAAAAGTGAGTGGCAGAAAAAAACGCGAATCGGTGCGCTATGCCAATGTGGACGACTGAATCCAAAACAATACCGAGCGTAAGAAAAATGATACTCGACACCGGAGAGATAACAAAACAGAACACAAGCTGTAACATTGCGCCAGCTGCAGATGAACGTGCCCGAACCTGCCACGCCAATGACCTCGACGTCTGTACGACTGTTCGAATTAATTGGGAAGAGTGCCGGTTCCGAAAGTCATTTTCCCTTCTATTCTTGAGTTGCAGCCAGCAATAACTAGTCAAATATTTAAAAGCCTGTTTTGTGCTCAAGACACGTTTTTCCTATTAACCATTATCCTCCGGTTGTGAACAGGGAATTCTAGATCCCGCTTACCATCTATCGGAAACACAACCAGTGAGCCAGGGTATTGTTACAAAACATTCTCCATCGTAGCGGCTCCTCCTGAGAAACAATTTTCGAGGTTTGCCACCTCGACGTTGCCACTAAAGAAGACCAGACTTCGGGTGTTTTGTCCGTATTCCAACAATCCCAGGGTCGAAACTTTGATTGCATACGCGACGAAGATAGCCTGCTTATGGAGCCTCTTGCCGCAGGTGCGAACCAGGCGACTGCTGGCGTACCCGCTGTGCAGCTTTGCCAACGTAGGCTCGACCGCCGTGACGATGGGAGGGCTGAGCGCCATTGCGCCGAGCCGGTCCAGGGACGTGGCGTCGCTCATCTTCAGGGCGCTGGTCGCCGGATGCATCGCGAACCTGCTCACAGCCTGCACTGTCGGTACGGATATGCGGTGCTTTTTGGTATACAAGCCAACGGGAATGCCTCGTTTCGAAGGACCAGCGTAACAATGAGGCAATGTTTTGCCCTCTATACAACTCTCTCAAAAGACCGTCAGGCGGAAGTTTGTAGGGGTAGGGGGCACCAGGCTGGCGCAGGGCAGGGTTAATCTAAGACACAAGGCAGAACAGCGCAAGCTACACACGGACAAGAATGAAGACGAACACACACAACGCTGTGTGTGTTCGTCTTCTTTCTTGTCCGTGTGTAGCTTGCGCGGTTCTGCCTTGTGATGAACCAACTAGCCCGCGATGTGTTATTCAAGTTTAATCGAAGATTTGAAGATGAGGCCCCTGTCTTGCATTCAACGCAGTTGGGCCAGCGAT
Source organism: Amblyomma mixtum (assembly GCF_055824585.1). Lineage (NCBI taxonomy): Eukaryota > Metazoa > Arthropoda > Arachnida > Ixodida > Ixodidae > Amblyomma > Amblyomma mixtum. The sequence continues at coordinate 93,527,056 of NC_143015.1, read as the reverse complement.
GACGATGGTGATATACAGGGTGTTTTATCTAAGATTTTACATAATTTTCAAAAATACGCTGATTGAGTTAGAACACAGCTTTTTGCGGCGCAGTATTGTCAGCGGTGTAGTACGTCAGAATAGAGGTAAGACCCGAGAACTAGCAGGCCGCTTAACTAATATTCAATAGGTAATTTTATAACTATGACTGCTGACTCCTCAATTATGGAGAGGTAGATGTGACATCGTAAGTTATATCCATATCAGTTTTTAGAATTTAGAAAGCACGGTTGCCCTCGGCGCTGTGGTTGAAGAAATGTTGGCTATTTCGACGAATTCGTGCTCTGGAGACGTTGCTTTGCCTGCAAGCTTCTCGAAAGCGCATGTATTTGGACGCGATGATGCCAAAATTTGTTGGGACGCAGCGTCGAGGTTAACCGCGTTTTCGAAACTCTAAAAACTGATATGGATATTTCTAGCGGTTCTCTACACACCTCTAGCAACGAGCCTAACAACAATAGTTATAAACTTAACGATTCAATAGTAGTTAAGAATCCTGCTTGTTAGCTTGCCTTAGCTGTATTCTGATGTACTACACCGCTTAGAATGCTGTGCTGAAGAAAGCGCTCTTATATGTCAAAAAGCCTATTTTTAAATATTGTATTAACTGTTTGGAGAAACGCCCTGTATATTTTAATTTGCAACTGTAGGACCTTCGCCGAAAGTCCTATGCGGCAGGGTTAGCTTCACAGCTAAAATAGTTGGCTACGCGCGCCACATGCGAAGCTCCAAAATTGCGGAAGTTTGAGAAGAGGCGTTTTCCTCCCTCGCCAACGTGTCTCAGTTCACGGCCCTGGTCCTCCGCTCCCCGCCCCCTTGAAGAAGTTGCGCGCATGAACTTAAAGCTCGAGCTCTCTCCAGAAGTCAGCGGGAGGGAGACGTATAGCTTCACGTGAGTTACGGCGCCTGGTTCTTCCTTGGCATCGCTGCGTGCTTCTAGAAATTTCGTGCTTGGTTATTTCGACTGCGCATACGAATCACAGAGCTGCGGCGTGCGGCGATCGCTTCTCCTCTTTTTTTCCCAACCTATGTAAATGAACTCAGGAGGCTGAGGGTTCGGGATAGTGGTTAATTCACACGAGGCTCCACAGCTCGAACCAACGAAGGGACACAACAAGCGAAGCACTAGCGCTTGTGTCTTATTATTTTCGTTATTTTGCATAATGGCCTTTGGCGGTGGCTATTTGCCCCGCTGTTTTAATTAGCATGGGCGAAATCGTCCTTTACCCGTTTCAGAGCGTTTGTACCAGAGCAGTGATATGCGACGTCTTGTTTTAAATGGTGTGCTGTAAGAGCCAATGTGTGTAATATATTGTGTCTGATGAAACGCTATGGCGATCCTTCGAAAATGAGCAATCCTTTGAAAATAAAGAAAACAGAGCGAGAAGAGAGCAGATGAGGAGGGCACCGAATTGCGGTGAAAAACCCGCTGAATTCCAAGCACCTGCGGTAGCCCACCGTTAGGCGTCGAATTCGGTGTCATTTTGACGAATGACATTCGCATAAGTTGGCAATATTTTTTGCGTCGTTGTCGCGTAATTAATGCTTTAATGCAATTTTTTCAATGAGGATTCGGCCGATGAGAGGCTTAGCTTTAAACTCAGCGGCGGTGGATTGCTGTTTTTTATTTATTTATTTATTTACAGAAGACTGCTGGCTTTATTGCAAAGCCTTAAGCAGGAGTGGGTGTAAAATACACTTTGACAAAAAGAAAAACCTCCTTGAGGCACACGCAACTCAGCACACAATACCGAAAAAAATGAACGACGAAAAGAAACAACATTACACAATATTAGACGAATCTCGCGTCAAAATGAGCACTGGGGGAAAGAAAAAAAAGGAAATGTTGAATGCTGCAAAATTGTTACAAATTCCTAAGCGACGCCGTAAACGACTCCACAGTAGAAGCCTCTACAATATTCGCTTTGAGGACATTCCATTCCCGCACAGTACGGGGGAAGAAAGAATTCTTGTATGTTTCAGTGTGGCATGAGTATTCCTTCACTTTTAAAGAATGGTAGGATCGTGTCGAACGACCCGGGACGAGCTCAATGTACTTGCTGCTGTTAATTCCTAATTTGTTGTGAACAATCATGAACATATATTTAAGCCTCTCGCGGTATCTCCTGAGCTGCAAAGACTCCAAATTTGCTTTCTCAAGTAGCATGGTAGGGGACGTCTGCCAGCTGTATGACTTACAAATAAATCGCACTGACTTTCTTTGAATACTTTCGAGTGTTTTAATGTTTTCTTTTGTATAAGGGTCCCACACAACAGAGGCGTATTCTAAAACAGGTCGGATAAAACTTTTGTAAGCTAGTAACCTGTGGGCGCTGCCAAAGCCTATACACAGATCCGCCGCTGTTTTTCACTGTGTGTTTCGTCTGCGGACGCCTGTGGTTGAAATACAGCAAGCTGTGCGCTCAAAAATCGCATTGCTGAGAAGCGTAATGGTTACAAATTTTTGCTAAGCCACACAGCATTGACCTTCTACAAGGGACTTGACTCCAGATGTTGTAGTTTGGGTAAAAACGCCGTATCACCTGCTATTTTGTACTTTAGTGTCCGCGTTTAAAAAAGCCACTAAAATTGATTTATGATATCCATTCGACCATATTTGTGTGACCTTATCCATACTGACAACATTTTCGTGGGCATCGAATACTAGATAAGCAAAAAATCCGATGTGTCAGATTGGTTTCTTTATTAGTCGGTGATGTGGTATAATCTCTACTAATGTGTGAACGCCACATCCAGAAGGCACGAGCTGAACCTGCGTACAATGCGCCTGTGAATCCTGTTTACGCCTGCGAAGCTAGCTCGATATTTAGTAAGAGTGATCTTTTTTAAATCACTTTCCCCTGTGTACAAAACAATCACGTAAGGCCTTTTAGACCTCGAGATCTGTTGCAGAGAGAGCCAGAGAAAAAACATTTTAGACCGAGAACGACATTTAAGTGCTCGAAATTTCCTCGGCACGCTCCATCGCCGTCAGCTATTGATTAAGCCTGTTCAGAAAGAGCGACGTCGTGTAACTGGATGCTTAAGGAACATTCGCAGTGCAAAAATTAGTAGGAGCGACATTGACTATCGCTGTCGACTTCACAGACGATTTAAAGTTGACATGTACTGTACCTGCTCGGTTACGCATTTTAAGGGCAGGCCTAATGATTCCTGAATGACCATGTGACTAAAACTGGAGACTGAGCACGTGGTTTTAGCAAACTGCGCCTTTTGTGTGGCACGTTGAAGGAGCGTTGGAAATCATAGCATGTGCGGCCAGTAGCACCAAGTCGAGCTGCGCTATAAATCTCTGTGTTTCTCCTCTTCACAGGGACCATGATAACGAACAAGGCGAACCCTGTGGTGGCCAAGTTTAACGCCCTAGATTTCCTCGACGGATGACCCCTGCCAGCAACAGAGTGACGCCGCAAGCTGCCTAGCTATGACAGTACTCGAACTGCGGCCTGTTCGCAAAACCTATAGCGAACACCTTATTCTTAAAGATCGCATTTTAAACGTATACTAACGTTTTTTCATGATGCCAAGTTTCAACATCGAATAAATTTCAACCCATCTAATAACTCGTCTCATACAAGTACACAAATACAAATGCTTTTCTTCGTTGACAGCTGAGGCAAGGGTCAGCGCAGCATACTTTATGCCTCGTTGACAGCACTCAAAAGACGTCAGTAAGGAACTGGGGACCGTTGCGAAAAGTCACCTGATGGCGCCAAACGTTATGGAAATCCTATACATCTTGTCTGTATCTGTGCAGTGAGGCTGCTGTCGTCGGTACCAGTCGCTCTGGCTTTGGCGCTGTATAACTAAGCATGAGTTTAATAACCAGGATGTCGAGAATGTCAACAATTGCCTGTACTTCAGGTGTAACTCCAATGCGAGTGTTTAGGGCCAGTACGTTTGCTGGTTACTGTAATATTGCTTATTTTCTTCTACAGCTCCTATACTTTTCGTTCATTTCAGGCGAATTTCCTGCCATAGGTAAGGGCGTGGTAATCACTTACTGTGTCAACCGCCGCAAGTCAAACAATTTTCTGAAAGATCAAATGTAGCACCAACTGAGCTTCATGACGAAACGCAGCGGGAACAACTAGTGGAACGGGCGCTGTCGGTCTCGAAAGGACAACAGCAACAATATTGAATTCGTGCCAGATATCATCGATGTAATTTCCTCCTTTTGAGAATGACCACTCCCCCAACCTTGCCAGGAATGTCCAACATAGGTATATCCCATCATTTTTCGCAAAAATTGCACCAAAAGCCTTCATTGTTGAGTTCTAAAATAAGCTGTTATCAAGCCCAGCTTTAGCTGAACATGATAAAAAAAAATGCCATGGCATCCACTGGGACGCGACACGTGCGAAACCCGAGGAAAGATCTTGACAGGTCCTCCATCGTTACATCATCCAATCTCTGTCTATACCCGATTAATACTACATACCCCCCCCCCCCCCCCCCCAAACACTGCTGTTTTCAGGAATTCCCCCGCCTGCGTCTTTGCCATCCCTCGTAGTGGGTATGTGCCGTCTTTATTTGATACCAACCAACCAATCAATCTTTGAAAAATGATTGCTCAAGGAGTCCCTGTGCATTCAGTCAAGGCCAAATAAGATAAACCGGAAGCGAGGCAACCTGAGAGAGGTTTACATCCGTTCTTTTCGAAATATCGTCCCTATATAGTGCTCCTCTTTGTCTTTCGCTTAATTGTAATCAAGGCACCCGTATGGAGGTCGTAACTTAAGTCGTTTTCTCTTTTTTCTACAACCTTTTGCTAGCGTACGTTTTGGGCACATCACCAAGCTTGATTACTGAGGTAAATGAAACACTCGCCACTATTCCTTATACTGTAGGATATTTTTGCTTTGCAGCAACTTCACGCGAATTGATAAATGGTGTTCCAATGCTTAGCCATTCGAGTGGCCGCTTGGCCCTTTATTAGTTTTAGGGGTATAACGTCCCAAAGCAATTCAAGCTAAGGGAGGGGCCGCAGCGGAGCGTTCCGGATAATTTCCGTGGGGCTCTTCTACGTGCTCTTACATCGCACAGAACACGGGCCTCTAGCATTTCGCCTGCAACGAAACGCGATAACTTCAGCCGGGATCGAACCCGCGCCTTTCAGATCAGCTGCCGAGCTCCATAACCACTGAGCGACCGCGGTGGCAACTAGACGCGAGAATTTAATGAGCAATCTGACTGCAGGTCTTAGTAAAGAAAGCTTTTAATTCGCCATACGCGGTGCGAGTCAAGCTGAATGCACCATTACGCGTCGTCATACCGTTGACCTGGCAATACCCGAGTGGCTAGACTGGCTCGCTGGTGTTCAGAAATATCCGCGAATATTTCCTTTCTGGAAGCATGTAACGGCACTTTAATAGAAAATTATTGCAAAAATATTTTTGCATCTCAATTCCAGTATGTGCAAAAACTACTGTTTTTTTCCTCTTAAAAACATGAACAAATTTGGCTTGCTCTCTCTATTCCAATGAACTGATTCCGTTGAAATAATTATCGTTGACATCGAGTGTGTTGACATCATTCATAACACAAGAAAGAAAGTGAATGACCGAGTGGCTGTCATTTAAGTCCTATAGGCCGCTATGCTTAGCAATACTTTTGGTGATGCTGGCACCGAATTCCTGGTAATCCTCAATAGCCAGACAGCTGGTATTCGCTCATATCATGGAGTGCGCGGCTCCAGTTGTGCTTCAGTGCTTTTCATTGACCTAATGTTAAGACTACACAAATCGTTGTTTTGTCAAGCACTCCGTGTAGAGCAGGTCAACAATATATTCGATGAATAGTTACGATGTCCGGGAATGAAATGCAGCGACGGCCATACACGGATTTTTATAGGTTTTTCTAAATATGCACAATTTTGCTTCAGTGCAAGGACACTAGAGCGCGTGGACAAGTTGTGAATAAAAATTTAGGAGAACATTCTTCTCGGTCTTCTGAGCAGAACAACGCAGTGTGCTCAGGACGTCAACAGAGAGGGTGCGGAAGGCGAGAGCGCCAGGCGCCCTGTTTTCTTCGTTCCGACGGAATCCCCGTTGATATCCCCGTAACGATCTGACCCAGCGTGTGGGCTTCGTTCCTTGATGCTGGAGCTCACACTTTCAGCGTGGAACACTGGAGAGTTGTGCAACCGTCGCCTCAAGACAAAGGACCCTGGACTGCGCCTCCGTCTTCCGTGTGATGGAGCGCGTCGTGAAGCAACATTACTGTGTCGTCTACGGCTCGGTGTTGCCTTCACGAATAAGTTTGCTTACCGGATCACGATGGCCGACAGCCCTCCTTGTGTGAACTGCGCCTGTGAAGAGACAATCACTCATCTCTTGTGTGAGTGCCCTGCCTTTCTGGCCGAAAGACATAAGCTGCGCTGTGCAATCGACCGCCTGGATCCTCGCCCTTTCAGAGAGGCCAAGATCCTCGGTCCGTGGCCACAACAGTCAACTGCCATCAAGGCTTACAAGACACTCTTTTGCTTTTTGAGAGAGACTGCCTTGATTGACACCGTTCCTTCTCTCTTTCCTCTTTAATTCCCCTCATTCGCCTCCCCTGTGCAGGGTAGCCAACCGGAATCCTTTCTGGTTAACATCCCTGCCTTTCCCTCTCTCTCTATCTATCTATCTTGATCTCCAGGTGCGTTCGGGTGGCATACGCCTTCTCCTTCTTCTGTTCCTTCTTCTCGCTCTTCTGAGCGAGAAGAGAAAACAGAAGAATAAGAAGAAGGCGTACGCAACCCGAACGGCTCCGTTCTCTTTTCTGGGTGCCCAAAGTACAAGCGTTAACCCCTGTTTGTTACGGAGCGACCCGCTCTGCGCCTTTGCTTAGGTCTGCCTAAAACAGTGGCTAATGCTGTGTTGTACTTGGAGGCGCGGATGACTGATTTCAATTCGCGGTTTGAGCTTATCACTGTGAGGACATTTTTAAGGTCTTTGGAGCCTGTTACTGGATTGGCTAACCCTATATTTACAACGATCCCAACTCTCTTCTTTGGTACTACCTGGCCTAGGTATAAGCTCCCTCAGGTGGTGTTCACTAATTCCTGCTGTAAAATATTTCTGTATCGATGAGATCTTTAGTACTAGTCAACCACAGGCGGGCTGATACGGCAGTCTTCTTTGACAACACCCTCCCAAGGAATGGTAGGAACCTGCCCGCCATTGTGTTAAATGGGCTTATAGAGGAGTACCTAGATTAATTTCCTAACGATATTTCCGTTTATACGGATGCCTCCCAGCATAATGAAAAGGCAGCTATTGGCATTTACTCGGGGGCTCTCTACCAGAGCTACTCACTTCGGGCCCCTGACTATACTCTTTTTTTTGTCGCTAAGTTTCCGGCCATTGAGTTTGCTTTAATAAAGATTCCCTGCAGTATCACTCGGGTTATTATGCGCTATGACAACCTTTCTGCTTAGACAGCGCTCGAAAACTCGAGGGACACTCCTATGAGCCGTTCCCTTCAGTTTTCTATTCCTCCACGTGTTACAGAAGTACGCTTTCACTGGGTCCCTGGGCACTGGGGCATTGTTTCTAGTGCGAGGGCTGTTTTTGAGCAAAGCCTGCCCTTCATGGACCTATTCTCCCTTTCGTCTCAAATACTGTTTACTTGACTTTAGCACCCTTTCAGCGATTCCAGCGTCTCCACTCCTTGAGCCATGAGCCTCTCCTTGCTGCAGCGGATTTTCAACACTTGGCATTTCCTTGGAGTGTGCGGATGTGCAGTTCGAGGCAATGTGAGGTGTCCATGACCCTTTTGCGCTGCAGGATACCACGGCTAAATCTTTATTTATGCCGATCGGGGCTTCCGATAACCAACCATTATGAATCTTGTAGCGAAATTGAGTCTATAGAACACCTTTTTCTCACCTTCCGGCGGTTCGCTGCTCTCCGTAGAATTTACTCTGAGATCCACCTCGCTCGACTCGGGCTTCCTCTATCTATTCCGATACTGCTATCATTCGGGGCAAGCGCCAAGGGATATATATGCCCTGAAACCAGTGTGCGTTTATATTCACGATTATATAATTTCAACTGGTAGATTCCTCTGCTGGAATGTGAATTCCCTACTTTTCCTTTTACGTATTTTTTGTTTTGTGAAAATTCTAGCTCTACGTCCCAAAATTATCAAAATAATCAATTGTTTGTACATGAGTGCGTTTGTATCCGCTATGCACTCTGGCCAATGGCCCGACGTGGGTATGTACCATTAAGCCTGAGGACAACATAATCATCATCATCCAGCGCCGGGCTCCGTGTTTGCTCCGTTCCTGGATCTCCAGGTGAGTACGGGTCGCGTACGCCTTCTTCTTCTTCTGTTTCCTCTTCTCGCTCAGAAAAGCGAGAAGAGGAAACAGAAGAAGAAGAAGGCGTATGTGACCCAACTGATTACCAGCACTTAGCGTATAAATGGAACGTCCGTTCATGTAAAACCAGGCAGTGTGAGGTATCAATGACGCGACTGCGGTGCAGGATTCCCAGTTTAAACTAATATCTATGCAGATGTGGGTGGTCTCCGACAAACCTATGTGACTCATGCGGGGACATTGAATCTGTGGACCATTTCCTGCTATACTGTCGAAAGTTCGCACTTCAGAGAAAGATTTACCTGGAGGTCCCTCTCTCCAGGTTAGGGCTCCCGTTATCTCTGCCAGTGTTGTTATCGTTCGGAGCGAGCGCCAAAGGATTTGCATTGGGTTCAATTTGTGGGAATCTCCATGATTACATAATTGCAACTGGTAGGTTGATTTGCTAACTCCTTTAAAAGTCTTCGAGTTTATTATTATTATTATTATTCTCGCTAAAATGTTCTTTGTTATTTCACTTCAAATATTCTTCTGTCGTTTTTCATGAACACATTTTTCAAAATTCACGTTTGGCTCCGATATTTGGTCGTAATCCTATGGAAATTTCCTTATTTATACCACTATACCTTAGCCAATCCCCCCACGTGGGTATGTGCCATTATAAAGAGGTGAAGAAGAAGAAGAAGAAGAAGAAGAAGAGATCAAGGAACGAAGAAAACACGGCGCCTGGTGCACACGCCTTCGGCATCCTCTCCGTTGACGTTCAGAGTACACTGCGGTGTCCTCCTGCACTCGGTCCAAAGCACGCATATTTCCTCCGGGCGTCTGCATGGGGCGGAAGAAGCGGGGCAAGAGGAAGGACCGCCAGGAGGCCACGCCTAGCCAGTTGGCCACGACCGCGGAGGCAACCTCCTCGACATCGCTCCGGAGGGATACGGACGCCGCCACTCCGACTTCCGCCGCCATCTCTGCCAATGTTCCCGTCCTCGTTAGCCCCGTAAGCGGCGTGCGATCGCACATTTCTGTTGTCATAATCGAAAACTGTGGATTCGGAGTGCCTGTCTGAGGTCAGTGAGCTTGTAAGGATGTGCCGACGACGATTTGCATCGTGCTTCCAACAGCAGTTATAGACTTTGGGGTGTAGTTAGTCGGTCATGATTAGCTTCAGTTTGATTAGAGACGTTTGGCATCGCGGCTTGCCAGGCGCAATCTACTAGGTTCTCGTTCCTACCGTGGAAAATTAGGAGACGCAACAGCGTCACACAGAGAAGTCCTCTCGAGTATGAAGTGCATGCGAGGATGTTAATCTGATGCACGCAGCAGATTCTTGCCTGTTCTGTCAACTAGCCGTGGGAGCGTTGAATAAGAGTGTTTCGCCTCCTCCATATTCCCGTAACCACGCTAGACCAAGGACGTGGGCTACTTGCTTGCACGCGTTCAGGAGTACTTGCAACATTAAACAATGAAAATCCGCAGCGGTGGCTCAGTGGTTACGGCGCTCGGCTGCTGACCCGAAAGACGCTGTTTCGATCCCGGCCGCGGCGGTTCAATTTCTATAAAGGCGAAATTCTAGAGGCCCGTGTACTGTGCGATGTCAGTGCACGTTAAAGAACCCCAGGTGGTCGAAATTTCCGGAGCCCTTCACTACGGCGTCCCTCATAGCCTGAGTTGTTTTGGGGCGTTAAACCCCAATAAACCAAACCAAACTAAAACGATGAAAAGATCCACCATTCATCGGCGAGGACGTCGATCTGTAGGTAGCGTCACCGCCGCTCCTCTACTGGATTGGCATCTGGTAGCAATCGCGGAAATATGCCTGGCGCCGGTTGCATTTTAAACTCGAAGGGTGTTTTGTCCTGTAGAAAACAGCTTCCGCTATAGTGCACAATGAACGCGCTTACGGCTTTCAAATATGCAGTTTTGCACTGCATGGCATTGAACTGTATAGCTCTTCAAAAAATCAGTGCATGCATGCTAATCCAGTAAAGCAAAGTCAGCCTAGTCGGCCAGAGCGGAGCTTGCTGCTTCGTGGGTGCATCTAGTCTATAACCCTAAGGACGGTGGCCGAGCGTATATCGGTCGCACACCTTTGCCTTCGCCCGAGGTTGTTCAGAAACTCAATCAGTGGCGTCTTTACGCGCAAATGACACCTTGCTTGCAGGCCGCGCACGCAATGTGTGTACCCCGTTTCTAGTGGGTACAGGCAGCTTTGTTTTTACCTCGACCGTGTTTTAGTCATATAGCACGCGCTGTTTACTGTAACATGTGCCACTTAATGGCCTAGGCTGCGTCACTAATCGGTAATAGGTGGTAGGCTAATCGGTAGAGCATGGTAATTTCTCTGCGGAGCAATAATTCCCGACTACGAAAATTAATAACTTTAAATTGCGCAGTGGCGTACTGTTTGTAGACCACAATACAACTTCTGAAATTTTTGTTTTCTGTTGTATATATTGCAGTTTCTTGCTAATTTCTTCAAGCCATTGTAAAATGCGGTAAATGCTGGTCCGTCACGCTTCTATATATTCTAGGCACTGCACAACCACACGCAGAAAAATTGTTAATGTTTACCGCCACTAACCACGGCTAACAAGTGCTCACCTCTATCATGAGGCGACGACTGCCGTCGTGGTAAAGAGCCGAGAACAAAAACTACTAATGCACTCCTTAACACGGCATGATGCAACACGGTGTCCATCGCCGAACAAGTTAGAACTTTCAGAAACAGACACATTTTTCTTTTTTTGTAGCTACAATGTTTAAAAGAAAAAAAGACATGCGCCGGCGACAGTAATTATTGCACTGCCTCGCAAAATTATTGTTTACTACTAATCCTCTTCCTTGGCACATCGCCGTTCTTCACCGTCATAACATGAATATGCCTAAGAACCCTAGCCGTTGTTTCGAGGTGAAACAAAATGGAACGTCTTCGTCATGGCCCTTTTAATGTAGTTTTCTAACACGGGACAGCCCTAGACTTCGTGGCAGGCGGGCATTTTGGCCGGATGGTGCCACTCAACAACGTACAACACAAAGAAAGAATAAAAATGGCGATGATAATGGTTATGAATTTCAATGGTGCATCGGCAGCTTAGCACTCAGATCGCCATGGACGAGCAGGTTCTGTAGTCAACGTGGGGTCGAAGATGAATTTCGCAAGCATTTGGACTAAAGCAAATTGAGAACCTGCCCAGGGCGAATGAGTTGCCTACTGTAAACCTCTGGGTAGCGGGCAGCACTGAGTATCGAGTAGCCGACTTCCGTCATGCGAACCGAATGTTCAAAGCACCAGCCAACCGCACAGATCCAAAATGACGATGTACCTCATTTAACTTCATAGAGGACCGTAACCTGGTATTGCTTTGGCCAGCTTTTGTCCAGTTTGATAAGTTTGATATTGTTCGTGTTTAGAGTGGTTATCTGAAAGATATCCATGCGTGCAACAATGCTCAAGCCAAAATCCCCTTGGACGTCACGCTCGCAGGACCTTCTCATGCAAACGGCGAGTCAATCGGTGCAGTCGGTTCCGGGAAGTGGAGAGCGCCGCGACACCACACCCTTCCTGGAGGTGGCAGCTGATACGCCGAACCAACAGGAACTTTACCAGGCCTCTGCCATCCCGGACGAGGTGGTGGCTACGTCAGATCCCCTGCCCAGTTGTTACCCGCCAGATGGGAAGGTCAAAGTGAAGCTGCCTGCGCCGCCATCAATACAGGCCAGGCGCTCCATTTCGAGCAGCCCGCAACACGTCTCGGCGACGGCTGCTGCCGGAACCACTTCATTAGAGCAAGACAAGCAGGGAACCATAGCCGAGAGCCCCGGACAGGCCACGTTCAGCAAGTCCTACATGCTGTTCGGTGTGACCACGGGAGCGCTCAGCGACACCGACATGCACACCAGACTCTTAGGTGATGAATCAGTCGTGCCGCTAGCGCACCACTGGCGTATCAGACGCACTGGTGAGGCGGCAAAAAGAGCGCCTCTTGGTGTGGCCAGCTAAACCGGTTGTGGAGCTAGCACCTGCGCACGCTGCCTGCCCAAGCAGTAGCTCAGCCGGACTAAGGGTCCAAAATTGGCGCAACCCAGGCTCCATCTTGTGTTCTAAGGTTACATCATTGAGATCTCGGTGCTGATTGTGATTAATCCATGTGAAGCTTTATGTTAGCCTCTAAGCTTCAGCTAGGGGTCCGCTGTGCTTCCGAGTTTAGTCACTGTTTGGGTTTGCTAGCTTATGTTTGGACTGGATTGAAAAGCATAAAGTGAAAAGTTAAATACATGAATAAACAGTTTATTAAGACCATAATAGGATTTTACTAGTTTTTTCTACTGTTGATGCTGCAGAAATGGAGTGAGAGAGAATTTAATCTATAACATGTAAAATGGGCTATGTCGGCTCAAGGGTTTAAGCACAATCAGCAAGACAAAGTGGCTCAACGTGGCATATCTGGAGGACTTGTCACTAGACAATATGAAATGCCTTGCCCTAACAAGCAAGCTATTAAGCCCAGATAATTTTTCTCCTATGCTGGGATTTCGTGTCAAATTTGTTTTGAGAGGCTAGCCTAACGCGAGCGCACTCATTGCAGTTTCCCGAAGTCGCGGTAATGGAGCCTCTAGCATGGAAACATACCCTTGTTGTGAAAAGGCGCCTCTGGTTCGCAGCAACCATGCTGCAGTTCGTAATAGGTCCGCGTGCTCTCTAGGCACAGGGAATTTGGAAATACTGTGCTAAATGGGCAGGATCCTTGCGTGCAGCTGATGTCGGCCCGACGCTAGGCACCCCATTGAAGCAGAGACTGCGGTAATGGTAGCTATTTTTGTGTATTTCGTAAATCAATGGGCAAACGACTGATGTTTCGGTTCACTGTGGCTTACTAGGTTTCAGATACCGAATGTTGATTCCACTGCTATACGGCATGCGGCACTGTGACAACGCACACGTTGTGCATATTGAGCAGACTAAACGCGCACAACGCGCCGAAAAACACAACTGAACTCAGCCATGACTAGAGCCACTAGCCATGACATAAAGAGCGGCGAGCTTTGGAGAGCAACCGAAGGAATAAAAGGGACCAGCCACGAATCCCGGAGCCACCGACCGACAGAACCACGGGACAGAACAGATATTGATCACGTTCTTTGCCTGCACGGAATAAAAGAAGGTGCACAAATAATGGATATCTATTTTTTTCTCATTGAGTAACTTCACTCTATATCTGTTATGGCAAATTTTAAGATTAGTCCCCGATTCTAAAAGTCATAAGATGACGTAATCGACTAATGATTATGCCGGCCTAGGACATCGCATATTCGTTTTAGGAGCGCAGAATGGCTACAATTTCAAGCAGGCAATAATAAATGCAGACTCAATGCTCGCAAATATTTAGGAGTCGGCATATCCAGCACTTAATGAAGCAGGGAAGATTACAACCGGGCAGCTCCATTTTATTTTGAGGACTCGTTTTAGCTTTCCACTTCCACTCTGCCCGTCAAGGCCTAAATGCGTGCCAAGGGGACGTTTGCGCCATGGTCGCTGACTACCGCCTGGTGACCAGCCGGACACGATAAGATCATTCTTTTGTGTGGACCCGCCGCGGTGGCTCAGTGGTTACGGCGCCCCGCTGCTGACCCGAAAGACGAGGGTTCGATCCCGGCCGCGGCGGCTGAATTTCGATGAAGCCCAAATTCTAGAGGCTCATGTGCTGTGCGATGTCAGTGCACGCTAAAGAACCCCAGGTGGTCGAAATTTCCGGAGCCCTCCACTACGGCGTCCCTCATAGCCTGAGTTTACTTCGGGACGTTAAACCCGAATAAACCAATAAACCATTCCTTTGTGTGGTGCAGTGTTTTTCTGGGACATACTTCTATCTGACACCTAAAAGGGACATCAACTCTGCCTGAATTCAAAGACTTTGGGATTACTGGCGATGTGGTAGGGTTGATTGGACTTTTAGGCTTGTGGAAGAGCAGCATGGTTGATGTCCACTTAGAATCGCATATGTCATCTACGGATCTCATTAGAGAGCAGTGCTTCTTGGCATGGGGGCTTTGAGCCGCTCTGGGTCACCTTCCTGAATGGTTGGTGGTTCTTGAGGCATGTTTGTCCAGAAATGTTGTTTTGCGGGTGAAGCGAGGTATAAAAGGCATGAGAATCTGTGTCGGTGTCGCGGAATTCTACTGGTATGCGTAAAGAACTTGGCAGATGAGCGGGATTGATGTCCTGCAGTACCAAACTAAATACTGTTCATGGCTTAGTAGACAAAGTGCTGAGCTGAGGCTACGAAGGCCCGTGGTTTTGATCCAACGCATATCTTTTATTAAAACTTAACCTCGGTATTTGATAGTTCTGAGCTTTTTTTTTCCAGTGTTCCTTCTCTCTCTAGAAACTAGGGCTGTTTTCTATGTCACAGAGCCAGCCTTCTCCATGCAGTTTTACACTTCAGAGTAAACTGATATGCCATCCTTTATAAATCTCATACCGGATTTATCAGCAGGGCATTAGCTTAGCACATTATAATCATGGACAGCTGATTTACTTGAGTGGCCGAGAGGTCCAGATTGGCTGAAGACTCCGGCACTGCCGCCTAACGGTTGTCCAAAGCTCGGCCCGGAACGCAAGTTGCGGCTTTCCTGTCTTTCTCGCATTCCGTCCCAAAAGAAACGAGCTCACAGGCACGACGCGCCACGCTCCGCAAAGCGCAAACGAGAGCAACGCATCACGGCTGCCCAAAAAGACTCCGGCTACAGGTTAGGTCGGCGTATTTGAAGCCCACGGTGCGACCCACTGCCGCTCCTCTCCGCCCCACAAATATATACAATATATGCAAGCCGAATCATATCACCACAGTGCTCGGACCGATTATCGCGGCGGCAAGCAAGCGTCTACACCGCCTATGAATTTCCTCAAGCGATATACGGCGATAGGGATGGCCAGGTACTCCCGCACCGGCGCACCGCGACTGAGTAACGGCGGTTAAGAGATGCCGCTAAGCATGGCGCAGCCTACTCACAGCTGCAGCGTTGAGCTAGCTCTCTACACCGGCGCGTTTTGACTCTTCCTCCTGCCCAACACTCTCCCCACCCGGCGCATCTCTCGGGAAAGACCTGGCGCATGGGCGGCTTGAGCTTAGCGTCCATGCAAAGCCAAGCGCACAGCGAACGCTCTACCAGCGCGAGGTAAAAGCAGTGCATAGCAGCTATATTAAAGCGGCGAACGGAACGTGTTGGTACATGCTTACAAATACTCACAGCAGCGCAAGAAAACAGTTCTGTTATTAAAGACATGATAACACTTGCTCGGATAGCGTGCTTATATATGAATTGTTCAAAAAAAATATTTCAAGTTCAGCGCTTGTCCTTGTCCACTCTTTGTCCGTTGTGCTCTTTTGCGATGCTGTCATTAATGCTAATTATAACAGCTCTTTCTCTCTAAAGAAAATTATATTACTGTCCTGTCCTTCAGTCGCTGCTTAAAAAAGACTTCTGCCTCACTGTGGCTTTCTTTTTCTCAGAGTTGAATTATTGTTTTTCCTCTTTCCAATCGATGTTCAGATTAGACATTCTGCCTTCAGCGCTAATGTTCTGCCTTTTCTTGAGTGTTCAGTGAAAAATAATCTCCAGTATAATAATTGTTTAAATAAAATAACTGATCCGGAATTCATCGGATTAAAACGAGATTTAAATCACTTGTAGGCCACTGAGCCTCTGCAGCCTTGTATTAATAGTGAACGTTTTCATGTTTCAGCAAACGAGAACAATTTGTTCAAGTGCGCAAGCACTCATTAAACAGCCAGATTAAGCTCAACGTCATCGTTTGACAGTAAATACAGCGTTTTTTCAAAATCACAATTGAAAAAGAAAACCATTAGTTTATGATTTCCTCGATTTCAGTGATTCTTTGCTTCTATTACAAACCCAGAATAAGGTGTTTAAAGTGGTGTTTATGTTGCTGTTACTCAGATGGCGTGGATAGTGGAGTGTTATTGCAGGTTATCTGTAGTAGTGCTGACGCAAGAGTGTTGTCGCGAATGGCGGATGGCAAAGTGAGTAAAAGTGCGGCACGCAAACTCTGCAATAGACCTTTGCATTGATCACAAACCCAGAATAAGGTGTTTAAGTGGTGTTTCCGTTGCTGTTACTCAGATGGCGTGGATAGTGGAGTGTTATTGCAGGTTATCTGTAGTAGTGCTGACGCAAGAGTGTTGTCGCGAATGGCGGATGGCAAAGTGAGTAAAAGTGCAGCACGCAAGCTCTGCAATAGACCTTTGCATTGATCACAAACCCAGAATAAGGTGTTTAAGTGGTGTTTCCGTTGCTGTTACTCAGCTGGCGTGGATAGTGGAGTGTTATTGCAGGTTATCTGTAGTAGTGCTGACGCAAGAGTGTTGTCGCGAATGGCGGATGGCAAAGTGAGTAAAAGTGCGGCACGCAAGCTCTGCAATAGACCTTTGCATTGAAAGCAAAAACAAAGATATGCATAGGAGTGTAATCCACCTGATCTGTGCCCTTCAACTTCCCGTCGCTGCGTTGGGACTCATGGAAAGTTTCTCTTTGTGCTAGGCTGGCAGGTACGCGACGCCACATTTTCTTTGTATTATCTGCTGTCAGCATTCGTTCTTGAGCTTAAGCGCTTTTTCTCAGGCCAGGCTTCACGTTGCCTTGATGACTCGATCTCTTAGCTCGCACTGCAGGGTCCGTTTCTTGAATTTTTCGTTACTTGCTTTTTTTTTTCTGTGAGTAGACGAAGCATTTTTCTTTACAGTGTTTATGGCTGCCTGATAGCCTCATGGTGCACTTTTGTTGGTGTATATTGCGCTGGCAGAGGAAATAATAAATAGCTTCCAATATGCGCTGTTCTGTATTGCGCATTGCGAAGCTGTCAGTTGTTATTTTTGGCGAAAACAACCCTACGCGAGTCGCCGAGCCATTTCGCGGAGCTGACGAAAGGCCATACTGCGCATGCGCGAGGAGCAGTGACGTCACACGACGCACAGCTGGCGCGCCACCGCTGCTGCCGCGCGTTTTCAATCGCCTCACTCTCTCTCTCCTCGTTTCTTTCGCAATCCTCCAGGTTTAACCAGAGCTAAACCACAGCCAATTTTTTCTTTAACTTGCGAAATGAACCAGCTAGCACAAATCGAGATTTTATTCCGGTGGATCGGGGATTCGTGTCACCTGTGTAATCGGACACACGTCAGCGTGACGCTCAGAGCGATTAGTAAGACGAACGTGGTAATAAGATAAAGATTATTAGGCCTCATAGGCATAGACTTAGTAATGCCATAGTGAAATATTTGTAACTAACAATTCTAGCGAAATATATTACGAAGGGCACTTACAACTACTTACGGCGTTTAAAGGCGAAAACATTAAATTTTTAATTTATATTTCTTCTCCCTGTCTAATATCACACCTACAAAACAGCATACAGTCGTAAGGTTCACCTTGTTTCGCCGAATAGCAACGCGGTTTTTCGGCGTCTGGCTTGCGTGCTCGTCTGCTAGTCTGCAGGTCGCTGGTCCAATTCCCCGTGCCTTCAGAGGAATTAGTTTCTATACTGTTGACCTCATTGGGGGATTTGTGGACCATTTTTCCCGGGCGCCAACGCCACTGGCTTTCGTTCCTAATGGGCCATATAAGACATTTCGCCTAAAAAAATTCGGGCCTCATCCGACTAGATTTCCTAACTGCAAGTACCCCAGCAGCACAGCTAATGGGCCCAATACTGGAAATGTATTGGCGAAGGTCAGTCCTGCAGAGGATGAGTGTGAATCCAACCAATTCCAATATTCAGCCAATAATTCGCGGTATTTGGGATGAATGCGTGCTATCCAATGTTCACAAAGGCACCCATCACAAGGATGTAAAGAAAATGAGACAACATCGAAAGTACCAACTGCACAAACATCACTATTTTGAGCGTGAAGATATATCAAGAAAATTGGTTTGGTTGGTTTGGTTTATGAGGTTTAACGTCCCAAAGCGACGAAGGCTATGGAGACGCCGTAGTGGAGGGCTCCGGAAATTTCGACCACCTGGGGTTCTTTAACGTGCACTGACATCGCACAGTACACGGGCCTCTAGAATTTCTCCTCCAAAGAAATTCAACCGCCGCGGCCGGGATCGAACCCGCGTCTTTTGGGCCAGCAGCCGAGCACCACAAGCTTGCAGCGTTAACAGCTTTATGCCCATATAGTGGATTGGTAATTCTAGACTTTACGTTCATAGATTGCTGGGAGTCCTCATAACTTTTTGCGGATTTAAATTAATATTGAAATGCAGTACCTTTCTATTCACCTGGACTTTGCATATTTGGTGAGCGCGGTACCAGAAGGGTAGGAAATATTTGGATGGTATTCGGTTTTTATATTTATATCTCGTACTGTGTCTTATATAAAAATACTTCTTTTCCTCCTTGTGGTTTGCTGCGCACGAAATTAGAGCAGGCTTTGTAGCAATGGTTTTGTTCTGGTCGCACATATTGCAAGCAGAATACTACATGAACAAGAGTCCTTTGCAACAGTTTGTACTGCCTGCTTGCCAAATGACAGAGGGGCCCTAAGTGTAGCTGTTGCTGCAGACATTGTTTGGGCGGACCTGTACGCTGCTAGGAACCTATTTTTTTTCAGCTTTTTTCTTGGCATCTATTTTCATTACCGCTGCTCTGTCTGCACGCGGCATGGATGGTGGAGCAGTGTGAGAAAGTCAGAGGACGGGCTGGTGGGAAAAAAAAAGTTGAGGACAAAGACAGGCGAAAATGTGCCCGTTAAATCACTTCTTGCCTTAACCACCTAATTCTATTATCATCCATGCATGAAGTCTAGGATGCGTATTTGCAACATAATTAACACACTGAGAATTCGCAGTGCACAATTAAATCTCAACCATTGCGCATTGAGTATAAAAATGTTCAAATTTTTACCCAGATTCGCATTCTATACACATACGAAAACGGATGCACCGTATTGGTAAGCTATTCTAAACCCAGGTGTGCGTGTGACGTGTACAGCCGAGAACTTAGCTTGCCTGTAAGCTACCTATGTACTCTGGGATGGGGATGAGGCTATTCTTCATTCGCCAGAAATACTGTGCCAAGAGATGACAAACAGTGAACTCTATGGTCTGTGAACTTTTAACCGACATGTTGGAGAGGAGGAATAACCGCAAACGTGACAGGACTGAAGAGCGAGAAGAGGACAGGACAAGCGGTAACTAGCAACACTGTACGTGAAGCATTCGCTGACTAATCTATATATATATATTTTTTTTCATTTCACTTTATTTCGGACAACAATAAATGGTGTCCGCGGGGTGAGGCTAAAGGAGACTATAGTGTCTCCTGACGAGACCTAACACCCGCATTACACGTCGGTGCAGATGGTGCAGAGTGACTTGGCCAGTTATTCATCACAAAACACTCCTACTGCAATCTGGACTTGCGTGTTGTCTTTTATAGTTATTTTACTTCTTTTGGAAAAAAATGGTCTTATTTAAGCTTGGTCCCTTAGTTAAAAAAGATCTTATTAAACTGAGAAGACGATTCTTGCTGAACAATGCATGGGAGAATTAACAAATTTTAGCGCCCCAGCTGGCAGATTTTGCATCGCGTTTGATATTCCATTCTAGTAGGCCGGGATATTGTAGTTTACTAATAATTTAAAACACAACTGCTGTAAGTGTTTGTAACCAAAAGTAGCCAAGTCAGGCAATTCAGTTTTAACAAGTTAGATCATTGAAGGTACCCAAGCAGGTTACCCATTCTGTAGGCAAAGTATTCTCGTTGACACTGCCTGCATTTAAAATTTAGAGCTTAACCACATTTTTGCTTCAGACAAAATTACCTAAGGTGAGTGATTCCGTTGCCTTTTCATTCATGCATGAGAGTTCGTTGCCGATCTCGAAATACTCTGCAAGCAGGGTTTAGAGTCGAGAGAGTCTTTATTTCTTGCTGGCCGCGGCTGTTCACCGTTGACTGCTGCCCATGGCCGATGGCAAGAACTCTGCCACAGCCTCACCAAGAGCCTTCTGGACGGCCTTCGAGGTGTCGCTGATGGGATCTCCACGCTCGGCCTCTTCGGCAGTGACACCACTATCTGAAGAAACTGCATTGCAATGACGAAAAAAATACTTAGCTTAGGTCAGCACAAAAATGTTTGATTTGATGAAGTGCACAACACTAGCTAAAGGAGTCATTAGTGAATATATTTACAAGGTCATATATTGTTTCTGGGAGGCTAGCGAAAAGGCTTGGAGTCAAATTGATGACTACCCAGCGAACTACGGAGAGAGAGGAAGACATCAGAGATGGCCAGAGAGGTAGGACAGAAACGCGGGTCAGTGATATCCTAGTTGAAATGAAGATTAAGAAATGAGCTTGGAGAGTTAATCTGGAGGCAAGATAAGCAATCCTCTCTCAGGGAGAACGATGAGTAGTGTCTAAGGGAACAGAAACGTAGCACGGGGTGAGAGAATAAAGTGGCCGGTGCGGGCGCAGGGCAGGTTCAGGTGGAGCTTACAGGGAGAATCGCTTGTCCTGCAATATGCATAGTTAAAACGATAGTGGTGATGATGATTATGACATATTATCTAATTTGTTCTCGAATAATTAGTTTCCTTAGTCGCTTTTGGTCACCGCGCGTGGCTTTGATACCACAGCCGGCGGCTACCATTCCTTGCTCAGCTGCCTGCTAAGACATGACAAGTGGCTGCTAGCAGCATTATATTAGAAGAGCAAACAAATGAACAGGTTCGAAAAGAATTATTTCAAGTTCAGCCCTAGTTATCGAAAATAAGGAGACATTAATATCGCCCTGCGGCGCTGAAAGCGGAGATTACAGTGTTATCGCGGGCGTCATGTCTGCACGCTCCCTGCGGTAACTTACGAGTGGTTTAGACTTTTCTGCGGTGCAAGCAAGGAATCTGGAAGTTATTTGCTACCGCTTCCCAAAGAATGCAGTCATGTGCTGTAAAGGAGGCACGCTTTATTGCTAGGTACCTGTTATCTATTGGCAATATTCTGGGGCTTTGGTCTAAACCATCTCAGAGGACAGCTGCGAAAGGGTTATTGAAAACGACTCACAGCTGACCTCGAGGCTGTAAGCGTTTTGTATGATATCAGTGTGGCCCCATAGTTATGCCTTACGAACAAGTGCAAAACTGATTTTCCAGTCCTCTCATCTCTTTCTTTATCCCTCCTTCGGTCCCTTTCCCGTGTGTAGGTTAGCGTACTGGCTGTCGCCTAATTAACCTCCCTGTCTTAACCTCTCTCTCCCGGGCAGTGTCATATGGCGCGATCAGATGGAGCCAAAATGTAGAAGGCGCTCTTTCAGTTTGCAGTGCCAGGGCGCAATAAAGATCCCCAGGGGGTCGAAACTATTCCGTAGCCCTCCAATACGGCACCCCTTTCTCTTTTTCTTGTTTAACTCCTTTCTCCCTTCCCTCACGGCGCAGTTGACGTATCCACAGAGAAGTGAGCCATTTACTGCGTATTTCATTCATATCCACAAAAACCAAAATTATGCTAATTTTCCTGTCGACATAGCTTGAGTGCTTTTTCCCTCGCGATTTACGCTTTCAAAATCTTTTTACTTTGTTATGATCAGTTTAACTACCGTCCAGTGCAACAGAAAGACCTTTGCAACATCCCCTCATTTAACCCAACCTCTGCTAGCTGTGGTAATCAAATCCCAGAGAAGCCCTAATCTCAGTCGCCCCACCCTTATTTACTGTTGGTTTCCCATGAAAAGGTCTTTTTTTACCCTATGTCACCATCGGCTACCTTCCCTTCGCGTTAGCTGCCCTGCCCATGCATATTTACTTTTGGTTGCGAGTAGGATGTCATGATCTGCAGTTTTCACCTCGACTTACTCAACGTCTCCTTGCACACTTTTTTACTTTTACTTTTTACTGAGTGTCTCAACGGCCGGATCGCTGGTTTGGGCACAGTTATTCTCGCGCAGTTCAAAAAGCGGCATCGATTTGCTGCTTCTTCGACCACGCATTAACTGTTCTGTCGCGTGGTCAGGAATCGAAGCAGCTGGTCTGTAAGGCGGTCTGTTACAGATAAACAGTTTGCGCTGCGGTGATGCGGCTACGGGGACTACGTGACGGATGAGCAGGGCATTGTGGGAAGACTGGCAGGTAAGATTTCTGGCGCTGGAATAAATTTTGGACAGAGTAGATTGAGCGCTTACGGCGGTAACTACCGCTTTACAAGCTATTGTATGGATTGTTGCGTAAGCTGAAATTTTACAATTTGAACATCTGTGCAAAGGTTACGCACTTTATTTGGCACTCAGCTTACTTATTGCTTCTACGAATATGGTTCAGTAAAGCAGAAAGTTAGGCTAGTTGGTAACGATCCATATAAAAACGGCGCACAGAAAACCTGAAAAACACAGGAAGAACGGACAGGATGGGAGCGCTCCAGTCCGTTTTCCTTGTGTTTTTCAGGTTTTTAGGTGCACCGTTTTTGGATGGGTCTATGAATATGGTCTATAAATTTAGCGGAACAGAGAATGAATTGCAGTACTGACAAAGAAATTGTTATGCTCCGAATGAGAAAACAGTACAACATGATTTGTCGAAAACAGGCCTAGAGCTCAAATAAACGAACTAATTTTCGTAGGGGCTAAAGCACACTCACGTGGCATTGCTTTCATGTCACCATCACCTCCATTATAGTCATCTGGAAGAGAAAATGAGCGCGCTTAGTGCTGGTTTCCGACAGCATGAACACATTGTAATGTCTAACTTTGCGATGCAGTGTCGAAACACCAATTCGCGGCGTTGTTTTCGCTATAGAAATCACCTTAAGGCGCTCTTAGAGAGGACGAATTAAATTGGTCTGTATCGTTGGGACAGCGGGTTCTAATGAAAAAAATACGCTAGTTTAATCGAAAACGGAGTTGTGTAAGCTGGATATGGTCAGAAAAATTAAATAAAGGTGTCGCCATCATCGCTCGTTTTGCAAGCAAGCTGCGGTGCGTCAAGGCAGTTGTCTGGACGCGGATCACTGAGGCGGGAGAGGACAGGCTTGAGTTGAGTGGCGGAAAAGTGTTTTATTCAAATGTGTCCTGCAAGTATTACCTGTTTACCTGAAGAAAAAACCTCAACGAAGCTGGTAAGAGCCCTAGACTCGATTTTACTGGGAACTGAGAACAATAATTCGATGTAGTTGGTCGAATGTCGTGTGCGAAAGTCGGGGAGCATTTTGGTATTTTTTTTTCAGCGTAAATTATGGGCAGCGTTTAATACCGAAGTGATTATGCAATTTTGTCAATGTGACGTCTAAATGTGGAGTGCAGATCCGCCGCATTACGTGAACGGCTACTCTCGTTTCACCTTACTCTGCATCACTGAGATGGGATACCATCATATTTCACTCTGCCTGAATCCTGGTGCCGCAAGATTTGCCGCTATAATTCAAACTAGTCCATGAAGATTGATCACTGAATACGGAACAGTGGAGTACCGTAATTTCTGCACTGTAGCCCGTACCAGCTGCATACTGCGAATGAGTAAATTGTTGGTTAAGTTGGATGTTTGAACAGAGTCTTATCACTCACTATACTGGCTGCAGCGTCTAGGTCTGGAATCCAGAAATAAAAGATTTTTTTTGCACGTTTCTGTTTCACCAGGTGTCTAGTAACATTTTTAGCAATGAGTTTGAGAAAGAAAAATGTCATTTCGGCACCTGCACATTGCGCAGAACAAAAAAAATTGAGCAGTTAATCAGTTTTATATTGCCCGCGGCATGCTAGAAATTATGGAGGTGTTACATGTGGTCCGCTGGAATAATGTTTAACAGGCCTGAACAAATTTTGTTCTGCTAACACAAACACGTACAATATATCTGTGCTGCACAGTGGTGCATTTCTTTCTTGCTCTCGAATGACGCTTGTGTTTTAGCTCTTATGCAGAACTACATGGCACCGCTGATAGAACACTTTAAGCACTAGAAACTTAACTTCTCTGTCGTGGTACTTTTCAGGATCAAGCCTAGGTATTAGAAGCAGTCTTAAATAATTAAGAGCGTTATATGCATGTTGCGAGCTGTTTATTGCATGAACCTTCCCATCTGGATAGTTATAACTAACTATTAGATGGAGCTGGATCTAACTGGATATTAAACTGGATAAAGCTAACGTTATATCCAGCTTAAACACAGGGTTATGGTGCCTCATAGGTAAGGTGAAGCTGTGAGTATCTATAGCTGGTTTTGAAACTCTGGGTTTTTTGAGAAACTTAAAAATACGCGAGAAATCAACAAGTGCTTGATCTCCTAAAAGTAACATGGGCTGTAAAAGAAAGTATTAAGAGTAAAATGACAGAAGCAATTTTACCTCAGTCTTCCAAGTTTTCTGCAGGCATTATAGAATGGCATACAGTGAGTTCATCGCCGCACATTTCGCAAGAAGGGTTTGTTTGTTTTGTTAGTAAGAAGTTGTGTGTGAGGCGTGTGTGACCGATGCGTAGTCGACATAAAATAACATCTGTAACAGGTTCTTCCTGATGTCTACATAAATTCCTTCCCATCTGTATAGGTACAGATATTGCAGTGTACTTATTTGGAGCAGTGGGGTTGAGTAATTAGAATAGCTCGCTACAGCTTGCGATTGGTCAGAAAATATGAGTTCTACATTCTTTTTAAACACACTGACCGTGAACCATAATGCTAAAGTGAATCCTGTCGACGAAGAATATTCCCTGTTTACCTTGGACTGGTTTCACTTGAAACATCACGACGGATTGCTTTTCCGTGAGCTTTCTGATGTCTCCTTGCGCTCCATCGTTAGGATCTGCATGAAAAGAGTGAACATAGTCGGTAGTCGAGCGAATCTAAAGGAATTCGTTTCTCTACAGAACAACGAACACTAGTTGTTTTTGTGTTGCAAGCAGACAACTGTGGATGTAGTCATCAGACAAAGGAGTGAGTTGATGTGCTGTATCTGTAAAGGTGTTCTTCCAAGTAATCTTCGTCCCGAGTAAGGAGACAGCAAAAGGAAAAAAATGAAAGACGCTCGCCAAATAATTTTCTCGTGCCCTCGTGCCTTTTCCTCGGCAGATGAGCATTCAACCAACCATAGACTTCAGGCAATTCTGGCTAAAGGCCCTGAATTTACTGAAGCCTAAGTCAACGTCAGCTGTAATTGCCAAGTAAATTTCATGCCATGAATACGATTACAGGTTTTGTCAATAACTTAAAGGCCCTAAATTTAATGCAGCGCAAGTGAACGCCAGCGGTAATTGCAAGGAAAATTTTACGCCACGAAAATCATTACAGGTTTTGTCATTAACATTACAGCATGTGGCGGTTGTGGTGACAAACATTTACCTTCTATAGTTTCTTTACAGAGAGGTGATTGTGGTAGGGCCCAATTGGCCCTTTCCCCTACTAGGTGGAGCCCCATTCCGGGGCCCCATTGGGAAACAACGCCGCCCGCGCGGAGCAGGAAAAAATGAATTAGTTAACCAGTCTAAAGGCAGGCGTTTCTCTGGAAAATCAATTTTTGCCTCTTCATTTTGCAGTCTTAAACTGCTTAGGAATGAAAGCGCTGTGGCACCGGTCACTTTAATAATTTTTTTTTCAACTACGGACAACTGAAATGCGCTCTTTCATGAGTCGTTTCGTACCACTTATTCAAACCGATGCAACAAACGCAGGTCTAAATTTTTCGATCCTGGAAGCGTTCTTATATGCGCACGGCGCTCATACCTGGAAGCCATAAATATGAAATGCAGCTAGCTTTTGCATCGGCTGACTAACAATTCAAAATATGATGCTGCCAAACGTAATGCTAAAACGTATTGTTTAACAAAGGTTCGCCTTTTACGCGACAGTGTATACAGCTCGTTAGGTCTAAAACGCGTTGGCGTCGCAGTAGTAGTAGTTGTAGTTCTCAGCACCGCGTGTCGGAAAAAATCGTACCATGCCAACCGTTCGCCGCAGAATGTTCCGGATGGTGTCATACTACTAAGCGTTTCGAGCACAAACTGACTAGTTAAGTTAGAGCTTTTTTTATAGGCATGCTCCAACACGTAACTTCTGAGAAGCTTTGCATGAAACTAAGACCGTATGGTCCCGTAAGCGCTAGGCCTACATAATGAATCTTGCAGCTTGGCGCAGTAGAATGCATGGCCTAGCACTGATATGGCGCAAAGCGAGTTTTGAGAGCCGCAGACGCACAGATAGAGGCATTGGGTTTGAGAGTAAATAATAGGGCGACCGCGGCTGGACTTACGAAGGTTTCGTCGGCCAGCGTCCTTAAATGGCCGGTGAGAGGGGGTGGGTGTGATGACGCCGGATGCCTGTGTGTCCAAGGTTTAAAGGGGTAGGGGGGGTGAGGACGCCTAATACATGTGAGTCCAAGGTTTAAAGTAAACCTTGTTTTAATGCGAAGAGCAATAGAGGGGCCATGTTGAGCAAACGTGGTTCAGGCGTGATGCATGATGGGTAGGTGTGATGAATGTAAGAAGGAAAGCGCTAGAACGGTTGAACTGACTGGAAGTTTTATCCGAATAGGGGAGAAAGACGAGATCCGAGTGGTACGCGGCGATCCCAGACACTTGGACGGAGATCAGTGGAAGCTGCGTCTGATCTCACAGCGCCACCTTGATTAGCTTGATTAATCTAGGTGGTGCATGAACCACGAAGTGCATGAGAACGCGTCCTGTTGCACCAAGTCCAAAATGCCGCACAAGTCGGGACCAGTTGCGTTCGAGTATACGTGAGACCTTGCACATAACTGCTCCTCGCAACATGCGCCAGCCGTCGATCGGGAATCGAACCGTTCGCAAACGCAGGAATGGGTGCGTGTATGTAGTGGTGCAGAAATTTTGTATATATGTGTATGTAGTGGTGCAGTGGTGCAGAGGAATTTTGAATATTAGATTATTGTAAGGTAGTCGTATGTAAATGCTGTAGGTAATGGTGCATTCTTCCAATGCGTTGCACGATCTTTCTTTCAATGTTTTTTCACCGCTCGCATCCAGCAGTTAAGAATGCCATAGAAAAGAACTCGGGAGCGTTTTTGAGAACAAGAACGTCAATAGCAAAAAATTTCAGCCAGACTGCCGACGGGACATCTGCGGATATAATGATTTTTATCATGCGATGTTACGATATATGAAACAAAAATGTGTTCATAAACTTTATTCCCGTTGAAAAATGCTTTTGTCCAAATTACTGGGTAAGGGATACTTCTACGCACCTCTGCTGAAACTGCTTCCGATCGCGTTGACGAACAAGGAAAGCCCAAACCAAAAAACGCATGAGAGAGAGAGAGAGAGAGACTCTTTAATGAAATGCAGAGAATTTAGCCGGCGTTTAAAAATCGCTGGCATGCTACTCTGCGTAGGAAGGGGAATTTGGGAGAAAAAGACAGTAGGAGAGCAGCGAAAAACGCATGCGAACACGTTGGGCCGCATCAGTTACTTTGATTCCCCCATAATGTTTTATTTCCTTACCAGCACACATAAGTTAGCTTCCTGAGGTATCTTGACTAGTGTGAAAAAAAAGACAAAGGCAGAAACTAAAAAAACGCTTACATTCTAGGGACGAACTATTTTTTCACTTGCTACATAGCGCTAAACAGGCACGGACACAGGGAGAGAAACAGGACGGGCGCTAACTTACAACTGCCCGTCCTGTTTGTCTCCTTGTGCCCGTGTATGTTTAACACTATGTGGCAAGTGAACCGTCACCAACTCGACAAGCTTCCATTCTGGCTATTTTTTCATTTTGTTGTCTTTTATTGCTATTTGGCGAAGCGAATGCAACTGATAGGCGGCACCAATAGGGCAAGACATTGGGCATACGTAGTTGGTCTTCGTAGTAAAACTTCACTTGTATGTCTATTCGCTATCTTGCCCTTCTATTGTTGGTTCGTGTCTTTTTGAGCTCGTCAAAACGGGTCAAATGACAAACGAGGAGCTAGCCGAAATGAATGCTTTGGCAGCTGAGCGGCGGTTGAATTTCTTTGGAGGAGAAATTCTAGAGGCCTGTGTACTGTGCGATGCCAGTGCACGTTAAAGAACCCCAGGCGGTCGAAATTTCCGGAGCCCTCCACTACGGCGTCTCTCATAGCCTTAGTCGCTTTGGGACGTTAAACCCCATAAACCAAACCAAACCAAACCGTTACTTTTACTCATTTTAGATAGAGATGCTTGCTACTGCGGGTGGACGATTCAGGCACTCACCTGCCTTCGATGAGACGTCAAACTTCTCCCGTTCCAGCGTTTCCGAGCCTCCAATGGCGTGGCCCACGATCTTCAGGGAGATGGCGGCTGCAGTGCGTGGGCAGGTAAGCAGTGTCAAATTTTAACTGACATTTCCATTATTTTCGGATCCTTCAAATAATCCTAGTTGGTACTATTTCCCGGGGCTCCTTCTCGCTTGTAACCGAAGACAGATGAAATGTTCGGCCATTAGCTGGACCTCACTTTGATCTGATCAATTATCATCTTATCATTTTTCACCTTCATTAATTACCTCAGTTTCATGTAGCCAAATTTGCCATTGCGCTGTTTCTTGAACTAGGCGTAATACCTTTGTTTATGTCATTATTACGTTTCGAACTCTGTTTTTTCCTACACAAGAAAACTATAGACAAGCTGATGAATCAGTAAGTTTGAACATCTAGAAATACAAGAATGCGGTGGCGATCTAATTTCGATGGAGCGAAATTGTAGAGGCTCGTGTACTGTGCGATTTGACACCACGTTAAAGACGACCAGGTGGTAGTAATTTCCGGAGACCTTCTCTACGGCGTGTCTCTTAGTCTGAGTCACCTTGGGGCGGTAATTCTCTATAAACCTAAAAAAGAATGCAGAAACCTATGATCCAATGAAGCTTTTCACGTGCCGGTATCCTCAAACGTGCTTCCCACGCTTTGCAAGAAATGACAATATAGGATAGTTTCCTATGCATGAAATATCGGACGGCGTGATAACATCGATCCTACTGAGCATAGTACCGGGCGTTCAACCTCCTTCGTGTAGTAATATATTGCGCTTAATGGCTGCCAATAGGCTTCACGTTGGTGTTCTGAAAAATGATTTCTGCGCAGGTGTCGATGCTGGCTTTGGCATCTAGCCGCCCTAGATAACGCCCTGCAGGACATTATAAAATTCGAAAGGTTTCTCCGTTGACTGAAAGGAGGTTCTCCTTACGCAAAATCTGTCTAAAACGTTAGAGTCAGAGCTAAGAAAGTCACTTGAGACTGTGCTCAGAAGTTATTGGGTAAACCGTTGCTGTGTTGCTGGTTTGCGCATATCTTTGGTCTATTTGACTAGGGAACCTTGTGCAAAAGGAACAATTCGATTTACTCAATCAAGCAGGCCTGGAGAACGATCAAATCAACCTTAATAAACAACTGCTCGAACGTGTGAATCGTGCTCGGAGTCTTGTGCTATAAAACTGGTTTCATTTTAACGTTCTTTGAAATAAAAGACAGATTGTTTTATGTTAACTTTCTTTCAGGTCCAGCTTTCACTTAAAGCAATATTTAATTTTTTTATTTCCATTCAAGAATGTGACACCCAAATAGCAAAAGGCTGTCTTCTTTTCTAATTTGTTCTTTATCAGAAAGCTAAGATTCAATTCCTGAATGAGCCGCCGCGGTGGCTCAGTGGTTATGGTGCTCGGCTGCTGACCCGAAAGACGCGGGTTCGATCCCGGCCGCGGCGGTTGAATTTATTTGTAGGAGAAATTCTAGAGGCCCGTGTTCTGTGCGATGTCAGTGCACGTTAAACAACCCCAGGTGGTCTAAATTTTCGGAGCCCTCCACTACGGCGTCTCTCATAGCCTTAGTCGCTTTGGGACGTTAAACCCCATAAACCAAACCAAACCAATTCTTGAATGCAGACACGTTTCCTTTAGTCTTAAGTTCTTACTCCCCACAGCCAGCACACTTGCCATAGTGATGCATTTACGAGCTGATGATATTTGGCAGTACCTTTGAGCCATTTCGCACACATTCGGTCAAGCGAGCACTTTAGCAGCCTTGTTCATTTGCCTTCGGAAACTCTTCTATGTATTCTCAAACACTGTCAGTTTAGTGGACCGTGTAATATTTTTCATGCGCCAAATATTTTTTTTTTTAAAGAGAAATACCTAGAGTACTGATTTACTTTGTTGCTCATCGGCTAATTGTAGTGTATCGGTTTCGCACCAAGCTACCTTAATTGGGATTATCTTTGCAGTCAGAATTAACTCGAAAATGTTGCAGGTCTTGAATCCACGTCTTAAATCAAATGTAAGCTTGTACTCTGCTCCATATTGCAGATTGAGATGTTCCCCATCGAGGTAGTTATACTCAGTTAAGTGCGCCAGGACATGCTTCTGGTGCCGTTTTCCTTATTGTATACTTCACATTTTACGTGCAGTACAGAATAAATGAACATTTAGTTATCCTATTTTCACAACATTGCTCACTGATAAAAAATGTCATGAATGGTTCCTATTCAGGGTACCCAAGCTTGAATTTTTTCATCCTAATCATGATTTTATGGAAATGTTGACATGGTGAATTTTACAGAACTGCTTGTCGACGAGATAAGTAGACGGTTGTAAAGGGTAAGGACGAGCGGGGAGAGTAAGTCGGAAAAAATATTGAATGCCTCACACATCATCCAGGAAACATTTATAGCTGGTACACCGACATACAGAAGTAGATACAGGCTCACTGCAAGGTTGGTAGCACTGCCATCACCGTGGCGCTTATTTCAGTCATATGCGTCGCGAAAAAAATTAAGTGCTGACCATAGCCTTCCGCATTTGTAATTTTTTAGCAGTGAGATACGATTTCACAGAAATTTTGCGGTAATTGTACCGTAGTAACGGTTTCTTGCTCCGCATGCAACGTACGTTGATCGAGCTATAAAAGTGAGTCAGCTGTGTTTTATTATGTCATTTGTGGCAATGCAGTCGAAGTAATAAAAATAAGCGTATGTCGAACGTATCGCTACGGGACACTAGAGCGTTTTAAAACGAATTTTTTAATGTGGGTACCTTTATTTTCGTTTCATAGGCGGCATCTGCAAGCAGGACAGTAGAGATCGGGGAACTATTTCAAAGACCGAAGGCGACAGAGTGGTTGAAACTTAGATAATTAGTAAAGGACCCTTTGTTTTTAGTCTCTACGGAGGTAAAAATAAGCCTAAAAGCTAGCGGCCACCAGCATTGATCCTAAAGGCGACACCGATGGCAGTGTCGCCATAACGCAGAGGCGGTTAAGCAATCAGCTTTTTCGGAAACATTTCAAAAGATGTGGAACGTACGTGAAAGCCGACGAAACATCATAACTAGTTTTGCAAGGAAAGATAATCTGCTAAGTGCTTATTTCATAAAACGTGTCCAGAGTGTTTACTGTGTTCTCTGTAAAAAGCCATATCGCATTATTTACACGTGCTTTAATAAACTGCGCTCGATGTGACCCACCTAGAAATCGATGAAGTTTCAACACAGTAAATCGCCACCGCCACTTCTAGCGTTGTTTCTTCTGAAATGTTAAAATACCGCTTCTTCATGAAACCGCCACACTCGTTTCAGCCGCTATCAAACCATGATCGACAAGATTCATGTCAATTCGTTTTTTGTCTCACCTCCAACAGAAGAATGGCATTCTTCCGGGCTAGTTGGTGTGATTTTCTTTGTGGGGTCAGCTTGAATATCGGGATGAAGGAACAGAGCAATGTGTCCTGTCATTATCATAATCATCATCCTGACTACGCCCACTGTAGAACCAAGACCCTTCCCATATGTCTTCAATTAATCCTGTCCTGTGCCAACCAAGACCACCTCACCCCCCCCCCCCCCCCCAAACCTCTTAACCACATCTACTCAAATAACTTTCTGCTGCCCCTTTCTACGCTTGTCTTTTCTTGGAATTCAGTCTGTTACCCTTAAAGGCCATC
The DNA here is from genome assembly GCF_055824585.1 of Amblyomma mixtum. Classification (NCBI taxonomy): domain Eukaryota; kingdom Metazoa; phylum Arthropoda; class Arachnida; order Ixodida; family Ixodidae; genus Amblyomma; species Amblyomma mixtum. The sequence continues at coordinate 93,494,769 of NC_143015.1, read as the reverse complement.
GGTTATATTGTCCTCGTATTAAATGCACTTCCGAAGCCTATTCTTGTTCTTTATTTTCAGTAGCACTACATTAACGCACGTTTGTTTCCTGGTGTGTTCTGTGTGCCTGTGTGTCTCTGAATCCCCAAATTCATGATGACCCCATAAATCAACTTTAACACCAGACTAACATAGTATGAAATTCTAATCGGCGACCACTGTGTGTGATAGTGCAAATGAGCCGAGAATACTTAGCCTAATTTGGCATCAGTAAGATGTTCAAATGAGGCGTGCATCCTTAGAAAGAGTAAAGAGCTCCAGCACCTGAGGAAGAAATCTGGTCCACATCTATGGCTTCCAGGCTACTCACTATAGGCGACCACTTTCTCCATTTTGGTAGTGGATAAGGATACTAACCATATTGTAAGTGCCTAGGGGTCGTCATGTCTTCTTGTGAATCGTTATGCTTACGGCAATATAACCCCTCAGCGCCAACCACGGATATGCACGAGCTGTGAGCAGGTTTCAGGATCCCTTAGTAAAGTTTTCTGGCAAAACAAGCTAAATAAGGACGCCTAAAGTTGTGGTACAGAGATTTTGTCACTGGAAACCTTTGTCTCGCCAGTCCCCAGGCAATAATATCTATTTAGAAACTTTCTAGGACGACGGCACTTACTTTAACTGTCCGAAGAGGTGTGGACAAAAAATTCTCATCCCCTCCAGAAAATTTGGCTTTCGTAGGTAGCATACATGACCTACTATACAGTGCATGTCAACAGGTATGTTTTTGTCCTCAGTACCTTCGACCAAGGATATACATGTCTGTTGCTAAAGTTTACCCCGGCTAAAGTTCAGTTCATTGGCTAGATCAACATGCGAACCAAGGTTAGGGCTGGTGGGAGATACTTATGTTACTACACCTTCTGGGCATGCTTTAAATGCTCGCTTGTAGGAGTCGTCGAGGTTTTGCCTACGCGAAGAGAGATGTACACTTACCGTGAAGTGCCGACAGGTAGAAGACAGCTACGAGGAGACTCAAGGACTGCATGCTGGTTGAATCACAATTCTTTTGCTGCTTCTGCGGGGGCGGTCGGCTTTTAAGTACCCACTCTAGCTCTATTCGTCTTGGGCTTTTTCCGAAAGAGCAGCGAGCATTGGTGCAAGCTGCGCCCACACATATTTTGCTGCTGTCTCCCCCCCCCCCTCCCTCACCTCCGCAACCCCGTATGCCTACTGTCATTGGGGCCATCAGTCAGAGCTGCTTTTGCGGCTCAGGTTAAACAGAACTGGCGAAGCGCTGGCGGTTTCGTCGAGCAATGAACTCAAAGCCCGCACACAGCTCTCAGAATAAGACCCACCTGTGCGTATCGGTGACCGGCTGTGGTAAAGGGGTGCAACGCTGTCTTTTTGCATTCTTGAAAGGCACTGTGGTAAAGAACTGCCACTGTATAGTGGCACATGTTTATCTTCGTCTACAAACAAATGCTACGGCTCCTTCCATTGCGTTCCTTGGGCAGTTTTATTTTGATTGTTGCTGTTGTTGTCGCCTCGCGCATTCGTGTATGCCTCTTCGCGTTCCATGGATCGAAACGCGGCACTATTATTTGCCTTTTGCTGTCTCTAGAAGTTCGCTCAAGCTCACTTTGGTTGCTTGCTTCCACGGCGGTGCCAACTCATCTGATCGTCTGTCATTCATGTGTCCTCTAGCCGTCCATGTTCGCACCCCCAGGGCCGTTTCTACTCAGTCCTGCCCTCTCAGTATATGGCCAATATGAACTGGTGCTTTAGATTCAGGACTTGACATTCAGAAAAACAGTCAGTGTATTTACCTTGGTATGGTTTCGTCGCCGTCCAAGAGACTGAACTGTCACCTCCAGGAGCACAGTTCACAAGCGTCCATTCTTTACCGCTGGGTATTCCTTATGGCCTTATTCTAGCAGCCATACCTTACTAATGGCAGGAGCCTAGATTGGAATACAAGTATTTGTTGATAACGCAATATCTCCGCTATGCAGTCTGCGGCCCCGGTTAACCCAATAAAAATGTGCTATTTTACCTGATGTCTGAAATATTCATTATTGACTGTTTTTCATCACAAGAAAGTCAATTAAATCATGATCTTCCACTTACTCTGCCTCCATCTGTCATAAAGTGATGAGGTAAATTGCAATGCCCTTAGTTGGCTTAATGCTGACTTTGAAGCCAGCCTTTCTGACTTTTTTATTGCAACAGACGACTTTTCAATCATAAAAAACAGGGCTCTAAGGCAAGTTTTGCAACTAAACCTGTAGACGCGAGCTTCTCCGGAGAAGACGACGCTATTGCCGAAGTACGAGGCCTGTTAGAAAAGTATCCGACTTTATTTTTTTTTGCGAACACCTGAAGGATATGAAACAAGTGCGCTTGCGTCAGCCGACCTTGAACCTTCGTACGCAAGCACGAATTTTTTCCTGCCTGCCGATAACGTGAGTCGCTGGTACGGAGCGTTTGAGTGAGGCAGTGCGCAGTGCTCTCGTCGGTTTTTTATTGCGAGGAAAATGGCGGAGCGACAGGAGCAGCGCTACTGCATGAAATTTTGCCAGAAACTTGGGGATAGCCAAGTGGAAACCATTCTAAATATTCAGACGGCTTTCGGTGATGATGCTATGAGCAGACCACAGATTAAGCAGTGGTACAATTGGTTTAAAGACGGCCGCACATCGGTGGAGAGATAGCCACGCTCCGGTCGGCCATCAACATGCCGAAATGACCAGGACATTGCCGAAGTGAACGCTGTGGTGATGCGGGACCGTCATGTGACTATCCGAGAAATTGCGGAAGAGGTGGACATCAGCAATTTTTCTGCACATTCCGCTATCACCGGAGATTTAGCCATGGAGAGATTTGCGGCAAAATTTGTGCCTAAGCTGCTGGCGGTGGAGCAAAAGCAGCTTCGCGTTGAAGTCTCGCAGGACGTGCTGGATTCCACAAACAGTGACGCCGACTTCAACGACACCATAATCACTGGTAACGAGTCTCGGGTGTACGGGTACGACCTGGAAACCAAATCCCGGTCGTCACAGTGGAAGCATTCCATGTCACCAAGACCAAAGAAGGCCTGCCAAGTGCGCAGCAATGTTAAAGTGATGCTGACTGCTTTCTTTGACTCCCTCTGTGTGGGACTCCACGAGTGCGCACCCCTCAGGGTCAAACAATGACCAAAGAGTACTACAAGGATGTCCTCCGTCGCCTACGTGGTGCTTTGCGGGGCAAGAGACCGGAGTTTGAGGTCATCGGGAAATTGGCGCATCCATAACGACAATGCTCCTGCACATTCCTCGCACTTGATTCAAACTTTTCTGGCTAAAAACTAGACTCCTGTAGTTCAACAGACTGCTTACTCTCGTGATATGGTCCCTGCGACTTCTGGCTGTTTCCCAAAATCAAGAGGCTATTGAAAGGAGCGCGATTTCAGACAAGAGAGGACATTGTGGCTGCAACGACAGCCGAGCTAAACTCCATTCCGAAAGGGGCCTTTTCGGAATACTTCCATCAATGGCAGCACCGCTGAGAGAGGTGTGTGGAGTCCCAAGGAGACTACTTTTAAGGTGAATAGCTTTTTAACGCTCCAGTTATGCCAGTTTTTTTTTCTTCTGCCAAAGGTCGGATACTTTTCTAACAGACCTCGTATGTCCTGCTCACTGCAGTGAATATGGCGGCATGCAACGGAGCCAGAGCCGCCCGCTTAACGACGAATTCTTGTTCGTTCGCTTGCTGCACCTCGTGGAAACAAAATTTGGAATAAAACAGCAGACTTTCTTTTTGTATTAAATATTACCCACCACCGGGTGTGCACGATGGAATGTGGTGGTTTTGAAGACCGTGTTTCCATTTCTACACGAATGGAACTTGGACGGCTAAGCCAGGTACTGCCACCTTAGTAACATGAGAACACAAGAAGCGAGATGATCAAATAAGCCTCTCCCTGCTTGCAAACAATGTCATGTTCACAACCCATGTGGGCAAAGGGGCCCGCCGAAAGAAAACGCTCGCCAGGCGAAAGCGCCCTTTCCTGTCCGGTCCCTCTGCTGAGCGCTGAGCCCCGGAGCTCTCCGACGATGAGTACCGTCGATTTAAAATTGTGCAACAACGATATTTTGATCAGGCTCTCTTTCTTCTTTCGCTCCTACCTTCCTCCCTTCCCTTACGACGCGGTTCAGGTGTCCGCCGAGATATGCGAGACAGATACTGCTCCTCGAAAACCAATTTACCAATTTACCAAGTACTTGGCACTGCGGTACGAGGACTCATTAGGTACTGGCAACTGAAAAATTTTTCTGAAGTACCCGGCAAATGATCAGTTCGGAGGTAATGTCGTGCACGTAGCTAGAACAAGCCTGGCCCCTGCAGTGCACAGTTCAAATCCTACCAACCGATTGGAATGTGCAGGGCTTCGCAATAGAAGGGAATGTTACAAAATGAGGTTATAGCACACCTCGCCACCGGTTACTGCTTTCGAAAGGTCCTTATCAAAAGCGGCTACCGAGCCCTATAAAGTGTGTGCACTCGCTAGCGAAGACCGCAGAGAAGGCACTTGTGCCATGCTTGGCTATGCGATTTTTCTGTCAACTACGGATACTTTTCCTTATCTCGTTAAGATCGCGTTCTGCCTGACAAGCACATGACATTATTGCTAGAAAGCATAGCATGCAGGACAAAAGCGGTGCACAACTACTATGCGCAAAACAAGCTGTGTGTAAATAACGGGGAATTACGCAAGTTTTCTACAACACTGCGTGGTATTCATGCAGAGTGCGTTAGTATACAAAAGCGCTCCTTAATAACGCACGAAAAACCACTTTCCGACTTCTACATTACAGCGCTCATTTTTTTGTGAATCAGGGTTGAAACGTGGCTGCCTTTCAGCGGCCAAGGTGTTGGCACGCCCTTGACTGCCGTCTCTCGACACAGAATCTGCATTCACAAACCCTATGTGGTGCACTAGAATAAGCTAATTGCCCAACAAAAACGTTGTTTCAGTATTTCCAGTGATCAAATGCTGTCCAGGGCTCTTAGCGCTATTGCTAGGGCAATAAAGAAAACTAGTTGTGCTTGCTTGTTCACCTAAAAAATTGGGAGTGGTTTAGCCCTGGTTAAACCTGGAGGACTGCGAAAGCAACGAGGAGAGAGAGAGAGGCGACGGAGAGCGCGCGGCAGCGGCGGCGGCCCCGGCACGCAAGCTATGCGCCGCTACTGCGCATGCGCAACTGGCGAGCGCGGCGGCGGCACCTCTGAGTCACCCGCGCAGCAGAGGCTGTGGCGCGCCAGCTGTGCGCCGTCCTCGCGCAAGCGTAGTATGGCCTTGCCTCAGCTCCGCGAGATGGCTAGGCGACTCGCGCAGTGTTGCTTTGCGTTAAAAAGTACGTGGGTACAGGAGTAGACCCGGAAATTTTTTTTTGAAATCAAGTACAAGACCCAGGCCCTGTCGATGATTGACGTCGGTCACTTCGGTATGCGCACGCTTCCGAAACCCAATTTTCACTGCTTTTCGCAATTCAGAAAGCGGAAGGCACATATTCGACTGGTCTTCATCGATCGATTAGTGCACTGCATCGCATAACAATTCGACGGCATGAAGAAACACAAAGGAAACTGGCATTACACGGGGCAAAATCCACTGCGTCACATCTCCAGCTGCGGAATGTTCTGTCAACCACGCCAAGCAAAGTCCTTCGCCCTCCTTTGATGGTTCAGTCGTCTACTAGGAGCAACGATTTTGCAACGTTCCGCTTCTTTTGGTGCATTCATGTTATGACGACTAAACTTGTCCGCTTCATAGGCTTCGTTCTAGTCGATTTATCTTGAATTTAACTCTGCATAGTTCTTTGCCTACTGTGAGAAGAATGACGCATTTTTTTCGTGTTACGATGAGTTCTCTTGCTCTAGGAGCAATGAACTTCAAAATTTAACGCATTACGTGATAATGACGCACATTTATGGCGCATCTTTCTCTTGTTAGTCTTTAAAAGTGTTTTAGGTCTTGAAATTCTTCTGGGAAATGAAGGTTTTTGCTTAAAATTTTAATTGAAATTTACTAAGATGTGGACTTGGAAAAAGGCATAAATATAAAGATAGGAATTTACAAAATGTTTGACTCACAAAAAACAAATATTTCTAAATAAATCAGTTTCAGCTAGTAAAGCTTCCTAGCTAGAAAACGATAAACTTAACATATATAATTGGGCAACTGTGTATAACAGTCTGGAGGATAATTCGTTATCGTGGGGGCTGTCAAATCGAATAATTCGTTAGCCCGGAAGGTGTAAAATCCCGCGCAAATCCTGCGGCAACTCTTCAAATGAGACAAGTAATGTCCAACATTCTCGGCCAAAAATATTGAAGATTGAAAAACTGTAAGATACACTAGTTAAAATATTGAAGGTAATGGTCCGTTCTTCTGATATGCAGCAAAACCTTTCTTTTATAGAGTTTCCGTCGGTGGCATGTTAGCGGGGAATTACGATGTCGCGTCGATGAAAGAGTTACTACTTCCGTTGAAAACTAATGGGGAAGGCTTTTGACGATAGCGAAAGCGTTAATAGAATAAAAAAGCAAAACTGCCGTTGGGGGATCTGCGGATGTACTGATTGTTAGTTAAATCTTACATTGTATAAAAAAATGGCGTTCATAAAAGGTTTCGCACTCAAGTGGTTTTGTCCAGAATTGTGGAGCACGAACATTAGTAAAATCTATATCTGCTGAGGTTTTTCATGCGAAAGCAGGGGCTGCTTTCTGAGTTAAACTGTCTTAAGCAACTTGGATGGGCGCCTCTTCGTGACTGCCTAAAAAATTTAAGCCTGTACTTTTGTGTTCTTTTCCCAAAATCAAACGGGAGTATTTGCGCCCTTCCACTCTTGACCCGGCCCATTTTCCGCCTTCTAGGAAAGATCAGAGCTGTGAAGTTGCACCTTACGCTCTAAGACTAGTGTTCTGCGAAATTTTTGCGTTGTTCGTGCAATCGCGGGCAAAAGTAACAGACCCCCCCCCCCCCCCCCCCAAGTGCCACTGCGCCGCTCTCGACAGCAGAAGTGCTTTGTCAGGTGGCGCCCCCACGCAGAGTGGCAGCGATCGAAAGTAGCAGGGGATCTGTTACTCTTGCCCACGATAGTACCATAGAAGACGAGTGTAGTTCAGTTCCTGAAGTGGTGCCCTACCACTGTGTGGGTGACTTTTATGCGAAGTATACTAGCCGCACAACCGAGCTCTTCCTTGCTGCGCGGCGCGCGGCCGCGTAGCTGCCACTTGACCTACATCGGCGCACCACGTGATATGACGTCATAACAGCTGTGAAAGCTGGGGCGCAACTCGTGCGCTCGCTTGCGGACGCGCAGCCTCCGCCGGCGGTATGCTTCGCATCCTAGGCTTAACCATAAGCTAAGCCAGGCCATTTTTTCAAAGATGTTTGCCCCCCATCGTATTGTTGTTAGCGCTGCGGGTTCTTTTTAAATAACGAGAAAAATGAATTCTGAGCCGTGCAAAACGGGCCAGAATAAAATAAACAAGGCGCTATCAGTGATGATCTAGGCTGGTTTCTCTGGACCATTTCGCCCTCTGCGTTGAAGTCGGATGATGAGGCTGCGTTCTCAGAGTTACTGCTACTTAGATCGACGACGAAACAAGCATTGGACACATCTGAATCACGATATTTACCGTGTTTCAGGGCGCGTTCTACGCTGGCGGATGCGGCCATTCTCAACATTAACGCTCCCCTGTTTCCGTAAATGATTCAAAAACTGCTACCACAATAAAACACACAAACTCTAGTTTTCAAGCGTAAATGCCGATCGCACAGCATATTCATTAACGGCGGGAGGCCTTACGAAATCGCAATTCACATCCATCGTCAGAGCACTAACGACGGTCAGTGGGCGCCGTACGGAAACAGATATTCCTCTAGTACTAAAGCTTGTATTAATCAGGGCAAAGCCAAGGAAACCAGATGTGAAATTTGTTTTGGCGTTTATTGCTGTTGGCAGAAAGAGAGCGAGAGACGCATTAAGGCGAATTTGTCGAGAAGCAAGCGGAATTTGCTCTCACTGGCGGCGGCGTGTTTCCTCCCACAATACATGGAGGCGGATAAAGCAACCTCGACGCATCGTTCCTGGCGACCGGATCTCCCATTCGAGCGACGGAGATTTTCGCCCCAAAACATTGAACAGCAAGCTGGAGCAGCAGCTTGCTGTTCAGTTCATTGATGGCGAATCGAGCGAAGTCACGTGTGAGACACGTAGCACGATAGGTAGAGATATATGGGGGATAAAGGTCAGGGTACATCGAATTTATTGGGAGCACCGAATGAACAACTGACTAAAAATGCGGCTGACATCAAAAGAAATTACCACAAATCAATATTAAAGGCAGAAGCTCCTGAGCTAACGCTGAGGCTCACTGCGATTGTGCAGTAGAGGGACGCTATAGTGAAGGACTATATGGAAATATCGACCACCAGGGGACTGTATCGATCGCTTCATGCAGAGACGCGACACATCAGTAGCTAGGCCAGAAAAGACGCCCGGTCCTTTATTGCGCATAGATTTATAGCTGCGGCTGCAGCGAGGGAAAGGAAGAAGGGGCGTTGACATGTTATCAGGCCGCTTGCTTGATAGCCACATCTGATACATCTTCTTTCCTCTGTGAAAAGATCAGTTTTGACAATGCTCTAAGAAATTTGCCGAAACTTGTGATCATAAGTCAGCCGTTTAGGTTCCATGCGTGGCCGGGTTGTCCTGCGTGGAATGGCTGGCATGGTTGATCCAGCAGCTGCACCTGATGCTGTGAGCTGCGTGCTTGTGGCAAGTCCATCACGTGGCAAGTCCATGCTTGATCCACCAGCTGCACCTGATGCTGTGAGCCGAGTGCTTGTGGCAAGTCCATCACGTGGCTCACCCTGTTCATCGGCGGTACCAGGACTTGAAGTTCTTGGAGCCTCGGAGCGGATGTCCACGTCGTCGTCGCTGTCATCGATGACGTTGTAGTGCTCTTGGGTTCGCAGCAGATGTTGCCTATTACGCCTTAGAAGACGGTCGTTGTCCATTCTCACGATGTGGGATCGTGGAGCCACCTTCTGGAGAACCATCGCTTTGCGCGACCATTGGCGGTCGTCACGAACCCGCACCGTGTCTCCTTGCTGCAGTGGAGGCAGCAGTTTGCCCTTGGACGACTGGCGGTGCTTGACTACCGGGCGCTCCTGTTCGACGCTGCATTCAGGCAGAGTAGTGCGCAGCCGACGACCCTGCAACAATTCTCCCGGTGATTGTCCGTCCTCTAATGGGGACGCGCGATATGATAAAAGACCCATCCAGAAGTCGTCACGAGACTCTGCAGTTTTCTTCATAATGCGCTTGACTATTTGTACTCCTTTCTCGGCCAAACCATTCGACCGCGGAAATTCAGGGCTCGAAGTAATATGGACAAAGTCATAGCGCCGTGCAAACTCCGCGAACTCTTGGGAAGCAAACTGAGGTCCGTTGTCGGTACACACTTGGGCAGGTATTCCGTACCGCGCAAAAATAGACGCAACCTTTGTAACGACTTCGCGCGCAGTGGTGACGGCGAGTTTCTCAACGTCTGGAAAGTTTGAATGCGCATCAAACACCACTACGTACATGTCACCAGCGAAATGAAAAAGGTCGATTCCCACCCGGTGCCATGGCACCTTGGGTGTTGGCCACAAAATAAAAGGCTCAGAAGCTTGCTTGTAGGCGTACTTTTGGCATGCGCTGCATTTGCGAATGAGCGTTTCAATGGCACTGCCCATTCCTGGCCAGAAGATCAGGCCCCGAGCTCTGGCTTTACTTTTATTCAGCCCAAGATGTCCCGCGTGCAACTTCTGCAGCATCTCCACTCTCATTGTCTTCGGTACGACAATTTTGCATCCTTTCAGCAGTATTCCATCAATTTCCGATAGTTCTGCTGCAAATGGCTTTAACTCTCCTTCAATCTTAGTTCCTTGTGCCACCTGCTCCAAGACTTTGCTCAAGTATGGATCCGCTAAAGTCTCACTTTGCAGGCGCCGTTTTGTTGGTGTGCTTACTATGCTTGAGAGGACCTGTACAGCATGAACGTCGACGTCTTCGGTTGACTCCAGGACGGCACGGACGGCAGGAGCACGGGACAGCATGTCCGCCAACAGCAGGTCCTTGCCCGGAACAAACTGGAGTTCGTAGTCATAACGAAGAAGACGAATAAAGAAACGCTGCAGCCTTGGTGGCATATCTCCGATTGCCTTTTTCGCGATTGCCAGCAAAGGTCTGTGATCCGTTTCAATGACAATCTTGCGGCCATATACCAGCTGGTGAAACTTTTCACATGCGAAAACAATGCCCAGGGTTTCTTTCTCGATTTGCGAGTACCGTGTTTCGCTATCGGTGAGTGCTCGCGAAGCGTCCATGACTGGGCGCCACTCACTGCCATGCTTCTGCAACAATGCTGCGCCTAACCCTAGCCCAGATGCGTCAGCCGAAATTTTGGTTTCTTTCTTCGCGTCGAAGAAGGCCAGCACAGGAGGCGTTGTTAATGCTTCGCAGACCTCTTTCCACTCACGCTCATGAGCCGAACTCCAGTCAAAAACTACGTTCTCCTTCACCAAGCTGCGAAGTAGGGACGTTTTATCGCTCAGTCGAGGCACGTAATTGCGGAAATTGTTAACGACTCCAAGCATTCTGCGTACTGCACTTTTGTCATTCGGGTGTGGCATAGCTTGAATGCTTGAAATTAGATCAGAACTCGGCAGTATGCCATGTTCACTGATGACGTCTCCAAGAAATGTTATTTCCTTCACACCGAAGGCACACTTCTCACGGTTGAACGTAAGACCAGCTTCCTCTGCCCTTTTCAGTGCTGCTCGCAAGCGCTCATCATGCTGCTGTTTGCTGTTGCCACAGATTAGCACGTCGTCAACATATACATGAACCCCTGGCAGGCCGTCGAAGATCTCTGCGAGCGTCTTCTGGAAGACCTCACTAGCAGACGAAATACCGAAAGGGAGCCGAAGGAATCTGTAGCGGCCGAACGGAGTCGCAAACGTGCATATTCGCGACGTGGCCTCATCTAACGGTATTTGGTGGAAGCCGGAGTTTGCGTCAAGGCGGGAAAACAGTCGCGCCCCTGACAATTCGCACTCAATGTCTTCACGTCCGGGCATAGGGTAGTGCTCACGCATGATGTGCTTGTTAATTTCTCTTGGGTCCATGCACACCCGGAGGCTTCCATTCTTTTTGCGAACTATGACCAAGGGACTCACCCATTCGGTGGGCTCGTCTACCCTTTTGATGATGGACGCCTTCTCCATGCGGTTGAGCTCTTCACGTAGTGGTTCCCTTAGGGAGAAGGGTACCCTCCTAGCTGGTTGTACGACTGGAACCGCACCGGGCCGCAGGACCATCTTGTAGTGTCGTTTGACGCAGCCGGTTCCACTGAAAAGGTGCGGGGCCGTTTGCTCTGGTGTTTCATGCCCATCCTGCATGTTAACGGCATCGACAACTGATGGAATGAGGCCAAATTGCAGGCATGTGTTAAAGCCAAGGATTGCTTGTCGGCCTTTTTTCACGATAAAAAATTTCGTCTCGTGCTTCGCTTTGTTCAGGAGCAGTGATGCTGTGGCGACACCCACGTGCTTGATAACGCTGCCATTGTAGGCAGTAAGAACCGCTGTACTCTTGCGCAGGGGCGTTGTACTGCAGATGCGTCGAAAGATGCTGAGGGGAAGAAGGTTTGCCTGGGAGCCCGTGTCAACTTTGAAACTGATGACGCATCCGGCAATCTGGCCGTGCATTGTCCAATCTAGCCCTGCTTGCCTGTTGACACTACATATGCTGACGTCCAAAACTTGGAAGTTTTCATCGCTTTCCACCTCTTCCTGTACTTGGTTGACTTGGCGACTTCTGCAGCACAACGAGAAATGATTCATTCTTTTGCAAGTGTAGCAGCGCTTCCCGTAAGCTGGACACTGTCGCGGCGCGTGCGCCTGGTTGCACTGCTTGCATCGAATCCGCCTTTCTTTACCAGGCTGGTTTCTTACGGCGTAGTCAACGTGGACGTCGCCTTTGGACCAGGTAGCATTTTGCTGCGCGGCAGTCTCCGCTGCCTTACACATCTCTTCTGCTTTCTGCAATGTGAGACTCTTATCTCGTAGCATTTTTTCTCTGAGCGGGGTACTATTAGTGCCGAAAACAATCTGGTCTCGTACCATGGATTCTTCAAGGCCACCAAAATTGCAGAGCTTAGCTTGCGTTCTGAGGTCTCGTGCAAAGGGCTCAAATGGCTAGGACTCACCTTGTACCCGCATACGAAATACATGCCTCTCGTAGACTTCGTTTTCTTTTCCGTCGAAGTAACTGTCAAATTTCTTGAGCAGCGTGTCGTAATCATCTTTGCACTCATCTTTCGCGTAGCTGAAGTTGTTGTAGATGTCCAGTGCCTCGTCGCCGGCAGCGCTTAGAAGGATCGCTGCTTTGACTGCTGCTGACTTTGGGGTGGCGGTCGACGTCGCTGTCAGGAACAGTTGCAGCTTCTGCTTGAATATTAGCCAGTTTCTTCTGACATTCCCAGTCAACTGAAGTGGTCCCGGCGGTTTCACGATGTCCATTGCTTCGGCTTCTTGAATAATCCAGCTGGGCACACCGGGTCACTTCTGACACCATGTATCGATCGCTTCATGCAGAGACGCGACACATCAGTAGCTAGGCCAGAAAAGACGCCCGGTCCTTTATTGCGCATAGATTTATAGCTGCGGCTGCAGCGAGGTAAAGGAAGAAGGGGCGTTGACATGTTATCAGGCCGCTGCTTGATAGCCACACCGCACAATACAGGGGCATCAAGCATTTTGCCTTCATCGGAACGCAACCGCCGCGGCCAGGGTGGAAACCGCGTCTTTGGAGTCAGTAGCCAAGCACCATAACCACTGAGCCACCGCGGCAGCCTACACTAAGAATGGACTCTGTACCCCCCTTGCCCCTCGCCGGTCCTGAAAGTAAATGCGGGCGTTGTTGTGAATCTGGCTGCTCTAGTATTTTCCTATCATATCTTTTTTAGGGGGAATAAAGAAAAACATATCTGGTAGCACACTTTCGGGCGATGAAACCGCTTCTATTGCGAAAGCAATACTACGCTTTGTTCCGGCGGTAACCACGTTTGACCTTTAGACGACCCCCTTAGTGACGTCACACCGAGCGGAGGAAAAACTGGAGACCAGCTCGGCTCGTCGGCGCGGTCCCAGGGTAACCACGGCGCGCTGCAGCCGCGAGGAGGCGGTCGCTGTGGTGACGTCATACCAGCTGCGAAAAAAAGGGCCCCCTGCTTGGCTCGTCGGCTTACGCTTAGACAAACTTTATTATATCAGATAATCAGGACGGCGGCCTTGCCATCCCGTCCTTGTCAGACGGCCGAGATCCCCTGGGACCGGGCGGCTTCGAAGGCATATCTGTTGGTCTGTTTTTGTTCTTGGAGGTCCTGGCTGCGTACCAAAACCTCCCATGACTCCTTGCAATTCACTAAAGGTGTGGATTGGGCGCATGCCCACATCATATGGGCTAAGGTGGCTCGTTCTCCACAGGCCCTACATTTCCCGTCATTGAAGCCGGTCATGAACCTACTCAGCGTGGCTGGATTCGGAAAAGTGCCCACCTGCAACTGCCGCCATGCTACTTCCTCCTTCTTGCTCAGCTTCTTGTGCGGTGCGGAGTATTCTCTTCGACTAAGCATGTAGAACTGTGTGATATCGCGGAAAGAGTGTAACCACGCGGTCCCAGGGTAGCCACGGCGCGCCGCGCACCTGCTGCGCGCCGCAGCCGCGAGGAGCCGCTCACTGTGGTGACGTCACACCAAGCGGAGAGAGAGAGAGAGAGAAAACTTTATTTCAACAGGAATTCGGGGCACGCCCCAGGGTCCCCGAACCACCCCACTGCACTCAAGTGTTTATGTTCCTGAGGTCCATAATACTGGCAGCACGGCCGGTGGCGATGGCCGGCACGGCCGGGTTCTCCGAGCGCAGCAGGGTCTCCCAGTCCACCCAGGTCTTGAGGTTCTCTAGGTCCCGCGGGGAAGGGTCCGCCGGGCAGAGGGAAAGGATGTGGAGGGAAGAAGCGAAGGGTTCTGGGCATAGGTCACATACGGGAGTGGGAAAGGATGGATGATAGTGGGCTAGGTTAAGGGGTGAGGGGAGAGTGTGTGTCTGTAGTCTGCGCCAGAGTGTTGCGTGTTTGTTATCTAGGGAGGGGTGGGGCGGGGGGTAGAGCTGGCGTGAGGCTCTGTATGCCTGGGTCAGCTCACTGAATGTGTGCATGCGCTCCTTCGTGAGAAAACCGGAGACCAGCTGGGCTCGTCGGCGCTGTCCCAGGGGAACTACGCCGCTGCTGCTCTCTCTCTCTCGTTCTCCTTCCCTTCCTCTCTCTGATAGAAGATTACGTGTGGATGTGTATATATAAGGTTTGCGACCAATGCCTCGTTTGCTTTCGCAACCTACCGGGCTTAACCAAGATAAACCTCTGCCAATTTTTTACGTTGTCGAAACATCTCCGAATCTTTTTGTGAGTAATAAACAGTGAACAACACTTGGAGTTCCACAAAACGCCCAGGTCGAAAGTGAAGGAGACGCTCCGGATGTACTTTCTAGGTGAACTCCCCGTCCGTTTACAACAGCAACATTTCTGCTTGGGCCGATGGGTCCCCGTTTCCAATAATATTGCTATGTTTACTACGTTCGCCTCAGTAGTGCATTAGGTTTCTCGCAAAAGCATGCAGCCCTCAGCTTCTTTTACGTCTATGTCTAAGTTAACCAAATTCGGAAGACAATGTCTTTTTTGAAGAATGCCATTCCCTGCCACGCTTTATATATAGTAAAATTTGTGACGCAAAATTTCATGCTGCTAATGTACCAATGCTCTACCACAGGTTACTTTCAAGGTGAAAGCGTTACTAGCCCCACTACTAGAAAAGCCGTCGGCATGTGTTAGTGAGTATACTTGCCGATTGTATAGAAAAACCCAGCGATGACAAAAAATGTCGCCGCGGTGGCTCAGTGGCTATGGTGCTCGGCTGCTGACCCAAAAGACGCGGGTTCGATCCCGGCCGCGGCGGCTGGAATTTCTTTGGAGGAGAAATTCTAGAGGCCCGTGTACTGTGCGATGTCAGTGCACGTTAAAGAACCCCAGGTGGTCGAAATTTCCGGAGCCCTCCACTACGGCGTCTCTCATAGCCTTAGTCGCTTTGGGACGTTAAACCCCATAAACCAAACCATAAACCAAACCAATAAAAATAATGACCTCTTCCAGCGGCGGTAGGACGCACACAGCAAGCCAAGCGCGAAGTTTTGAAGAATGTTGTTGTTGTTGTGACTGAGAGAAGGATGAAAAGGAAATTGCACGGGCCTGCCTACCGGCTCAAGCAGAGCCACCACCGCTGGCACGTGCAGATAGAGGAGAGTTAAAAGATCAGTCGAAAGAGAAATAGAGGAGAAAGACGAGCGTCGCAGCAACAACCGCGTCCGCCGAAGCGGACGCTGGCTCAAAAAACAAACAACGTAGATTTGATACGTCTTATACATCACCAACCGGTATAACCTCAATGTGGTGCCATTATTCTCTACTACTTTCGACCTAAATTTTGAACAACCGTTCATCGTACACTCTTCCGGTTTGTGTCATATCATTGCTTTTCCATATAGCATAAATGTTCTAGCTAAATTGGAGGCTAGAGTTCGACAGGGATGCGAACCGACGACATATGCATTTTGAACTGTAAGCCTGCCCAGGCTTACAGCTTTCCCAGGCGGTCGCATTTCGATGGAGGCGAAATGCTAGAGGCCCGTGTGCTGTGCGATGTCAGTGCACGTTAAAGATACCCAGGTGGTCGATATTTCCGGAGCCCCTCACAACAGCGTTCCTAATAGCGTGGGTAGTTTTGGCACGTTAAACCCCAGTAGACCAAACCAAACCGACAGTGTACCGTGCGATGTCAATACACGTTAAAGATCCCCAGGTGGTCGATATTTCCGGAGTCCTTCACCACAGCGTTCCTCATAGCCTGGGTAGTTTTGGCACGTTAAATCCCTATAGACCAAACCAAACCATCCTTTCGTAGTGTGACATTGTATCTATTTGACCTCTACTGCATCAGCTTTACCTTTTAAAGGCGCGGTTTAGGTGTCCGCCGGCATATAAGACTGTTGCTGGGCCTTTCCCTGTCCTCAAAACCACTTTTTGCATTAAAATTGCCACGAAACCATTCGTCGCACACCGTTGCGGGTGGCGTTATATCGTTTTTCGCTCCATATAAAATCTTAGTCAGGTTTAAGGCTAGCTCGCATTAGGTATTCGAACCGAGTGTGCGATTGTTTTACTCAGAACTTTGTGCAGTCAGCGTTTGTGGAATCAGCATGCTTGACTTTACTCTGGCTAGTCGGAATATCGGTGGGACTTGCCGAAGCAAGCGCTATTATTCACTAGGCCTTAATGCTGTCCTTAAATACTTTTTTTCCGGCTCCTTTTCTTGGCCCCTATGAATTTTTCTTAAGATGCGCTAACCGCCTTCCAGAGGGCGCGCTACCATTTTGGTGAACGAAGCGAAGAAAGCCTACGCAGTTCACGAGACCAAGCGCGAGACCAACAAAGCAGAAGAACGCAGTTCAGGATGCAGCACAAGTTCCAGCCGAGTTCGGGGCTTTTTTCTCCCCCAGTGTCGCTGGACGAAGAGTCTTCTTCCAGCTTTGGCTCCAGCGACGAAGAATTTGACGAACTACCTCCGGCGTTTGTTAAGAAGCACGAGGATCGAACGTGCAGCCAAGCCATGGTAATTTTCAGTGCCGTCACTTGCGCGTCAGTGTTTGCATTTGTCATCCTCCTCGAATCTGCCGAGAACAAGCTGCCTCAAAACTCGTCTGCTTACGACACCCACCCCGCCCGTCCGCTGTTCAAGCGCCGCCAGTTCACACCAGGCGAACGACCGGAGCAGTTCCTGCTCTGCACGGTCGGAAGCAACGCGACGCAGCACAGTGCCTTCCCTCCCGACGGCGTCTGCAACTGGATCATCTACAGCCACGTCAGCTTCGACGCCCAGAACGGCACCCTGGTACCCACCAGCTTGGAATCATGGATGTTGTTTCTTCGATTCAGGACGCAGTACAAGCTTTCGGGTTTGTTGCCGTCGCACGAGTGGGGGAACGGCAGCTTCAGGGTACGCCAGGCTCGATCGCTGAACCGGACGCTGATCCAGCTGCGAATGGTCGGGCTTGCGTTTCTCAACGTTCGCATCGCCGTAGGTGAAGTTCTCGAACTGACCGAAGTACTGGAAACACTAGCCGCCGTGAACCCGGGCATGTTCCTGGTCTTGGGTGCGAGCTTCGAGGGACTGAACGACCGCACGGCATCCAAGCTGCTTCCTAGCTGGCTTCTGGATCGGCTGGTCACGCCGCTTAGCGTGTTTGTGCTGGAGACGCACCTGCCAGCTCCAGGCGACACGTGCGCCGCGGGTTTCTCGACTGCCTTTCAGCCGGTTTACGGCCAGAAGCACATCACCTTGACTTTTCGCGGCGCCCGCGCCTTCCTGGAGCAGCCCGCGCTTAGATATTCCAGTCCGTCTCGCCTAGCACGGTGTGTGTCCGTGATGGCTGGCGCGCTCGTGTTCCACGTCGTCAAGGGGCATCCTGCGGTTTTTGGAGCACCTTGTACTCACTGGTCATTGGAGAAGCTGTCATCCTTCTGCAGACTGCCTTCGGTAACGACCAACGAGGAAGCGCGTTCAGGGTATGGCTGGACGAAAAACGTCTTCTTCAGCTTCGAGTGGACGCTGCACATATGGAGTAAAATGAGAATAGTGCTTCACTCGATGTTGTTGTCAGAGTTGCCGACTTGCCTGGCCGTCTACTCGCTCGACCTGGACTCCGCGCCGGGACTCTGTCCGTTTTCGTATGAACGCACCAATAGACTTGTGTACACGGCGTATGACGCCATGCTGACTATGACGACGAACAACTCGTCAGATGACTCTTTGTTTGCTACGGACGATATCGCAAATTCCACTAACTCTACACTTTGAGCTACAGGCCACTATACATCTGTTCGTGTGTGACATATCCACTAGTAATCTGTGTAACAAGGTGAATTCTATAGTGTTATTTTTTTTTGGGAAGGTTTTGCAATCCGTCTGCATAAAATATTGTAATCAGGAAGTGACTCATGCCAAGGAAAGAAATGGCGACCGACCAAACACTTCATGGCAAGTTAGAGTATTGTATTCTTTGTAGCTGACGGGCAAGCGCAGTAGTGTTCTCTTCGTCCTAGCATACGCCAAATAGGATGCGCACAACGACGGGGAACTGGACACAGCCACGAGACAATATGGAGCAATCTTAAAACGCCACACACTCAGGAGGGTCTACCCCCTCCCCATAGCAACATTAGTAGAGAGCAGTCGGTTCCGCGGAGACAATTGTTGACAAATACATACCCCAGTCTGAGTCTGCTCAGAAAAGTATCCCATATTACGTGAGAACAAACTCCCGCAGCGCGGGGAATGGGGAACGCTTTACCACGTTACATAGGCCAGTTGAATATTTGGCAGTGGCTTAGCCCAGCTATGCCAGGATATACGTAGCGAGAGCTGTAGTTCCCCCCTGGTTACCTTCAGTCAGTCTGATCACGTGGTCGTTCATGCGGCGAGCCTTCACGTCCTCGGAAGGCGGCTGACCCAGCTGGGCCAAAGCGCGACGCTGCAACCGCTCCGCGTCCTGACGTCGCCTCTTGGCTAGGCGCTCTCCTCGCTTCTCAGGCGTTTCAGCTGCTCTCTTGGCCTTGCACCGATCGTTCTTCCTTTCCGGACAGCATGCTCCTAGGTCACAACCTAAAGGTCGGACGAGTTGAGCTTATGTTTGCGAAGCCGCTCAATGGCTGGCTTATCCATGGCAACGGCTCTCCACGAAAGTTTATTAGTATGAGAAGGGCTTCCTCACGGATAGGAGAGCCACCCCAAGAATGGGGGACGAATCCATTCGCTGGGAAGCGGAGGGATTCCCCAGCACCCGTTCTGTCATCCACGCTACTTAACGTCGCCATGCTGGGACTCTCGGCGCGGCTACAGGAGGCCAACGGAATTCACTATAGCTTATAACCTGACGACGTAACACTGTGGGCATGTCATGGCCGCGAAGGTCGCATAAAGCAGTCTAACCAGAAAGGTAGAGGGGCAATAGACAGGTATCTACAGCCCAAGAGGCTAATGAAGTTCTCTTTTCACAACCAGAAGGGTAGCTGCGAAAGGTCGGTAATGATATAGGTGACGTTCATTTGTTTGCCAACGGAGAAGAGGTTCTCTCGGTCGACAGCATTATAGTGTTCCGGCTTTCGATAGAAGCACACGGCAGAAATGAAAACAGGTTGCGCGCCTGGTAGCGAGTGCGAACCATAAGTGCGAACTCATACCCAGGATAGCCAACCGGAAATCAGGAATGAAGGAAGCGAATCTTCGAATGCTAGCGCAAGCTTTCATAGTCACGAGAGTGGAGTAAGTCTCCCTGCATCAGAGAGAAAGCGAGAGGAACCACTTTTTTTAATGAAATATTAAGCGTCAACGATGTCGGGGGCCAGGGTAACCAAGGCCAACTGGTCCGTCAGCCGGTTTGAGGCAATCATAACTTTTATATGTGCGCGTTCTTCCACGTCGCTGTAGCAACATGCTTGCTTGAGACAGTATACCATCTGTTTTCTTTGCAAAGCTGAGGATAACAGCATTCAGGACCAATTTATTCGCTGGAAATACATGCGAGCTGTCCTTCAAATTATTTAAGCTCACGTGCTCTCATACCGGTGGATCCAATGAAACTTCTAATCAAGATTTTGCCGTGAAAACTTTAGTTGGGTATTGAGAGCTTTGCTTGTTTGCAAGAAATTCAGTCTGTGCTTACAGTGATTTTATGTAGCACATAGCGTTCGGCAAGCAAGTTCGTGTAGGAACGACCAGGGGTGTGTTTATAATGACAAGTTCAGGAGCGACATCTTTTGCGGCTTTTCTTTCCGCCGATGATTACCTGCTTGCAGTTGATTCCAGCTAGGCGACACCAAAGGCTAATTGGTATTGCATGGATCTATTGCTTGAATGCGCTGAGTGTTGAAAAGGACGAAAGCAGGCGAATGGACGTGATGCAAGTCGCTAAATTGTTTTTATCGCGAAAGCTCTATTTCACTAGCAGTCCTGAAAACGCCTAGGTATGTCTGAAGCCTCTCAGATACCTACAGAAATAAAATAGAGCCAGGACTGTGTTTCTGATCCTAGGCGATGCGAACATATCACCTTCACTGGCCACTACACGAGAGCACTATGCTACGGCCGCAGCCTTTCAGGCTTCGCGTTCAACTGTCATACTTTGCATGAGTGAGTGAGTGAAAACTTTATTAGCTCTAGATTCGGATTGTGTTCGGCGGTTTTGAGATGGCTTCGTCCATCTTGCTCAAAGGTCGGTTGCCCTTAGTCCAGGGCTCCGCTGGATGCTGCTGCCAGTTTTGCTCGCCGAATCAGACCTTCTTGGTCGACCCGACGATCGCTGGAGAGCACTCCCTCCCATTGCTCCGCACTCGGGTTTGTTATCACTGGTACCACGCTTATCCTCTGGCATGCCCACGTTATGTGGTACAGCGTGGGGGGTTCTTGGCACCAAGGGCATTTGTCATTGTATTGTGTTGGATATATTTTGTTGAGTACGTGTAGGTTCGGGTAGGAGCCCGTCTGTAGCTGTCTCCACGCGACAGAGTCCTCTCTGCTAAGGGAGTTGTCCGGTGGTGGATACCGCTTTCTGCAGCCCTTGTAATAATTTAGAATCGCCGAATAATCTTGGGGTACAGGTTCGTTCCCCTCGAGGTCGCCTACGTTGGATGCTCGGTAATAAGTGCACCCTCGAGCTATCCTGTCCGCCTCTTGGTTCCCTGTTACTCCCGTATGTCCCGGCGTCCATACTATCGTATGCCTGATTGGTTCTCCGTTTGTTTGTCGTTGTGTTATGTGGCCCCCAGAGCGGAGTATGCGGAGCGCTCTGTGCCCTATTCTGCCGCGTAGGTAGTTGCGGCATGCTGTTTGTGAGTCTGTAAGGATTTTTAGAGACTGTTTAGACCGATAGCCCTCCGCTGCCGCTAGAGCGACGGCCGCTTCCTCAGCCTCGACTATCCTACAGTCTTGTAGTGATGCGCTGGTGATCTCGCGTAGGGTTGAGTCAATCACCGTTGTTACCGCATTGCTGTTGTGCTGCCCCGCTGTTCTGGTGTATGTGGCTGCGTCCACGTATACCGTCGTTTCTTGGGGTGCTAATGTCTTTGGTAGGTATTCAGCCCTTGCCTCTCTGCGTGCTTTGTGGAGGTTGGGATCCATGTTCCGGGGTATTGGCGTTACTTTTAGTGTGTTGCGATATTCGTCCGGAATTGTTTCTGTCCTCTGTATTTCTTGAATTTGATCGGCGCGGCCCAGTTTCTTTAGGAGCTCCCTGCCAGATGGGGTCTGTTGTAGTCTGCGCAGTTGGGAGACTAGTTGTGCCTCTCTCAATTCATCGAAAGTGTTGTGTAGTCCTAGGGCTAGGAGCTTTTCAGTTGAAGTGCTGTGAGGAAGGTGGAGTGCGGTTTTGTAGGCTTTGCGTAGAATCACGTCCGCCTGTTGTACCTCACTCTTGATGGGATTATAGTAGGGGAGGCTGTATGTCACTCGGCTGACTACCAGGCTTCTGACCAACTTAAGTGTGTCCTCCTCTCGCATGCCATGACGTCTGTGTGAGATGCGCGTGATCATGCGGGCCACTTGTAGAGTGGATGCTTTGAGTAGGGCGAGAGTGTGAGTGCAGCGTTGGTTTGACTGTATCCACATCCCCAAGATTCTGATGAGTGTTTTTTCCGGTATCGACTTCCCGTCGAGGTAGACGTTCAACTTTAAGTCGTCGCTAGTGGGGACTGTGCGATTTTGTTTTCCTCTCCAAACTCTTAGGAGCTCTGATTTCTCGGTGGAGCATGCTAGCCCTCTTTCTCTGACGTAGTTCTCTACGCAGGTGGCTGCCTTTTGTAATTTCTCTTCTTTCTCTCCGAGCGAGCCTGTGTTGACCCAGATAGTGATGTCGTCGGCATACATGGCATGGTGTATGCCGTCGATTGCTTTTAACTGTTTTGCCAAGCCAATCATGGCTATGTTGAAGAGCGTAGGGGAGATGACCGATCCTTGAGGTGTTCCTTTATTTGGAGTAAGAAATTTGTCTGATCTGAGCTCCCCCAGGCCAATCGTTGCCGTTCTATTTGAGAGGAAGGCTTTGACGTAGCCGTAGATTCTCCTTCCGCAGTTCAGGTCGTTCATGCCCGTAAGGATAGCCTCGTGACTGACATTGTCAAAAGCCCCCTTGATGTCCAATGCCAGTATTATGTTTTCTCCGCTCTTGGGGACGTTCCCAAGTACTTCTTCTTTGATTTGAAGTAGTACATCTTGGGTCGATAGTTTTGCTCTGAAACCGAACATGCTGTGGGGATACAGTTCGTTGTCCTCCATGTACTGTTGTAATCTCAGCGTCACCACTCGTTCGTACAGTTTTCCTAGGCACGATGTGAGCGAGATCGGTCTGAGGTTCTCAATTTGTAGTTTCTTGCCTGGTTTAGGAATCATGACAACCTCCGCATGTTTCCACTCCTCGGGGACGGTCTCCGCTTCCCAGTGTTTGTTGAGAAAGTCCGTTAATTCAGCGACTAGCTCATCACTGAGGTTGCGGATGAGTGCGTTATTGATCTTATCTGCACCCGCGGCCGTATTTCTGGTTGTGTTTCGAATCGCTGCGTAGACCTCTTCTCGCGTGATGGGTCTGTCCAAGGTGTCGTTTTCACTTCCTCGATAGCGCTCTGCGTAAGCTGCTGGGTGTGTGTCCCCGAAGCACTTAACGCGTACTTTTTCCAGGAGTGCTGAATCTGGTCCCTTGAACTGGTGGATTAACCGGTAGATGGCTTTGTTGTTTTCTGCCTTGGTTTTTGTTGGATCTATGAGAGCCTTGAGTATATGCCACGTCCTCGATGTGCTCAAAGTTCCGTTGAGGGAGTCACTGAATTGTTGCCAGTTTTGCCTTGCCAATTGCGCCGCGTACTCTTCTGCCTTCGCTGTGGAGCGTCGTCGTATTCATCATATTTCATCTGTGCGCAGAACTCATGAAAGGTAAGGAAACGTAGTACATAACTGGGTCCCTGGGTCAGTGGACACGTGGCGGTAGTGACAGATATATGTGCACTGCTTGCGTTTGCTTCGACAACGTTATAGCAGAAAGGCGGC
Organism: Amblyomma mixtum; assembly: GCF_055824585.1. NCBI lineage: Eukaryota > Metazoa > Arthropoda > Arachnida > Ixodida > Ixodidae > Amblyomma > Amblyomma mixtum. The sequence goes on along the minus strand of NC_143015.1, from coordinate 93,471,486 downwards.
ACAGAGTAATAGGCCCCCGCGTTCTTTTGGCTCGTTGTCGTTGAAAACTTTGTAGACCTTTGATTTTAAGTCGAAAGCCTCCAATGCCTCATTGTTGTCGACAGAAGGTTGTCAGCAGAGATGCCACACTTTTGACGGGTGTCCACCGAGTTATGTGCGACAGTTGCTCATAATTTCCTTTCCTTAAATACAATTTTCATTTTAGTAATTACGGCCCGTATTTCTCTTTCTTCTTTCACTCTCCAACTTCCTCCCTTCGTGTACGGTGCGGTTCAGGTGTCCACCGAGATAAGCGAAAATTACTGGGCCATTTCCTTTCCTCAAAAAGCGTTGCGTTCAAAGGGCAAGGCATCGCGCAGAATAGAGGCTGGTGTTCCGTGGACTTTTTGGCAGCGCTACAACCCGCTGTCGCGTTCCACGTGTAAAGACGAAGCTTAAGTGCGAATAATTAGCTCTCAATTAGTATTTAGGCGTTAATCAGTAGTTAGACATTAATTAGTACTTTGTCATTTCTTAGTGATTAGTAATTAATTATGCGTGACGTCATCCAGTGGTGACATCACCGGTGCCACAGAGGCAGTCAAAGTGGTGTAGAAAACGCTTTCGCCTCTACGCACCTTAGATAGTCAAAGTGCCGCCTCAATTTTTGAGCGAAGGAAATGTGCATAGCTGGCTCGCTGGGTCAGTGGACTACTATATCCTTCCGCACGCCGTGATCTAGCAAGACGCGAGGCCGTCCAATGGCGCAATCTACATACAGGCAGTTTTCTAATCCCCTCTTATACAGCAAGATCTTTCTGCAACAGACAGACCCCATGTGTAAATACTGCTCAACTCCGGCCACTCTCATACACATGGCGTGGACTTGTACACACAATACAAACAACTCACGCACCCCAGAGACGTTGGAGTCTCTCCAGCGTACTTCTCAGCCAATAGATCAACGCGGGCTCATCCAGCGCGCGGTGGAGACCGCGGCATCCCCCGGGATCCCCGCCGACCACCGCTAAGCCAGCGCAACCGGTCCTTGGATTGGCCCCCTGTTTTTGGTCATAATAAAAGAGATGACCGCCACTTACACAATCGCGCTTTCAGGTTCGTGGTGGTGGTGTCCACCTTGATGGAACTGCTTTGGTTTGGTCTATGGGGGTTTAACCTCCAAACGCGACTTAGGCGATGAGGAACACCGTAGTGAAGGGCTCCGAAAATTTTGACCACCTGGGTTTTTTAACGTGCACTGACATCGCGCAGAACACGGACCTTCAGAATTTCCCTCCATCGAAATTCGATCGCCACGGTCGGGTGGCGGTGAAAATATTGTAATGAAATTGTTTAGGACGCTGTAGCGGTGATTGGAGCTCTCAGTCCAGAACCCCACGGGCGTAGGCTGCTGTTCGGAGTCTTTCGATGAGTCGGCTGGTTATAAACACTGGCCTCCTGATTTCGTTGACAGGCCCATACGATATGGTACAGGTACGCCTTCTTCCCACAGAATTCGCATTGTGAGTCAAATGACTCCGGGTCTATTCCGTGTAGTCTTCGTGGGTTGTTGTAAGCGTTGGTCTGTAGCTATTGGAGGTGTAGTCTAGTGTCCTAGCCCCCCACCCACCTTTGTCACCCCCCAGACAGCGTTTGTCTTTTGTCTTGCCCGGCGGAGGGTAGACCCGACGGGAGAATCTTAAGTGCTGAAATATGTCGGCGTAAGCTAGTAATGGGGTACGAGGACTCACGGTATCCGTACTGGGTGCCCGCGATGAAATGCTCTTGTTGTGGCATGTGCGCTGTTAATCGCTGGGTGCCCTAGTGGCCTGGTACCGATATTAAGTGTTCGCGTGTGGGTTGATAGCCGCGGGTGTAGCTATCTTGCAGGATTTTACCAGCTAGCGGTGCAACCCTGCCCCTGAGATAAATGCAATACGCTGTCTGTGAATCTGCAATAATGTATTCCGAGCTAGTGTGCGTTGCAGCTAGAGCAATCGCCACTTATTCCGCAGCCAGTATGTCCTGCCTAGCCAGTACTAGACCGTCCATTGTTTTATTTTGTTGCACTACAGCGACGGCCGTCATTCCCTGCTCGGGACCCGCAGCATTGACATAGAACACACCCTCCCGGCCGCCGTAGCGCCTTTTCATAGCTTCGGCTCGTGCTCGTCGTCTCGAGTGGTGAAAATCGGAGTGCATATTCCTGGGTAGTGGAGTTGCCATGAATTGTTCTCTCCATGAGGATGGGATGTCGGTTTTGGTGTCTACTCGTCGGGAGCAATTGATGTTTAAATTACTGAGGACGTGTCGGCCAATCCGAGTAGTGGAGAGCCTCGCCACCTGCGCCGTGAGCTGTGCCTCTATCAGCTTGTCTATCGTGTTGTGCACGCCCAGTCGTAAGAGCCGGTCCGTCGATATCGCAAAAGGGAGGCCCAAGGCCTTCTTGTAGGCTGTTCTGATTATAACGTCGAAGTACTTGATGTCACCCTTCTTAAGGCAGAGGTAGGGTGCTGCGTAGACAACGCGGCTTAAAGCCTGCACCAGTCGCAGAGTATCTTCTTCCCGCATCCCTGATTTCCGCGTCGTTTTCCTGGCTATCATCCTGGCGACTTGCTTGCTCACGAGTCGGAGTTTCTGGAGGGTGAGAAGGTTGTTGCCGTTGTTATTTATCTGTAGACCTAGAACCTTGAGGGTGTGAACTTCTTTGATGGGTTAGTTGTCAACGCGGATGTCGATGGTGTCGTGATTCTTGTGGTGACGGAAGACTATGAGTTCAGATTTTTCGGGAGAGCTCATTGGTCCACACAGCCGTGCTGAATTCTGAACTGCTGTTGCCGCTATTTGTAGTTGTTCTTCAATCGTTGCTGTGCTTTCCGTGGTTGTCTAGATTGTTATCATCAGCGCGATGGGAAGGGGATAGTACTGCCCCTTGCGGAGGGCCTCTCGTGCCCATCTTCCCTTGCGTTGTTTGTTTTGTGGCGGTGCTGATGTTGACGGTTGTGTCCGGAAGGAAATTGCAGATGTACTACTAGACTAGCTGGCCACAGTTCGTGCTGTGGAGCTTGTTGAGGATCGTGGAGTGCTTGACATTGTCAAAGGCTCCCTTGAGGTCGAGGGTCAGAAGCGCTCGGTTACTGTTTCTGTGTGCCCGATCAATGACTTCGCGTTTGAGTTGCAGAAGCACATCATGGGTGGATAAGCGTGCTCTGAATCCAAATGTCGTGCGCGGCAGTAGCTCGTGGAAAAACTTCCCTGATAACACCTGATGGCTTATATGTGTTCAACGTTATGCTGTTTGGTCTTTGCACCGCCGCGGCAACTTTAGAACGTCTGATGGACACTATCCTTAGTGGACTCAAGTGGGAGAGTTGTCTTTGCTATCTCGATGGCATCTTAGTCTTTTCGGCCGACTTTCATTCTCATCTCCTACGACTGATAATTGTCCCGTTCCCTTCCTTGTCAAGCCCGTCCCTTTTCTATTCGGGACGGTCTGCTCTATCGTCACAATTACCTGTTCGACGGACGGTAATGTCTCCTCGTCATCCCCCGCTATCTACGCACCGACATTTGCGCTGCTTTCTATGTAGACCCCCAGTGTACACAAGGCAGCGTCTTGAAAACCTACACGCGTCTGCGTCTCCGATATTGCTGGCGTGGCATGTACACTTGTTCGCCACTTAATGCGGTCTTGCCCATCCTGTAAATGGCGTAAAACTCCTCCTCACACCTCGCCTGCATCATTGCAGCCTTTACCCTGCCGCGCACGCCCGTTTTACTGTGTTGGCATAGACCTCTACGGCCCCCTCCCTCCCACTCCCGCAGGTCACCGATGGATCATCGTGGCCGTCGATCATCTCACACGTTCTACTGAAACGCCTCCGTTATCATAAGTGTGCGCCCGTGACAACGCTTCCTTTCTTCTAAAGGACCTGATTCTTCGCCATGGTGCTCCTGAAGAACTGCTCAGCGACCGTAGACTCGTATTTCTGTGTGACGCGCTTGAGGCCCTCCTCAAGGAATGCCACATTATCCATCGAACCACTTCGTCTTACCACTCTCACTCCGAAGGCTTGACAGAGCGTTTCAACCGAACCTTCGGTGACATACTGGCCATGTATGCGAACGCTCACCCCTCCAACTGGGACCAGGTTCTTCCCTTCGTCACCTACGCGCGTAACACTGCGACGAAAACCACCACTGGATGGTCGCGAGTTCCCTTCACGATGGATGCTCTTCTCCGCTACCGCCACGACACTTCCGAACCCACGCCCTTCTCTGACGCCGCCAGGTACGCCGAAGAATGCCGTCAGCTTGCTCGCTCGTTTAATATCCATTGACTGTAAAACATTTTATTCGCCGGAAAGACCTAGGTAAGAGGTCGCGTTAAGTTCTCGATAGTACATAGCCCTCGACGACATTGTCAACCCACTGCACCGCCAAAACTTGCGTTCTGGGGTCAGAGCTAGCCAGCACGGACTCCCACAGCTCGAGAGAACGAGCGGTAACTAGATACCACGGCGGTGGGTCTATTTTGCAATCCCACAGGATGTGATCGTAGTTGGCTCGTTGACCACAGTGTTTACAGTTTTGGTTGCATAGATCCGCTTAAATGTGCGCGAGGAATGATGGGGTGCATATCGATCTCATCTGTAGACGATGCCACGTAACCTCTTGTTCTTTAGTGGCTTTTGTCCAGAGGGGGGAAATTTCTCTTCTCTGGTTTAACATGATTCGTGAGATCATGATATGTGATCACAGAGTTCTTCGTGAAATTCAGGGAGTTACAGCATCTGCTGCAGGGGCAGAGGCTAAAGTCTATGCCGCCTGACGAGGCCTCTGCCCCTCTGCAGTCGACGGAAGTGCAATACAATTTGCGCATAACAAGAAGGTAAGTCACATAATTTAAACAAATGTGGGTAAATTATGCCAATACAATCACAACATTAACACAGTATGATGTGCACAATAATATGCAAGGATATTATAGAGAGATTTTGTTCAGTATACAATACATTGGAGGACACTTATAACAAAAATGAAGTGAAAAACTATGGTACAAGAGAAGGATATATCCTGTGTATGCATACTCGTCGTATATGTCATAAGTATATTGTGACGTAGTGGTGACTGCAGTCCGGCGAACAGGGAAAACAACGAGGATGTCCTCGAAACGAAACTCTTTATTCGGGCTGACTTGCGCCCGCAAGGAACTGAATCACTCGGCGGCGGCGTAGCAACAAGCGTGCTCGGCGGTCGTCGGACAGAATGCCCGCCGCTGTCGGCCGTGCTCTTTTTAAAGCCGATAGCGAATCTTCGAGATAAAGCTTATGAAGTTACTAGAACATTCTGGCTCAAACTAGAGTCGGCTCCGTCCGGATGCGATCCATGAGATAATTCCTGGCGCGTCTTGCGTCACAAACGAAGCGATAAAGCGGCGTGCCGGCAGCCTTGAAGCATGAACAAATAAACACAACAAACAAACGCTACAAAGACTCGCGGCATTACTCCCCTCTGAAAGAAGCATCGCCTCGATGCTTTAGAAAATAATGTGCTCTTAATAATCAAAAACGGATTGTGCAAAAATAAACACCGAATGTGGAAACACGGCGTCCTTTAGCGTGCATGATAGGGCTTTAGGCGTACGACATGGACTAGTTCGGGTCGTACGCAGCGTCATTTGGTCAGGGACGACTTCATAGTCCAATGCACCTAGCCGACGAAGAACCTTGTACGGGCCGAAATAGCGTCGCAAAAGCTTTTCGCTCGGCGGCGAATGGGCGTCCAAACCCAGACTCGGTCTCCTGGCTTGTATTCCGCGTCGCGTCTTCGTAGGTTGTAGCGTGTGGCGTCGGTCCGCTGCTGGTCTATGATCCTTAATCGGGCAAGTCTTCGGGCTTCTTCTGCGCGTTGTAGGTAGGCGGCGACGTCGACGTTATCTTCCTTGGTAACGTTCGGCAGCATGGCGTCTAGCTTGGTCGTGGCCTCTCTGCCATGGACGAGCCTAAAAGGCGTCATCTGGGTGGTCTCCTGCACTGCAGTGTTGTAGGCGAAGACTACGTAAGGCAAGATGACGTCCCAGGTCTTGTGTTCAACATCAACATACATGGCGAGCATATCGCCGATGGTTTAGTTGAGGCGCTCGGTCAGTCCGTTGGTCTGCGGGTGGTATGCAGTTGCTCTCCGGTTCCTGGTTTGGCTGTAATGGAGGATGGCTTGCGTCAGTTTCGCCGTGAATGCTGTTCCTCTGTCAGTGATGAGCGCATCGGGGGCGCCGTGTCGCAGAAGAATGTTCTCCACGAAAAATTTGGCGACTTCTGCTGCTGTTGCGTTCGGTAGGGCTTTTGCCTCGGCGTAGCGGGTCAGGTAGTCGGTCGCTATAATGATCCACTTATTTCCAGATGTTGATGTCGGGACAGCCCAAGCAAGACCATGCCGATCTGCTGAAAGGGTCTTGAAAGGGGTTCAATGGGGTTCAGAAATCCTGCTGGTCGGGTTGGAGGGGTCTTTCGTTGCTGAAAATCTCGCCAGGTTTTCACATAATGTGCGACATCTGCAGACAGTCGGGGCCAGCAATACCTTTCTTGAATGCGGCGGAGGGTGCGTGAAAACCCGAGATGTCCAACTGTCGGCTCGTCGTGTGAGGCTTGAAGAACTTCTCCGCGCAGACTTACCGGTACAACAAGGAGGTAGGCTGTCTTGTTCGCTGTAAAGTTCTTCTTCACGAGGACATCGTTCTGTAAACAGAACGAAGACAATCCTCGCTTGAACGAAGCGGGGGGTGAAGAAACCTTGCCTTCCAAGTATTCGATGAGGAATTTTATGTCGGGGTCCGCGCGTTGCCGCTGTACAAAAGAGCTGGAGCTTATGGGTCCCAGGAAGGCGTACTCATCGTCGTCCGGCGGCGGTGCATCTACAGGGGCTCGTGACAGGCAGTCGGCGTTAGAGTGCTTGCGTCCGGACTTGTAAACGACGGTTACATCAAACTCCTGGAGCCGCAGGCTCCATGGAGCAAGGCGGCCGGAGGGGCCTTCAAATTGGCGAGCCAGCACAGTGCGTGGTGATCGCTGACTACCTTGAACGGTCGTCCGTACAGGTAAGAGCGGAATTTTGACGTAGCCCAGATGATGGCAAGGCACTCCTTCTCGGTTGTCGAATAATTAGCTTCGGCTTTGGACAGGGAACGGCTAGCGTACGCGATGACCTTCTCCACTCCGTCAATTTTCTGAACGAGGACAGCGCCTAGGCCGACACTACTTGCGTCGGTATGAATTTCAGTCTCGGCCTTTTTCATCAAAGTGCGCAAGGATCGGTGGGGTCTGTAAACGGCGCTGAAGTTCCTTGAAGGCTTCCATTTGCGGCGCTTCCCATTTAAATGGCACATCTGCCTTTGTCAAGTGGATCAGTGGCTCGGCGATGCGCGAAAAGTTTTTGACGAAACGTCGGTAATACGCGCACAGTCCGAGGAATCTGCGCACAGCTTTCTTATCGGCCGGTGGCGGAAACACTGCGATAGCAGCTGTTTTCTGCGGGTCTGGGCGTACTCTCTCCTTGCTAACAATGTGGCCTAGAAACAGCAGCTCTTCATAGGCAAAGTGGCACTTCTCTGCTTTCAAGGTTAGCCCGGACGATTTGATTGCGTCTAGTACTGTTTGAAGCCTTTTCAGGTGCTCTTCAAAGCTTGAGGCGAAGACAACGACGTCATCTAAATATACCAGACAAATATGCCACTTCAGGCCTGTCAGCACTATATCCATTACTCCTTGAAATGTCGCTGGTGCGGAACAGAGACCAAACGGCATCACCTTGAACTCGAAGAGGCCATCTTTAGTGATGAATGCGGTCTTCTCGCGATCTCTTTCATCGACCTCAATTTGCCAGTAGCCGCTCTTGAGGTCCATCGATGAGAAATACCTGGCGTTGCAGAGCCGGTCCAGTGTGTCGTCGATGCGAGGGAGGGGGTAGACGTCTTTCTTTGTGATGTTGTTCAAGCGCCGTTAACCAACGCAGAATCGAAGTGCGCCGTCTTTCTTTCTCACTAGAACAACAGGTGCCGCCCTGGAGCTCTTTGAAGGCTGGATAACGTCGTCGCGCAGCATTTCTTCCACTTGGTCCCGTATGGCTTGTCGTTCTCGCGGCGACACTCGGTAGGGGCTCTAGCGGAGAGGTCGGGCGTGCTGGTGGCTTATAATGCGATGTTTGGCAATTGGCGTTTGTCGGACTTTTGGCGACGACGAGAAGCACTGGCTGTAGCTCCGAAGGAGATTGCGGATCTGGTCTTGTCTGGTCCGGGGCAGGGCTGGGTTTATGTCGAAAAGTGGGCGAGTTCTCTTGGTCAGGTTAATCTTCTACGAGTGGATCGGAGAGAGCGAATGAGTCTCGTACGTCGGATACTTCGTCGAGGAAAGCAATCGTCGTTCCTCTGTTAACGTGCCGGTATCCTTCGCTGAAGTTTGTCAGGAGTACTTCGGCTTGTCCTTTCCGGAAATGTGCGATGCCTCTGGCGATGCCGATTCCTCGGTCCAGAAGCAACTGCATGTTCCCCTCGATAATGGCTTCAGTGTTATCCGCTTCCGTGGCGCCTACGGTGATGATGACGCTTGAGCGGGGTGGGACACTCACTTGTTCCTCCAGGACACTGAGCGCAACGTGATGTTCCGGAGTTCTCGTCGACGGGATGGCCTCGTCCGTAGAAAGTGTGATCATCTTGGATCGCAGGTCGATGATGGCCTGATGCTCATTAAGGAAATCCATGCCCAAAATCATTTCGCGGGAACATTGCCGTAGCACTACGAAGGTCGCGGGATAGGTATGTCCCTTGAGAGTCACTCGCGCTGTGCATCGTCCTGATGGCGTAATGAGGTGGCCCCCTGCGGTGCGAATTTGTGGGCCGTCCCAAGCGGTCGTTACTTTCCTCAGCTGCGCAGCGAACGGTCCGTTCATCACCGAATAATCGGCTCCTGTGTCGACTAGAGCGGTAACTTTTCGGCCGTCGATAACGACTTCTAAGTCGGATGTCCTGGCTCTGGCGTTGCATGTAGTCTTCGGCGTCGGGGCACGGCTTCGTCGGATATGTGAATTGTAGGTGGGGAGTGTGGTAGAAGCTTTTCCTGATGACGGCGTCGTTTTGAAGGCGGTTCGCGTCGTGGTCGAGGCTGTTGTTGCATGCGTGGTCGGCGTATTAGGTGCGGCGTCTACATACGGCGTGGTCGCTGGAGGATCTTCGTCGTTTCCTCGGCAAGCAACCTGACCTCCACATGTTGCTTTGTTTAGTTTCCCCCACGCGGGCTAGGGGACCTTCCTCGGACAGCCGCGGCGTAGCTGCGACCCGGTGATGCAAAACATGCGGAGGACGGAGACGGCGAGCGGGAAGGACGGCTTGACGACACGTACTCCCCTCTGTGCAGGTAGTCGTCGATTTCCCGTGGTCGCTGGCCGGGGAATGGTCGTGGGGCGTCGATGGCGAAACCACGCAGGCCGATGCGTCTGTACGGGCAGTGGCGAAGTACATGACCGGCTTCGCCGCAATGGAAGCACAGAGGGCGGTTGTTGGAAGTCTTCCAGGCGTCGCACTTCCTGGGGCTTGGGCGTCGGTCGTAGGCTGGGCGGGCGGGGGCAGGGGGACGGCGTTCGGGAACAGCTGGTTCACGTCGAACAGGCGGACTTCAGCTCTCGCGTTGGGGCTGAGGACTGCGTAGTGCAGCAGCGTTGGTTAAGGCTGGAGCTTCAGCTGGAGGCAAAGATGACGGAGTGCCAAGCGCATGCTTCACTTCTTCGCATACAATTTCCTCAAGGGTCGCTACTTGAGGCTGGTTAGAAGATGGTAGCAGGCGACACAGCTCTTCTCGTACAATTTCGCGGATAACATCCCGCAGGTTGCCTCCGAATGCTGTGCCATTCGAGAGGGCAGTCGAGGTCACTTGGGGCTGTCGAGGAAAATGACGGGCTCGTGCTTCCAAGGTTCTCTCAATGGCGGCTGCTTCAGTGGTGAATTCCGCAACCGGGGTCGGTGGATTGCGGGTGAGACCGCCAAAAAGTGCCTCTTTAGCACCACGCATCAGAAGCTCCACTTTCTTATCTTCTGTCATGTCAGGGTCGACTCTTCGAAAAAGGCGTTTCATATCTTCTACGTATGCGGTCACGGACTCGTTCGGGTGTTGGATGCGTGACTGGAGAAGCAGCTGAGCTCTTTCCTTCCTGATGATGCTCGTGAAGGCCTTCAGGAACTCCCGTTTGAATAATTCCCACGTCGCTAGAGAATCTTCGTTGTTCTGGAACCATATTCTCGCTGGTCCTTCCAAGGCGAAGAAGACATGGCTCATTTTAGTCTGGTCTTCCCAACTGTTGAACACGGCGACACGCTAAAATTGTTCCAGCCATTCCTCGGGATCCTCGCCCGGTGAAGCGTGGAACGTGGGCGGCAGTCGGGGCTGGTGTAAAATAACGGGGGCTGGTGTCGTAGCCATGGCTGAAGTCAAAATTGATGGGTCCTTTTTCGCTCGCGTGCGGTCCGGTAGCAGTCCGAATTCTGGTGGACACTTCTGGAGACTACGGCTGCTTCGCCCTTCGCCTTCGGGGGGAACGGCGCCGGCGGCTTTCGCGTGATCTTCTTCGAGACGGCTCGGGCTGCTCTGACGGCTCCCAGGGGGTGAGGGCGACAGGGACATCCGTTAGCACCTCCACCAGATGTCACGTAGTGGTGACTGCAGTCCGGCGAACAGGGAAAACAACGAGGATGTCTTCGAAACGAAACTCTTTATTCGGGCTGACTTGCGCCCGCAAGGAACTGAATCACTCGGCGGCGGCGTAGCAACAAGCGTGCTCGGCGGTCGTCGGACAGAATGCCCGCCGCTGTCGGCCGTGCTCTTTTTAAAGCCGATAGCGATACTTCGAGATAAAGCTTTAGAAGTTACTAGAACATTCTGACACAAACTAGAGTCGGCTCCGTCCGGATGCGATCCATCGAGATAATTCTAGGCGCGTCTTGCGTCACAAACGAAGCGATAAAGCGGCGTGCCGGCAGCCTTGAAGCATGAACAAATAAACACAACAAACAAACGCTACAAAGACTCGCGGCAATATCTATCTCATCTGTAGACGACGCCACGTAACCTCTTGTTCTTTAGTCAGGCATTTGTCCGGAGGGAGTAAAGTCTCCTCTCTAGTTTAACATGATTGGTGTGATCATAATATGTGATCATACAGTTCTTCATGAAATTCAGGGAGCCATACTCATCCACTGCCTGGTCGACGAAACCACAGGCGTTCTTGTGGGTTGCTTCGTTCCCTGGATTCCCCGAATGGGCTGGGGCGCATACCAGTTCGGAATAATTTGGTGAGAATTTGGTGGCCTTAAAGATTCTAAGGGCGGTGTTTGTAATTCGCCCTTTTGCGAAATTATCGATAGCCATTCTAGAGTCGCTGAAAATGATGCTCTCTTGGGTATGCGCTAGGGCGAGGGCCTCTAGCCGCCTCTTCTGCCGTTTCAGAACAATTCGTTTTGATTGTTGCTGAGGCTATGTGGTCACCTTTCGCAAAGGCATTCGTGTGTTTGCATTAATTCTGCCGCATCTACATAAAGTGTTTCAGCGCACTGTCCGTATTTATTGCGTAAGGCTTTTTTTTATTCTTGTCTTCTACCCTCGTGGTGTATGGGGTGCATGTTTTTGGGGAGCGGTTTGATTAGTAGGGCTACCTTATAGTCGCCGGGCAAGTCTACTTTAGGGTCTTTATTCGCAGGTTTAAAGTCTATTCCAAGCCTGGTAAGAATACTCCTGCCAGTTCTGGAATTGGCTAATCTTACTGTTTGAGCCATTATAGGGGCTTCTTTCAGTTTATTAAAGGTGTTGTGTTCCTTTCGGTTGCGGCATTTAGTGGCAGTCCTAACGCAGCTTTGTAGGCCTGCCGTATCATGCCATAGAATTTGTCCGTTTCTGTTTCCTAAATCTAAGATAAGGGCTGGCATAGAGTATCCTGCTTAGCGCTAAGGCCCGCACTAGTCGGCATAAATTTCTTTCCCTCACCTCTTCTCTTCGATGAGCTATGCTGCGGATTAATCATGCTGTCGCTTCTGCCATGCGCATTAGCTTAGTGAGTGTGTCATTATTTTTTTCACTTTTTTGTAAATACAACCGCAATATTCTCATGGTTTCTACCTCTTTAACGGGTCGTCCATTGACATAGACGTTTATTTGGGGGAGTCGTAGATCTCCTACCTCTTTGCTTATGTCGCATCAAGAAGAGTTCAGATTTTAGCTCTGAACAAATGAAGCCGGATTCCTATGAGCATGACTCAATGATGTCCACACCCTCTTGAAGCGTGTCTTCTATGTAACCTTCACATCCCTTGGTTACCTAAGCCGTGATGTCATCTGCATAGAATGTGTGATGCAGGTCTGGAATTTGTGCCAATTTGGGGGATTTTTGATGAGGGAGAGGTTGAAAAGGAGAGGGGAGAGTACGGAGCCCTGTGGTGTTCTTCTGCTTACTAGTGTAATTGGGGCTGGCTCTATTGTTCCGACCGTTATCACTGCTGTTCTGTTAGTGAGGAAGGGTCGGATGTAGTTGTATGTCCTTTCTCCTGGGTTGATTTCTGACGTTTGTCAAAACGGCTTTGTGGGTGACGTTGTCGAAAGCTTTAATAAGGTCTAAACCCAATATTGCTTTTGTTCCTGTTCCTTCGTCAGCTTCAATTATGTCCTTGTTATGTTGCAAGAGTATGTCCTGGGTAGGTAGTTGGGCCCTGAATCCTAAGTTCTCAGGTAGGAGGTTCATGTCCTCCGCATAGTTTTGGAGCCCGTTGAGGGTGACATGCTGCATTAGTTTTCCTAACCATGATATCAATGAAATTGGCCCTAAATTCTCAGTGTAGCGTCTCTTGCCCGCTTTAGCAATAAAAGTGCTTTTCGTGTGTTCCACTCTTGTGGTATGTCGCCTGCATGCCAGTATTTGTTCACAAGGTCTGTAACCACCGCGAACGTTGTTGTGTCTAAGATCCTGAGAGTCTCATTTATTATTGTGTCTGGTCCTGCCGCAGTTGTCCGATGTATTCCTATTGCGTACCAGACTTCTGCGTCTAAATTTGTATTAGGAGTCCTCTGGTAGTCTGGTTGTAGGGTATCCTCATCATTGTTTAGATAGCGTTCTGCTAGCTCTTTGTTTAGGTCTTCAGGTTACCCTCAGGAGTATGTGCAGTTGATGTTGTTGCACGGGACGTGTTTGTTCTGGGTCAAGCAGGTATCTTAGAAGATGCCATGTCTTCTTATTTTCGAGCTGTCCGCTGATGCTTTCACATATTTGGTTCCAATCTTGTGTTTGCAGAGTGAGTGTGTATTCCTCGATTCGTCTCCCGATTTCTGCGATCTTTCTGTTTTTGTAATTCTTTTTCCTTCTTCATGCGTTTGTGTGGCCTTTTTGTGCCTGCCACAGTTGCAAGAGTTTTGAATTTGAAATCTGCTCCGTTTTCTCAACTGGCCCCACAACGCTAGTGGAGCTGACATCCACTTTCAAAGAGATAACCTAGTCGCTGAGGTTACAGATCTCCTTTGGAGCTGTTTTTTTGCGAAGTTCCCGGAACTGGTCCCAATGTTTGGCTCGAACTTCTTTAGCTTTGTTTTGGAGTTTTGTCGTGGGGAAGGCGATGCTAAGGATGAAGTGATCACTACCCAGATTTTGCCCGGTGTTGACTCACTTCGCGTTCTTGACGTTTTTAGAGAGGGATCAGTCTGGAGACGTGTCTACACATACACTGTTACCAATGCGTGTGTGGTCGATCAGGATGTTTGACGTTGTGAGCCCTCGTGATTGTATGATTTGCCAGAACAGGTTCCCTTTCGTAGTTGCTTTGGTATATCCCCATGCTGGGTGTTGAGTGTTGAATCTCCCACAACTATTAGTTGAGCTCTAGCTGCCAGCTTTACTGAATTTATCAACAGTTGTGGCAGTCCGTTGCCTTTGTTTCTGGGCGGTTGCATACATTCAGGATAAAGGGATTTGTGTCTCCTTTTTGCCTTGGTACTATCTCAAGTAGGGTGTAATCTTTCGATTCGTTTATGAAATGTTGAATCGCAGTGATGTTTCTATGCAGGAGCGTGGCTGTGAAGGAGCCGGCAGCGTTACCAGTGTCATAAAGGGGTGGAAGATATGCTCTATCGACTGGCAGTGTAGCTCTGCCGCAATCTTTTAGCAATGCAGTTACGTCTGGGGTTGTAACAGACGGTTTTTGTTTGATATGGAGCTGCAAGTGGGCACGCTTAGGGCGGGAGCCGCAGACCAAGTGGCAGCAAAACATGACCGCGACACTTCCGAGGCCTCTACCTCCTATCCTGCCGACTACCTTGTGTGCCTCTGGGTGACACAACTCCCAGCATTCGCGGAAACTGCTGGCGTGATATCATGGTCATTACCGGGTTCTCAACAAAACCTCTCCGGTCAATTACACCGTTGAGCCAATTGTTCTGTCTCAGTACTTGCGTAGCCGTGGCCGCGAAACCATCCACATTAACCGACTGAAGGCTTACTACGGCTCCTCTATTCTTCCTTCCCCTTAAGACGCCAGGCTGGCTCCTTTTCAACCGGCGGAAAATGTAGTGTGCCAGCTGCGACGGATTCCGCTACCGTCATGCGTCGACACTACGCTGCGCCTGGCGACGGCGAAGTTGCACCGCTCTCTTTGGTGCTAGCTACGCGCGTCTACGCTACCAAACTCTGCACAGCGGCTCGGACTCTCCGAGGACGCCTAATAAACGCACCCCTACAGTTGCAATATTCCCGTATGCAAAAATTTTATCCAATAATGTTGCACAGGTTTGTTGTTCACGCACGCATCAAACCATCGCTAATATATGTCAGAGAAAGTTAAGTTTCTCCTCCGGATCGTCGTCGGAATGGCCGGTTTGGTCGGGTCGGATGTTCGTCGATGGGACGAATAACAATGGCACGAAGCGCTTCGCGTCTTCGTCCGCTCGTCCGGCGACACGTTGCCGGTTGGGGCAGCCACTCCAAACTTCTTGAGAAGCAAACTAGTTTATGCAAGACGAGACCAAAAATAAAATAAAAAACTAGTCTATTCAACACAAGACCAAAAATAAAGGCAAAAGGAGAAAAAGGCGGTTAGAAAACGGCGGTTTGAAAAAAGGGCTTTAGAAAAGCGGCCGAGACTGGGACTCGGCGCGCTCCCGCTCTTTGTTTGCCGCGGGGTTTAATACCTTAGACAATTGGGCGGAGCTTTATTAACTCTGCTCTCGCCCAAGTTCAACCAATACAGCTGCAATGGCACTCTACATACAAGTGGGCGGGGCCCAGTGCTCGCCAGAGCCTGACTCTAGAGGCGCCAGTAAAGTCCACTGCCTAGCTAGACAGCCGGGGGTTTTAGAAGTCGCCGACCTTACTGACCCCCACCCACGTGAGAGATAATCTCTTTTCAATGGTCGTCAAGGGACCCTTTCAAGGGGTCGTCGGCCCGTTGGTCCCCGTTTCCAGCAGCCTTGGACAGCGTCCGAAGCGTCCGAAGCGCGCGACGCGCTGTCGCCATTCCTAACCCCTCCAGACGAACACGGTAGGGGAAATGATCTACTGGCGCCATAGGCGTCTAGCTTAACAGAGAATATGTGCATGAAGGTTCTTGAAATTTTAAATTGTGCAAAACTTAAACTGCGGCTTTCGTCATTTTTATTGAGGAGTGTGAACTGCAGCAGCACTTGAGGAAATTTATTCAGTTCCTTGAAAAATCTCTTTCACTCGGGGAATCAGTGAAAAAAAAAGCAACTCAAAATGCGCCTTGAAAATATTACGGGATTTGCGAAAATCGACTCAAGGTGAAGTATTAATAAGACAGCAAAAAAAAACATGCCGAGCGCCGCCTAGCTTCGACACCCAGATGTTTCGCGCCACTCCCTAGATGAGAAATGAACTTTTCGTGTTTTATTCATACATGCAAAAAAGAAATGAGCTCAGTACCACGGCCGCTCAATCGAGAGCGCACTCCATTGAGCGGCCGTGCCAGTACACGCTCAATACAGAGTGAAACAGCAATCAGCGCAGGGATTTGCTTTTGTTCTGACTAATGGCAGCGTTGGCTAAGTTCGCCTTTCTTCGAAATGCAGTTGGAGTTTTTTTCTTTTATGTTTTAAATGTGTCCAATCGTCCATTGGTTCGCAATTATGAAATTCGAAAACATTTCTACAATGGCAGATTGGAGTATCATGCGTACATTGTGGCATAGACGTGCTCTTGCGACAGCACGTCTAGCAGTACGCATCGCATAAGTAACGTTGATGGATTATATATCACAATAGGAAAGTTCATTGCATTCATTCCAGAGTTCTTTGAGGCGTACGTTGCCTCCTATCATTAACTCTGCATTCGTTAAATGTGAGTAGCAGGCATAATTCTTGAATTTCAATTAAGTTCCTGATAACAGAAAATGCAGGAAACAACAACCTCCGCCTTAGAGGTACGACGCGATGGCGTAATGTGTTAATTCCTATATATGCAGAGTGGCCCATCTCTACTTTGCACTCACAGATCTCTGGGAGTGGTCATAGTCTTTCTGGCGCAGTGATGCAGCGGTTAAACGATGCGCCACTGCCCTGCCATGGCAAATCCTTCCAGCGGTGGGCCTTGTGCGACGAAAGATGCTCTTGCGAGCGACCAACCATTACTTCAACTGCCGCCTCCAATGGTGTGCATTTTGCTCGCTATCCGACGGTCAGGTTGTGATGACGCCACAAGATCACGTGACCTAGGTGGCCCACCTGCCTCCTATAGGCTGTTCTCTGGGGACTACCTGCCACAGCCATGCCCATTATTTTTCGCTCACAACGCCGGCGCCGACAACGCCGAATCCCTATTTTTATTTTCAGAAGGGAGCTTTAACTCGACAGTGTTAAAACAATCACATACGCGTCGATTTGAACCACCTCTTTCTCTTCCCGCGCTTTCCCGTCTGTGTCGCATTAGAGGCGAATAAACCTAACCTGAGCTATCAGCATGAAAGGTCCTTAATAACTATATCAAATGTTATGGCAAGTGATTTAAGTGAATATTAAACCAATGCATTTCTTTAGAAGTATGAGAAGTCATGGGTTTTCTCTGCCACTGCTTGTACAGACTGTGCATCTTAAAAGAACGTAAAAGTTTGTTTCAAATAAAAATATTTGCTGTGGAATTCACAACGTTATCGTTGCCCATTCATTCATCACAGCCTCCTAACTGAGATGGCAATGCTGTCTGAACGCTGCACTGCAGATGTGGCAACGGGCACTCAGATACTAGTAATAAAAGAATCAGAAGGTTACTTTATCGCGTACTGCTTAGCGCTTTAAGGCTGAGGACATCATCATCGTCATCATCATCTAAACAGTGAAGAAAATTAGTGCCTTAACGCGTATACCGGGTATTTCAGCCAACACAATAAAAAATTTTCTAAACTAGTCATTTTAGAATAAACATACAGCTTTGGTGGCATGGTATGACTGGTCTTGGTAGGCAATAGAAAACAGGTGAATCGCCTTAAGTAGTAAGGTGGTGAACTTATTTCAGTAATTACCTTTTTAAGTATTAGAGTTGGCACCCAGTTACCATGACATATTTGTAGCCGGTCTTTAGTAACAGCCATATCAGTTTTTAGAATTTCGAAAAAGCGACTACCCTTGGGGCTGTGGCTGGACAAAATGTGGCTTTTTCGACTAGTTACGTGCACTGGAGGGGTTGCTTTACCTGCATGCTTTCGAATGTGCATGTATTTTAGCGCGATGCAGCCAAACATTGTCGAGCTACAAGGGCAAGGGTTATGGCGTTTTTTAAATTTTAAAAACTCATATGGCTATTACTACCGACCGGCTAATTCTAATTGTAACCAGCTTCTTATATGTGATCTCAAATCTTATAAGTTATCAGAAATTGCTTACTCAGCTTACTACTTAAGACAAATTGCGGCTTTTCGGTGTTCATCATCACTGGTAATACTATGCCGCAAAAACTACATTTTTACTCAAAACGCCTATTGTTGAAAACTTTTGAGTCTTCCCTGAAACATCTGGTATTGCATAACAACCGAACTGAAGGAAGATTTTTAAGTCATCCTCTAAGTAAACCTAAACCATTGTTTTTTTTTGTTTAGGATGATTTTTTATGTCGATCGCCGTGTATTGTAGTACAGTTTTTTTCTTCTTCTCTGCGCTTGCGATTGGTCTGTACGGTTTTCGATTGAAAAGTGTGAATTTTTTGCGTTGAGTATAATTTGCATGGTCGAGAGTGCGAGCAGCGTATTCGCACACTGTATTTCGAGTAGCATTCAATACAACGTGCGAGACTATAGGCTGCGGCCAAATCACTATAGGCCTATAGGGACTATAGGCTGCGGCCAAAATACGCTGACCAGAAGGTCAGCGTATTTTTTACACCCTGCCTATCCCTCTTTCCGAACCTTCACAAATCACCCAAGAGGTTTCTTCCGCGCATGCTGCCGCTGACGCAAGCACCGCCGAACCCGAGCCTCACCGTCTGTATATGACCAAGCCATTACAGCCTTATCGTTGCACTTCTCTTCTACCAGCAATGTAACTGTTGAGCGGCACCGTTTTCGTCGCAGAGTTCAACAGCCAGGCGAGTCTATCCAGGAGTTTGTTGCCGCATTACGAGAGCTCGCAGCGCTTTGTTCTTTTGTTGATGTGGAGGATTCACTGCGTGATCAATTCTTGGAAGGCGTCGCCTCTCAACACATCCGTGAACGCCTTCTTCTCGAAATTTCCCCACTTTTTTTCTCTCGCGCCGTGCTGCTCGCGCTTCAGATTGAACAAGCCGCGCAACAGCTACACGAGTTCTCTTCTGCAAACGTTAGTAGAGAGACATTACGCGGAGCTCGGAACTCCGTAATGTCGACCCGTTCCAATATCCAGCCCGAACGACGCGGCTCGCTTTCCTCACGTGCCTCCCGTTCCGACGGCCAGGCCTCTCCTGATCGGCCCCCGAAAGGTACTCAAGTTTCGCGTGGCTCCACGTCGTTTTGTTTTCGCTGTGGTTCTCTGCAGCATCTGGCTTCGTACCCGCGCTGCCCAGCAAAAGACGAGCGTTGTTTACATTGCGGCCGCCTGGGGCACTTTCGCTCTGTCGGTAATCGGCGAAAACGCAGCCCCGTAGCTGTTCAGGAGGTCGCATGCAGTAATTCTTCCCACGAGGCTTAAGTCTTGCACATTCTTTCCGTGGGTAGCCCCCGTCAGGCCGGTGTTCTTGTTGATGTTTCTGTTGCTCAGACACCTTTGAAGCTGCTCGTTGACTCTGGCTCCTCTGTGTCTATATTAGCCGACAGTATGTCTAAATAACATTTGGAACTAACGTCAACGCTTTACTCTCCTTAGGTGAAGTTGCTCGATTATTCGCAACAACCCATTCCAATGCGCCCCGACGCGGTGGCTCAGTGGCTACGGCACTCGGCTGCTGGCCCGAAAGACGCGGGTTCGATCCCGGCCGCGGCGGCTGAATTTCTATGAAGGCGAAATTCTAGAGGCCCGTGTGCTGTGCGATGTCAGTGCACGTTAAAGAACCCCAGGTGGTCGAAATTTCCGGAGCCCTTCACTACGGCGTTCCTCATAGCCTCAGTTGCTTTGGGACGTTAAACCCCAATAAACCAATAAACCAAACCATTCCAATGCTTGGTTGCTTTTACTCAGAAGTCAAATACAAGGACCGCTCCGCCTCTATTCTTTTCTATGTTGTATTACGAGGCACGTCTCTCCTTGGTGTTGATGCCATAAAAGCTTTGGACCTGCACATTGACGGTTCCTCTCTGAATTGTCTTCAGACTTCAACAACTTCTGCCATCGGAGGAAATGAGCAGAATAAACACCTTCCGGAATGTCTGTCTGCAGAGTTTGGAACCATGTTTGACAAAGGCCTTGGCATGGCCAAAGGCTTCATTCATCGCGTCAAAGTTAGATCCAACATTCCACCTGTAACATCGAAGCTCCGTCGACTTCCGTTCACACTTAGACCTCAGGTAAGGGAGGAACTGCGCCTTTTGGAACAACTTGACGTTATCGAGCGTATCAACGGTTCTGAGTGGGTACCTCCAATTGTTGTGGTACGAAAAAAAGACGGTACCATTCGATTATGTGTGGATCTGAGAGAACCCAACAAAGCTGTCGTCACGGAGAGCTTTCCCCTTCCCCGCACAGAAGAGCTCCTGCACAGTCTCGTAGGAGCAACCCACTTCTCGAAGTTGGACTTGGAATCAGCCTACCATCAGGTACCGCTTCACCCCAACAGCCGTGACTTAACCGCCTTCATAACCCATGAAGGGCTTTTCCGCTTCAAACGAGTCTGCTTTGGATTGGCGTCGGCCCCTGCCGTTTTTCAGCAAATGATGTCGCGAATTCTTCAGGGGTGTTCAGGTGTTCTTTTCTATATCGATGACATCATCGTGTTCGGCAGGAATGAGCGGGAGCACCTGACCAACCTGACGGCTGTTCTTCAGCGCATCAAGAATGCAGGATTCAAATTAAATGACAAATGCACTTTTTGCGTACAAGAGCTGTCCTTCTTGGGTCACAGGGTCACCGCCCAGGGTATCTCGCCAATGGCGGAAAAAGTGAATTGAATAATTAACACTCCTGCCCCTAATGATGCAACTGCACTCCGCTCTTTCCTTGGCTTAGTCGAATACTACGCGAAGTTTCTCCCGAGTCTCGCGGACATTGTTGCACCAATGCGAGTCCTCCTTCGCAAGAACCAGCCTTTCAGTTGGACTGCCGCTGCAGACGCTAGTTTCCGAAGTATCAAGTCCTTGCTTCAGTACAGCCGGGCACTTCAAATGTTTGACGAGACTCTTCCTGTCATTATTTCCACGGATGCATCTGACTGCGGACTTGGCGCTGTTCTCGAGCAACTGGACGGGCACAAGCTACATACAATTGCATTTGCGTCTCGTACGCTGTGCCCGGCGGAAAGGAAGTATGCGGTTGGAGAGCGCGAGGCACTTGCATGAATTTGGGCCTGCGAGCACTGGCATACGTACTTGTGGGGTCGTCCTTTCACACTCCGCACGGACCATCAAGCCTTATTTTCCCTCCTGTCCTCTCAGGGAACGGGCAGGCGGCCTCTTCGCATTCCACGGTGGTCCGAACGCCTTCTCCGCTACAATTACACAGTAGAGTACCGTAAGGGATCAGAAAACGCAGTTGTGGATTCCCTTTCGCGTCTACCTGCCTCTGTTTCACATGAAGATGTTTCCGTTGAGAGGAGATTATATTAAATCTCATTACACCCCTCTGCCTCACAAAAGAGCAGTTCAAGAAGGCTCTTAGCGAGGACCCTACTTTGAAAGACGTCAAGGCCTATGTTGGGTCGACTTGGCCTTTCCGTAAGTTCATTTCAAGCAAACTGCAGCCCTACTTCAGTGTGCGCGAAGAACTTTCCGTGGTCAGCGACTTGATAATGCGTGGAGAACGAGTGGTTGTTCGTCTCTCGCTGACACCTCAGCTAATAGCTACGACTCATGAGGCGCACCCAGGAATAGTTCGTACCAAGGCGCGACTACGGGAACGTTTCGGGTGGCCAGGCATGGACAAGCAAGTCGAGCTTGCCGTCCATAACTGCAGCGTCTGTCACACAGCCGACAAAAGCGCCAAGACTGCGGTTTCTCTTCTTCAGCCGGTACCGCTGCCTGAGCGTCCATGGCAAAAGCTGGCCATCGACATCGTCGGCCCCATGGAAAGAGCCCCGCAAGACTGTAGGTTCGCTGTCACATTAGTGGACTACTTCTCAAAATGGCCCGAAGTACACTTCTGTAGCGAAGTTTCAACAAGTACGGTGACTAATTTCTTAGTGTTCATCTTCACCCGCGAAGGCTACCCCGACGAAATTGTTAGCGACAATGGACCTCAGTTTTCGTCGCAAGAATTCACACAGTTCTTGAACGAGCGCGCCATTCGTCTCAAGCACTCGTCTTTCTATTATCCACAGGCAAATGGGCTAGTCGAGTGGTTTAACCGCGTCTTCAAGAAGTTCGTTCAGCTAGCTTTGCTCGAATATCGTCCCATTCGTCAAGCAGCCGTTGACTACCTCGGCATCTACCGGTGCACGCCTCATGCTACTACAGGGATAGCTCCCGCTCTGCTACTGCACGGAAGATTGCCTAGAACACGGCTTGACATCGTTGGACATCCATCACCGTCCTTCTTTACTGATCCGGCAACAGAACTTCGTCGGATGCGCCAACGCGTGGTGGAGATGCAACAAAAGAGCAAGGAATACGTGGATGCTCGCCGGGCGGCAAGACAGACAACGGTGACAGTAGATGACTTCGTCCGTGTAAAGAAGCCTACATGGCATTCAAAGGTGACCCCTCCTACAGTCAGCCGCGTAAAGTGATCGCGAGGAAGGGACCATCGTCATTTCTGCTCGACGACGGGAAGATATGGAACGCATCGAGACTCACCAAGGTGTCCTCGTCATCGTCCACTTACGGCAGTGTTAAACCGCCACCCACCTTGGCTGATCCACCATTGACTCCTACGCAGGAACAAGCGTGCCATGGCGCATCACCGCCAAACATGCCCAATCCTCCAGCTGTCGATGTTCAGAACCGACGCATTCAGCCTACAAGAGCTAGACAGCCACCGGATCGCTACGGCTATCCTTCATAGAAGTCGTTCTGTGTCCGAAAATACCAAGGCAACTAGGTGCTTCAGTGTTCCAGTGTGTGTGATGTGTGTGCGCTATTTCTCTGTTGACTTCATGTGACTTTCGACTACTCTTCATTTCACCTGTGTGACTGTCATACTGTGGTTGTGAACGACTACTCTTCATTTTACCTGTGTGACTGTCATACTGTGGTTGTGAACTATGTTTCTATTTCTCGTTTCCTTAAGTGTGCATTATATCAACTCCATGTTCAATTATCGTAAATAATAAGCTACCCACTGACTAACGCATGACATGTTTTTCTAAGGGAGGGAATATGTTGTATCGTCTGAGTTTCGATTTCGCTTTCACTTTGTCCGTACCGTGGCGCCAGTGTCCTGTGTATAAAATGCTTTTGTGACTGTTATTAAAGGACAGTTTGTCTGAGACTACAGCAGCCTCCTGACCCTCTGCGGCGCTATCCCGGGCCCGCCACACAAAGCAGCCCGAACACTACACCTAGATCTTCCGACACAGACATTTTTGGTATGTGCAACTATTGTTATTTAGCTGCCTTTAAGAGCGAAACGTCTCATGAGTGGTTTTCACCATTTGGCAACGCTTATAAATTCGCACACTCAGGGAATGTTGGGAAATGTATTTTATTTAAGGCAACAAAATAATTCAGGCTATGGTAAAACAGGCTTCATCGGGGCGGACGACAGAGGTGGATCCTAGCCAGGAGGCAAAGGTACACGAGGATCCGGTAAGGCAGGAAGACCTGCATAAGTGCGTCGTCGCGGGGGCTCGAATTACAACCGGGGTAGCGTGTGGCCTTCAGCGTAAAACTCTTAAACAGCGCGCGGAAGGCATTATGCGTTAACCCATTAGGGACGAAGAAAAAGCTAACAGAGGGATTTTCTACATTTTTAGCACATAATACTCTCATATAAAGAAAAAGAGATTGCTGACATTTCGTCACGATTGCTCTATTCCTTCCAGAGGTTACACAGGTGTACTTTTTATAGTACATTGGGTCTTCCCCATAGCACATGTGGCTACTTCACTGCATTCCTATTGGTGGCGTGAATTTTGTTATTATGTCTGCGATTTTTACGCAGGGTGATATAACACTTCTTGCAGGCCCTCATGAATATTTTCTGGCTATACTGGCACCGCAGGTATCCTACTTTGCACGGAAAGCTTTCTCCGTTTAAAACAAGCATCAGATACGATTGAGCCAGAGTGTCTGCGAACCGCTGGTTACTGCATGTCAAGGTGTAGATAATAATGAGTAACGTTCTTACCAAAGCAAAAATAGTCAGCAGGCTCGTCTCTAGCAATTTGGCAGATTGTTCAGGCTTTCACAATTGTAAAGTTGAGCTTTGTTGTCAGGAACCACTGTCACTTTTTGTCCCTGATGCTGATATAGTGGCAGTAGATGGCTTGATGCGAGAGGTCAACACCTGCCATACCACTGTTGTAAAAGGAAAGGAGTTTTAGCTTTAAAAAAAATCTGTTTTTCTTGTGCTATAGGCAACCAGCACTCTACAAAACACGTAGGCTCACTGCTGTTATAGTTGCAAGCCATAGTTACTATACTGTTGATCGTAGACTTCAATAATAGCATGTAACCTATACTACTGAAGCAAGAATCGATGTTTCATGCCTGCTTCTATTCCATCGCTTTCTTTGGCCCAAGTGGACACTTCCTAAACCCGTTTTGGCGAACAGTTCCTCTAGCCCTAATTTCCTCCCAGTGGAGCGTTACAAGAATGTCTTGAGAGGTAACAAAATTACCAAAAAAAGATGAAATGGTCACTAAGCGTTGAAATCACCTCAGGTGACGACAGGACAACACGCGCTTCCAAAAGGTTCATTTCTGAACTCAAGTACTTTCCGCAGACGGTGTGAATGGCATAACAGTAACTGTCTGCTCTGCAGAACCTTCAGTTCTTATGACCAAACTTTATTACAACCAATTAAAATCATACCATCATCATACTCAAGACCGCTAGCAGCAAGTACAGCAGCCTCCGAGGCCTTGCTGAGCAGACAAAGTGATATTTTTCGGAAATTTGGAAGGAACCATAAGATCTATGAACTGGAATAAATAGGTGCCGTTGTGCACACAGGAAGACCCAGTGTACTATAGAAAGTACAGCAGTATATAAATCCTCACAGAGCAAAAAACACCAAAGGTGCGGGACATTCAAAGCATCCGTTGTTTACTTTCATCTTTCGTGCTGCTCTATACTTGAAAGTAGCGTAATATGTACATAAATGCGGCCGTGAGAAAATTATAAGCAAGCAACTACCGGTGCATTTCGTGGGAAACAAACATCCTGAAGTTTCACCACGGAAAGCTGACATACTGAGCAGAGGAAGTGCGCCAAATTAGTTAAGGGTGGTTGGCCAATCACCTGTTGACAAAAGCATGCCCTACTTGAAAAGAAAATTCCAGTCTTTGGTGGCGAAATTATAAAAAATTTAACTGTACTTTTAAAAGTAAGCAGGGCGCTAATGGGTTAATAGCGGCTTTTAGGAGAGCGCGCACTGTTGCCGTTTACCGCATACCGCGAGCCGCCAGTGCACGTCCGCAGAGTGGTCCTGGCGCGGCAGGCAGGCACGTCACGCCATCTAGCGTCCTCAAGGCGATCTGCTCATGCGCAGTAACGGTGTGTTTATCGACCGCCTACCTCATAGCGCACACCGTCAGTGCGCATGCTCAGATAGCCTTGAGAGCGCTGCCTGCGCGATCGTCTGCCGCGCCAGGGAAATTCAGTGTGGGCACTGCCGAGGCCGGTTACGCAGTAAGCAGAAACAGTGCGCTATGGCATAAATCTCTATACGTTACCGCTACCACGAAAGAGAGATAATTGTACTTAACTAAGTCAATCTGTCTGGCTTGTTGGTGTTTATGTTTTGTGCTGTCGAATTAGTGTTCTGTCCCTGTGTCTAGCGCTCTTGACCAGTATGGCACAAAGAGATCACTGTGCTCCCAGCAAGTTCAGATTCATCAACTTGGGCTTGTCTCACCCTGACGAGCAGAGAACCGCTGACCGGACGGGAGCCTGAAAGGCATGAACCCACCACAGCAGCCACTATACCCACGCGCCGCGCATTCTGGAGCAGTACAACATTTCTTCGGGTTCACAAGAAGAAATATAAGTGAACTGATTGACTGGAAGATTATTTATTTCAACACACATTCGAAGTACAACGAAATACGTTCTCTCCGTCATCCCATCTACCTAGAACCTTATACATGTTGGCACACATGGTGGCACTTGGAGGCACATTTGGCACAATAAATCAAAACACTTCCGTCAGAAAATCAGTCGGTGAGATATCAGGCGGTAACTATGACTCGTCCTCTTAGACCGCACCATCTTATGACTGGAGCGTTACTCAAGCGTATACAGTATTCAGAAGCGAAACAACGCAGGAAAAGCAACTTCGCCTTTAGAAAATGAGCCGAGATCAATAGTTCCGAAATTCTCGAGCTCCGGAGTCAATGGGCGCACGACGGATCGTCCCTGACATCTTCGTAGTTGAGGAAGCGCCGGATCGCTCTCCAGCAGTCCTCGTTGAGGTCGTCCAGCTGCATCCGGCCGTCCTTGCGAGGGTGGCACACGACCTGCCTTCGCACGACGCCAAGGGCTCGCATGAAGACGTGCATGTCTTGCAGACTCCTCAATGTGTCTCGGAGCATGACGGCAACGTCAGTCTCACCGATGGACATCACCGAAGCTAGCTCCGCGATCAGCGCGGGATGGCTTGCGACGACCTCCACTGCAGCGGCACAGCGCCTGTGCATAGTGTAAAAGAGAAAGTGTTAATTTAGTTCACTCCTGGCTCCTAAGCAAGATTTATTAGCCTATTTCAAATTGCGGTGTACTCGTCAGGATGACGGGAAGGGAGGTGGAGGAGCTAAAAGTCGCCTACAGTCAGTAAATTTCGAAGAACTGATAAAAAATGCAAAACGCGCGAGCTTACGAACATCCAGAAACGAATCCCGCTAGTACTTTACATTGAAACCTGTGACTGCAGACAGAGACACGTGTGGCTCGGAAGTGGCCCGAGAAAAATGTAGAGTGTGTAAACTAGACAAGAAAGAAAAGATGTCCAAAGGTAACTATAATGAATGCCGAAATTGACACCGAAGGGTTCATAGGTCGGTGCTGTAAGTGCTGTAGACGAGGGTGATCATGTACGGAAAGGCACGTGTACTGGTGTTTACCAAGCAGTCAAAAAGGTTGCATTGTGCAAACAAGAATGCGTCTAAGGCAACGTGAACTGAACAATGTTGTACGAAAATTACTGTGAATAGCCATATTGTGGCCATCTTATGGCACTGCGGTCGGAGGGAACCCAATAAGCTCATTTGACAAAGCATGTTCGTCAGTCCGAAAGGCAGTTCCGAACTTCATTGCCAAAGCATGCTGTCCGTAGGCAAAGATGCCAGGTGCGAGACGACAGACCACACGCGCAAAACGCTGCTGTACATTGAAGAACCCTGCTTAGTGCTGAGATCTTCATGCGTTATCGCAAAAAAACGTGCCCACTCCTTACTGCTCTGAACGCCGACAAGTCGTAGGCGTTACTTTCAAGTAGGCCGCCAGCCTCCACGTCCGTTAGCGCTGCTCCGTTCACGAGTTTCACGTTTCAAAACTGCTGGCGTAAGACGGTAGTGGGTTGTCATGATTTTTTCCATATTGAGTAGTCTACGTTTTAAAAGCAGGATCTCCTAATTGAAAGCACATATCAAAATAAAAACTGATGAAATAGAGGTTTTTTCAGAGACTGGACAATTGGCACAAAAGTTTTATGCGGAAACGCAATAGATGCCCAGTTAATTTCTCAATTTATTCTTAAGCCGATAGCGTTAATCGTCCGGTTCAGCCGTAGCAACGTCGCCCGTCGCCGTGTAGCGAAACCCTCGTCACACGTGCGTGATACGCGGCTCTGCGGTAATTAAAAACCACGACATATATTGGGAACTATACGTCGTCACATTTCACCAATGACAAAAATTATTTTCCTTTTGACAAATTTTCAAGAAACTTAGCCAGAAATGCTACTCCTAAGCAATACAGGCATCCTTGTGTCGCGTGTAGGTC